>NC_050578.1:138747777-139111133 GCF_011100635.1 Trichosurus vulpecula
AAGTATCTTGGAGTCAAGAAAGCCTGAGTTCAAGTCCTGCTTTTGACACATATGGTTGTGTGACCATGGGCAGGTCATTTAATTTCTCAGTGTCCCAGGAAATTCCTTAAGGCTAATACTTACAGATTAGTTGTCCATCTGCATTGGTAGAGGAGGATGCCATCCTGGAAGTTCCTTCATATTGATGAAATTACAGGGATGCCTAGACACACACACACACACACACACACACACACACACACACCATCATCATCATCATCATCATCATCATCATCATCATCATCATCACTCCATAGCCAACCCAGTAATGATATTAGTAAATTCTAGCTATTTTTATTAAGGAACCTCCAAGTTTAGTGAGTGTGGTTGGTCCTGAGACAACAAGCCACCTACAGTCCGTTGCTGGATCCTTATTCAAAACCTTTCTGGTTTGGTAGAACATGCCAAAGCTTCTACTCACTTGGCATAGTATTCAGAACCTCAGTCACCTCCACGCCATAGTTAGTTGTCCTTCATTCTCAAAGAGGGCCAAAAGGACATCAGTATGTTAGAGTCGAGTTACAGTGTGTCCAGCTATGGCTGATTAGACCAATATGAGCTCAGAATGTTCTACCACAGGTTGGGCACCAATAGTCCATAAGCACCAGAGGAGGATGTTAGTGGGACTGTATAATCTGCTAAAAAGAATTATTGTGATATTTCATTACATTAGAAGACCATCTGAGGATTTGGGGATGGTGACCTTGGAGAACAGAAGACTGAATGTTGGGGGTGGAGAGGCATGATAATTGTGTTCAAGTATTTGAAGGACTTTTTTTTGGAAGAGGAATAACTTACTATGTTTGGTCCTGAGACTTAAAATAGGAGCACTTGATAGACATTGAAAAAGGGCAAATTTAGACTTGAGGTCAGGCAAGCTTTCTAAGAGTCAGAACTATTCAAAGTGGATTGGGGTGCCTTGGGAAGTACTGGGGTCTCCATTACTAAAGGCCTTTGGGAAGACTGCTTTCCAAGAATGTTGAGGATCCCTTCCAGGTCTAAAAGTCTGTAATTCTGTGAACTCAACTCTTAAAATCCCTAAAATAACTGGATGTTTTTCTGTGCTATGGAAGAGAGGGAAAACACTCTCCCTTGGATCAGGGGATCAGGGAGGAAATCAAAGGAAAAATAAGATTCTATCAGAAACAATTCAAGGATGTCCTCGGGCTGGTGCCCTTAGATTAGCATATATTAAGAGCCTACTATGTGCCAAGCATTCAACAAATGCTTTATTAATATGATACCATAGCAAGTTTGTTTTTTTTTTAAAAAAAAAGACTATGTAAGTTGCAAAGAAGGGGCTGACCTGCATCAGTGAGGGGAGTTGCTCATTTAGGAATTCCCTATACTGTACCAGTGAAATCACACTGGTCACATCCCTTTTTCTATTCCCATCACTCATTCTCTGGCAGTGTGCAAAGAATACACTTATCCCTTCCACATCGCAACTTTCCCCATCACGGCTTCTATATATCATGGGTCAGCATAAGAAATTAAATGGGAATTTTGGGGGAGTATTGTGGAAGCCTCAGATGACATGTGAAGGTCAGAAGATGACACCAAAGAAGTTTAGAAACTCAGTAATGCATAAAATATATGTATTGTATAATGTCAACATATTTTATCTTTTAATACTATAATAATTCAGACTTCTCTAGCATGAAGAGAGGACCAAAAAATTTTACATGAGTTTTCCAGATCTCAGGGGCACCGTGCCCCTAACCTCTGAGATGTTGAAGGGAAAGCCTAGTCTGACCCTTCCCTTCACTGGTCCTCTGCTTCCCCTTCCACATGACAGAGGGGTTGGACTTGTATCCCTAAGACTCTTTCCTGCT
This sequence comes from Trichosurus vulpecula, assembly GCF_011100635.1. Classification (NCBI taxonomy): domain Eukaryota; kingdom Metazoa; phylum Chordata; class Mammalia; order Diprotodontia; family Phalangeridae; genus Trichosurus; species Trichosurus vulpecula. The sequence continues at coordinate 138,749,652 of NC_050578.1, forward strand.
TTACCATCCAGCGCTGGTTTTTCTTCTCTGGAAAATCTCTTGTCAAACTATGATTTGAGTTCTGCTGGTGCCACTTTTAAATGCCATGCCCTAGAATAGTGCTGACCTCATTTTCTTCATTGTCCCTCCCCCCATCAGCCTGCTGATCATAGCTTGGGGCAGAGGCAATGACGGATTTTTAATTCAGTGATAATTGGTGCATACCAAGGCTTGCATTTCCTCTTTGCAACTTTTGAGAGCTTTTCATCCAATGTCCCATGGCATTCATGAAACTGAGTCATTATGTTATTGAACTGGCTATGACTTACATATTGAAGACGCCTCCTACAGTTTGGGAGGAAGGAACGTGACCTGGGAGTTCTTTCTAAGATTGTGTGCTCATATCATGCTATGACATTTACAGATTTCCACAACAAGCCTGAGAGCTCAAGGATAAGAAAAGTTTAAGTCTCAATTTACAAACGAGGAAACTTGGGCTGAACAAAGTGAATCACGTTGGCCTGAGCCACACAGCTATTGAGTGTCAGGGCTGCTGCATCTTGAACTCAGGTCTTTGAATTCAGAGTCTCCAGGGCCTGGGCCCTTCTGCTGGGCTGCCTCTCTCTGTTACACACAGTGATTAGTTTAAGAAGTAGGGACTCCATCCGGTGCATCCTGGAGCTGAGGGCTTTGTAACTGTTTAGAGAAGCATTCAACAAAGAGAAAGGAGATGATAAAATGATTTTCCTTCTGAGACTTTTAAATCTACAAGCTGGCTTTTGGTATTAACTTCATAAGTAGGAGTAAGTAACTCAGACAATTAGTCAGCTTTATTAAGACCTCCCCTGTGTTAAGCACTGTGCTGGGCTTGGGAGTGCAGAGACAGAAGTCAAAGAATCCCTGCTCTCCAGGAATTCTCTCTGTCTGTCTCTGTCTCTCTCTGTCTCTCACTATCTCTCTCTTTGTCTCTCTGTCTCTGTCTCTCTCTTTCTCTCCCTGCAAAGAGAGAGACAGACAGATATAGATATCTATATTTAGATCACTGAAGCATATATAATTTCCCTCCAGCCTGTTGGACTCCTTACAATATTCATTCTCACGATCTCAAATTCTAGGGTAATTCAAGGATACTCAAAAATATCCCTCTGGAAATATAAAAAATCAGTAGAATGAATATTTCCTTATTAGTTACTAAAGTTATAGATATTGCTAATTAATCAACTAGCTTGGCACTTTCTGTCCTAGTTTTTTAAACATCATTTATTTAATAGGTAATAAATTAAACATTATTTCTTTAGTAAACTAGAGAAATTTCTTTTCCTATAAGCAGTTACTCATCCATCTCTCTCTCTCTATATATATATGGATATATATGTCTCAAAATGCTTCATCCCTTAGGCAAATACATATTAAAGTAACTGATACACAGTTAATTAACGAGGTAACCAACACAAGGACAAAAAGTAATACTAACACAAGGATAACTGCAATGTGTAGAGGAAGATCACAACCAAAGTCATCTTTGGCCATCAGACAACCATTGACTTGTCACTTATCTAACCCAGTCCTACCATTCAGCCCTCCCAAGTCTCTTCACAAGAATTCTGTGCATCCTTTTTCTGAGATAAAAGTTGAAACAGTTCTCAAAAGAAAGAATTCCTCTCCATCTTTTGTTTACTGTAGCTCACTGAATCTCTTTTTGGTGAAGGCAGGAAAAATTCTTTCATCCTTCTTTATTCCTCATAACATTTTCTTAATGATATTTTTTCACCATATTAAAGGTAAACAATACTCCCAAGAAAGGTTTTTCCTCATCCTCTCAATCTCTCTCTCTCTCTCTCTCTCTCTCCCTCCCCCCCTCCCCCTCCCCCTCTCTCCCCCCTCCCTCCCCTCTTCTCTTTCTCTCTCTCTCTCCCATCTCTCCCTCCCTCCCCCTTCTCTCTCTTCCTCTCTCTCCCTCCCTCTCTCTCCCTCCCTCCCTCTCTCTCTCTCTCTGTCTCTCCCCTCCCTCCCCACTTCTCTCTCTTCCTCTCTCTCCCTCCCTCTCTCTCTGTCTCTCTCTCTGTCTCTATCTCTCCCTCCCTCCCCTCCCTCCCCCTCCCGCTCCCCCATGCTCTTTTACTCAAACCTCTCCATTAACTGTCTCTTCTCAATGCCTCTGTAGAATCACACTTCACAATTCAAGTATTACTCCCTAAATTTCCCTGATTCCTGAAGAGATAGTCACAGATTATTCTCTTGGGACCAGGAAATGATGCTCGAGCTGAGTGTTGAAGGAAAACAGGAACTCCCAAGTGTCAGAATTGGGGATGGAGAGCTGAAGTACTCTGGGCGTAGAGAATGATCAGTGCTAAGTCATAGACATGGGAAATGTAGCACTGCTCATGAAGGACAGCAGATATTTGAGGATGAATGGACCATAAGAGGATGGAGGCAAATAGTGACTGTGGAGAAGAGGACTGCAAAGGTCAGTTGGAAAGGGTTTTATATGCCAAGCAGAAGACTTTATTTTTGGTCCTGGTGATAACAGAGACCATTTGTAGTTTATTGAGCAAGGGGTGACATGGTATACCTGAGCTTTGGAAAATCACTGGTGTGAGGGTAGGGGATGCATTGAGAAGAAGGGAGAGATTTGAGGCAGTGAGACCAATTGAGAAGGGAAAGGGAAGCAAGGAAAGGGAAGAGGAGGGGAGGAAAGGGAATGGAAGGCCAGGGAGGGGAAGACCAGGGAAGGGAAGACCAAGGAAGGGAAGGGAAGATCATTAGATGTTCATTGGTAACTTCAGAAAGGATGGTTTAAATTGAGTGGTGAACATAGAAGACATATAGTTAGTTCAGAAGAAGTTAAGAGGAGAGGAATCAAGGGCACCAAGTATAGATGGCTGTAACCCATTAAAATATTTTCTGTTCTGACCTGCTTCCCATCAATATGGGCATGTTCTCATTAGCCTTTGGGTTCTTGGAGAGAACAGGGACTGTTTTTTGCCTTTGTATCCCTAGCACTTAGCACAGTGTCTGGCATACAGTAGGCACTTAATAAATGCTAATTGATCGACTGACTTACTGCTGTTTCAGATTAAAAGTGGAAAACTCCCTTACCTAAAGTCAGCCTTTGAAGACAACACTGACCTCTTACAGTAGGCAATGTTGAAAGAAGAGAGACTGGGTGAGGTTCAAACAGAGATGCCCTTGTCCCATTCCCTTGGAAGCACATCTGGCAGCAGGGCAGGGAGCCAGGGTAACGCCCTTATGAAGGATAGCTAGATGCCTTGGAGCCTAGCCAGAAGGAAGAGGCTGCCAGGTGACTTGGGTCCAGGTGACCTGGAACCTCTGCTCTGCAGCCTTGGTCATCCTTCGCTCATCTACAAAATGGAACCTTGGGTTAGATAATGATTTTTTCAAAATACCATATATATGGTGCAAGGGTTTGTAAAGCATTTTGCAAATATCATCTCACTTGATCCTCACAACAACCCTGGGAGGTAGGTACTATTTTTATCCTCATTTTACATGTGAGGAAACTGAGGCAGACAAGCTAAGTGACTTGCCCAAGGTCACACAGGAAAGGTTTGCGCTGAGGCTGGATTTAAACTCAGGTGTCCCTGATTCCAGGTCTGTCCACTGGACCATTGAGGTGCCTTTGATGTCTCTTCAGTCTGGGAGAGGAAATTGCCAGTTTACAGTTATTCTTTTAGTGGTGTTCATTCCAGATCCTCACTTATTTTTTTTGGAGGGGGGAAGGCAGGGCAATTGGGGTTAAGTGACTTGCCCAAGGTCACACAGCTAGTAAGTGTGTCAAGTGTCTGAGTCCAGATTTGAGCTCAGGTCCTCCTGACTCCAGGGCCAGTGCTCTACACATTGTGCCACCTAGCTGCCCCCAGATCCTCACTTATAAGCCTTCAATCAACAAGGCACAGCATGGCATAGTGAGTAGACCAAATGTAAGTCTTGGAAGCAGGATGACCCTAGGTCAAATCCTATCTCTTACACTAACTAGCTGTGCAACCATGGATGAATCATTTAATTTCTCTAAACCTCAGTCTTCTCATCTAAAAAATGGGGATAAGACCAATACTATACACCTCATACAGCTGTTATAAGACTCAAATGAGATGTGTAAAGCTCGTTATAAACCTTAAAGCATTCAGCAAAATTTAGACAGAGTGCTGTAAAAAAGAAATTAGAGTCAGTTCTTCTGCCTTATTAAAATTTCCAATTTTTTTCCTTTCAGAGTTATAGAATAATAGGATGTAGGGCTGGGTGAGATTTTATGGATCAAGTATGGTGCCCTCATTTTTCAGAGGAGAAAATTGAGACCCAGAGAATTAAGTGGCTTGCCTGGGTCACATAGTAAGGAGCAAAGCCCAGGTCTTCTGACAAAGGCAGCTTCCTAGTGCAGCGGATGGAGTGGTGGACCTGGAGTCAGGAGGAGCTGAGTTCAAATCTGGCCTCAGATGTTTCTTTTTTTAATTTCTTTTGTTTCTTTTTGTTTAGCATTTTATTTTTCCCCAGTTACATATAAGAGCAATTCTAACATTCATTTCTAAAACTTTGAGTTCCAAATTCTCTCCTTTCCTTCCTTCCCCCCACCCCCACCCATTGAGAAGGCAAGCAATTAGATATGGGTTATACATGTGTAATGCAAAACACTTCCATAATAGTCATGTTGTGAGAGACTAGCTATATTTCCCCCATCCTATCCCTAATTCTCTCCCTCCTTTCACCCTGTCCTTCCTCAAAAGTGTTTTGCTTCTGACTACCCCCTCGCCCAATCTGCCCTCCCTTCTATCACTCTCCCCCTTCTCTCATCCCCTTCCTCCCTACTTTTCTGTAGAGTAAGATAGATTTCTATACCCAATTGAGTGTGTATATTATTCTCTCTTTGAGCCACTTCTGATGAGAGTAAGGTTCACTCACTTCTCTCATCTCCCCCCTCTTCCCCTCTACTGTAGAAGCTTTTTCTTGCCTCTTTTATGTGAGATAATTTACCCCATTTGACCTCTCCCTTTCTCTTTCTCCCAGTACATTCCTCTCACCCTTTAATTTTATTTTTTATGTATCATCACCTGTGCCCTTTGTCTATATATACTCCTCCTATATATATATATAGTATATATATATATATATACTATATATATAGTGTATATATATAGTATATATATATATATACTATATATACTCCTCCTATCTACCCTAATAATGAGAAAGGTTACAAATATCATTTTTCCATGTCAGAATGTAAACAGTTTAGCTTTAATAAATCCTTTATGATTTCTCTCTCCTGTTTACTTTTTCATGCTTCTCCTGAGTCTTATATTTGAAAATCAAATTTTCTATTTAGCTCCAGTCTTTTCTCAAGAGTGCACTAAATTCCTGTATCTCACTGAATGTCCATTCCCCCACCCCCCCGCAAAGGATTATACTCAGTTTCGCTGGGTAGGTGATTCTTGGTTGTAATCCTAACTCCTTTGCCCTACGGAATATCACATTTCAAGCTCTCCAGTGCCTCAGACATTTTTTTACCTGTGTGACCCTTAACTAGTCACTTACTCTGTCTGCCTTAGTTCCCTCAACTGTTAAGTGTGGATAATAACCACATTTGCCTCCCAGGATTGTTGTAAATTTCAAATAAGAGACTATCTGTAGAGTGCTTTACAGTTCTTAAGCTTATATAAATGCTAGTTATTATTACTAAAAGTCAGGGGTGCTGTTCACTCTTGTACAGATTATTGGAGTAAAGGACTTTAGTTGCCGAATGTCTCAAGAAGATTCTGAGAAGTGCATTTATCTGAGAATGGGTACCTGTTTTGTTTTTAACATGGAAGCTTTACATGATATAAATATAATTAGCCACCAAAATAAGCCAGACTCCAGATACTCAGCGAAATCTTCATTTAACTCAATTTAATTCCATCCAGGGAATTGACCTAAAGAAATTAGGCAGTGGCTATGAAAGCAATGTAATACATAACCTAGAACCAGAAAGCTGGAGCTGGAAGGGACTTTGGAGCTATCTAATCTAACTCCTAATTTTACAAGTGAGGAAATTGAGGCTTGAAAGGTAGATGACTTGCTTAAGATCATGTAGGTAATAAGCATCAGATTTGGGGCTTGAATTTGAAGCCATTCTACCTACATTACCTCTGTTACTCTTTCCTTATCAAAATGTGAATTTTTGACAGAATCACTAGTGATGTATGTTTCCTCCAACATTTGGATATGTTTCCATCAAAAGTGGTTTGATGATCTCAGCAGAGGGAGTCTTCCATCACTGGTGCTCATTTCAGTCCATCTAAACCTCCTCCTGTGTGGTTCTTATCCATGCCTTCCCATAGATCCTTCATGGGAGATACGCTTAATGGGCTGGAGGCCATCCTCCAGGTCATCCAATGTGCCACGGATTGCAGGGTAGCCCTAGAGCTATCCAGCTCTTATGTAATCCTCAGCTATCACACTGTGGCTGGTCTTTCTCCTTTTATGACTGTGTATTTCCTGAGTGCCATCTTTGAATGCTACTTCTTGGGCATAAGTGATATTTTATAGGATGCCATGACCTGCTCTCATCTGAGTCTGCCTTTCTAGTGCCCTTTGTGTGTCCCACAGTCTTGATTCTTTGGAGATTTTGTGTCCCATGATTTGCAGACATATGTCTTGATGGGTGTGAACAGGCTACAATACAGAACCAATGAGAAACTTCCAAGAACAGGGACAAACAAGAAAGGTACTGTGACAGGGTAGAAAAGAGCTGGTCCCATGGTGAGGGTGGAAGAGATGGACAGCCAGTGTGCTCCACTAGGCCCTCATGCTGTTAGGAGAAAGTAAGGAAGGTCTCTGACACAGTGGATGCACCCCTGGGTTGAAATTATGGGAGGACATGGACAAGAATGGCCCAGGATGGGCAGGCATGATGGTCTTCATCTCTGGAGAAAAAGACTCTAATCCAGATGGTGATGCATCTTTTCTAATGTTATTTCTGTTGACAAAACCATATCTATTTCTGATTGTGAACTTCTTGGGTACGTGTGGTTCAGTGAAAAGAGCACTGGAGTAGTGGCCTTGGGTCCAAATTCTGCCTCTGACTCTGGCTGTATGTGTGACTTTGGGCAAGTCACTTAGCCTTACTCTGTACCTCGGCTTCCTCATCTGTAAAGAGATGAGGTCATACTAGATGGCCTCTAACATCTCTTCCAGCTCTGTCTGTGACTATAAGCCTAAGACTTCCTGTAATGTTAATGGAGGGGGGGAGGTGTAAGATCTTCCTCACCCATTAATAGGCCTCATGTGGAGCCCATTAAGAGAAGCTTGCTTGTAAGAAGACTTGCACAGCTTTTGTTAATAAGCTAATCAGGCAATGAGTCGGGTTGTGATGCCTTCTGGCTCTGGGTCTGTTAGCTGAAAGAGTATATATTGTGAGAGTTGAGCTTTTGCTTTGGGGCTTGCTTATGAGAAAGATGTTGTTATTCCCTGGTTGAGGCTCTGAGTGGCTGTATGTTCAGAGCTCTCTGACTCCTCAGAGGTAAAGGCTCTCTCGATTCAGTGGTGGATGTAAAGCTTTGATTCAGGCAGGAGAGTCCTATCTGTTGGTCTTTATTTCTCTTTGTATTTTTTCTATGTAATTAAAGAAGATCATTGACCCCTTTTGAGTTGCTTTCCTTAGTAGAGCAGATCTAAGAACCTGCACTAGCAGCCATTCTGGATGTTGCATCCAGTGTGGTTGCTGTTACACTTCCCCAAGGCAAATACTTTTTAAAAAATCAGTAAACATAAACACAGCTAGAGTTTTATATTTCCTCCATCAGTGGTTCTCCATCAGTGGTTGGTTACTTATCATCATATGGGGTTGGGGGAAGAAGAAAGTACCCAATTTTTTAATGAGAAAAGACTTTTAATATAAGCTCAGCTATATTCTGTTCTGTGGGTCCCCTAGCCAAGAACCAGAATATGTCCCAAGGGCCTCATTATTTCTAGTGAGGCTGGCCTCCAGGTAATGGTTTTCTTTTGGCCAGACATTCACAAAGCTGTATGCTGAGGCTTAGAAGGGATCCAGATCTGCAGTGGTAGAGGGCATGCCCACACCAAAGGCATTATGGATCCCTGAAGTATTGAAGGTGATTTGTTTATGTAAGAGAAACGGCAACTCTAATGAGAAGCTCTACCTCCAGGGGTCCTGAAGAAGTGATTGGGTCTCTGGGCCCTTAGTGTCTGGCTCTGACCTTGGCTCCGTAACGTGTCTTTACTTCTGTTTCTCTGCAGTTTGTGGCTCATCCCAACTGTCAGCAGCAGCTTTTGACTATCTGGTACGAGAACCTCTCGGGATTACGGGAACAGGCCATTGCTATCAAGTGTTTGGTGGTGTTGGTCGTTGCCTTGGGACTACCATTCCTGGCCATTGGCTACTGGATTGCCCCATGTAGCAGGGTATTGACTTTTCTCCTTTAATGTCCTGTGATGTTGATTCAGGATGTCTGATAGGGAGTGTCTGTCTGTCTGTTTCTGTTTGTCTCTGTCTCTCTCTCTCACCCCTCCCCCAAACAATGGAAAGGCTAGAAAAAACAAAACCTATTACAGATATGTATAGTAATGCGAAACAAATTTCTACATTAGCCATTTTGGAAGGAAGGAAGGAAGAAGAATGACTGGGAGAGGAGAGAATGCCATGGCTGCACCAAGATCAGATGGGTACCTGGCAAAGACATCTAGGGTTGGATATACCCAAGTCTGGTCACATTGAAGAAGCTCTGACAAGCCTAGGGAGGCTATACTGATCATATAGGCAAGGTCTATAAGAGGGTAATAAATGGTGACTGCCCAGAAGGAGATCAGGAACTGGCCTAGAGAGCTCACTTCTGTTTCAAAATCCAAACCTCTGGTTTTATTAAGATTGGTAGGTATTTCAGGCCAAATAGGTCAATGGCACTCCCAGATGGACATGACCTCTCCCCATAATCATCCTTTCTAGATCCCTCATTTCCTTTTGGTAAAACCTGGGCCCCCTTCCTGCTCCCAGGAAACCATACTTCTGGGGGAATATTCCTGGGCTGTCCTTTCATTTCATCTTGCTTTGCAATTGAGATAAATTACAAAGAATGGGCTATTTTTAGGTTGCTTGGCATTTCTATTTTTGATGAAAACCCAAACATTTTAAGCTCTTTTTCAACTGGTTTAATTCATTGAAAGTAAGCAAAGATTTATTAAGCCACTCAGGGGATGCAAAGATGACCCAAATATGGCATTTGTCTTAGAATTTTATGTCTCCTGGAAAATAAGATAGATATAGAAAATATATGGTATGATACAGTATACAGAAGGGAATGATAGGGCAAACTTTAAGGAAAGGACTTAGGGAAAGTTTGAAGGAGAGAAGAGGGGCCTGGGGAGGTGCATGAAAGAGGGAACCCCTGAACTGAGCCCAGGAGGATAAGGCTTTCAGCAGGCAACACAGGGTAGTGGATAGAGCCATGGACTTGGACTTAGGAAGAATTTGAATCCAGCAACAGCAACTTACTAGCTGTGTGACTCTTCACAAGCCACTCTGCTTCCCCTGGACTCAGTTTCCTTATCTGTAAAATGAGAGGGTTGGACTTGGCAGCCTGTAAAGGTCCCTTCTAGCTGTAAATATGTGATCCCAGGTGAGGATGATGATGATAATGATGATGATGATGATGATGATGATGATGATGATGATGATGACCACTAACATTTATGTGGAGCTTTAAGGCTTGCAAAAAACTTTATAGATATAATCTCATTTAATCCTCACAACAACTCTGGGAAGGTAGGTATTATGATCCCTATTTTACAGTTGAGGAAACAGGCAAACAGAGGTGAGGTGACATTCCAGGGTCACACAGCTAGTGTCTAAGACTGGATTTGAACTCAGGTCTTCCTGACTCCAGGCCCAGGGCTCTATCCATTGCACTACCTAACTGCTTATATAAGCTTCAGTAGTTGTTAAGGTCAGATGGAGAATAAAAATCTTTTCTTTTCCTATCTTTTCTTTATTTTTTTTCCTTCATGAAAGAGGGGATGGGGGTGGGGGAAGTCCCAGAAAAGAAAATGTGGAATTTACTTAGAAAAAAAAGCCCCAGCAAGTGTTCCATACCTCTTGGGCAAAAAGACTCCTTAGAGCAGGGGAACATTATTTGTGACTTCTTCCTCATCTGATGATATCTCCTGAGAAAAAAAAATCACCACACATGGAACTTTTAGGATACTTCATGAAATGTGGTTTTGAAGGTGCAGAAGAAACTTTCATATAATCATAAGCTTATGTATCAAGATACTTTCATGAGAGAGCATAGTAGAGAGAGTATAGGGACTGTGGTCAAGAAGACCAAGGGGTGTGCTGGTAAATGTTTAGCAACCAGCTCTCCAGGAAAAAAATATGCCTATGACTCACTTTTAAGTTTGATCTGTTTTATGAACATTTTGTCCATTGCTTTCTTAAGCCTAGACAATCAACAAAATGACAGATCAAGTCCTGATTTGTATCATTTGCCATTTCTGAGGTTTAAATGCTCATGCTGAAAATGTAATGATTGGCTCAGCTAGTATGAGCTGGCTCCAGCGCCAACTTCCCAGGATCATGGTGACAATCAAATGAGATGACATTCATAAAGCCAGTAAGCTTCTGAGGGAGCATTTGCAGCTAGGTCTTTGGACCTCCCAGCCTGGTACACTATCTACTGTGCCACACTGCTTATCAATTCATTATTCACCTCTATTTAATGGAACAAGCCTTTAACAACTCCTACTATGTGCAGGGGACTGGGCTCGGTCTGTGAATACAAAGATAAGCAGGTATACATTTCCCAGTGTCTTCTTGCCCCAGGGACTGTCCTCTGTAAGTGGGAGCCAGGTTTTCTCAAGTGAAATTTTTTTTAAAAATTCTGTCTTGCATGTGGTAGCTTGGAAAAATCCTCCGAAGCCCATTCATGAAATTTGTGGCCCATGCTGCTTCCTTCATCATTTTCCTGTGCCTGCTGGTATTTAATGCCTCGGACAGGTTTGAGGGCATTACAACGCTCCCAAACACGACGGTCATCGACTACCCAAAGCAAATCTTCAGGGTGAAAACAACCCAATTCACCTGGACTGAGATGTTAATCATGGTCTGGGTTCTCGGTAAGTGAGTGATTCTCTATTCATTCAAGTTTCTCTGCCTTAGGAAGTTTTGAGAGGAGGACAGGGTATCTACTTCATTTGCTACTGAAAATAATTGTTCCCGCCTTTAGAAACTGGGTCAAACCACATACAAGCAATGAAGCCAGTGATTCATGGAGAGGTGAGAAGATCATCGGATCATAGATTTAAGGTCATCAAGGCCGATCCCTTATTTTGCAGGTAGGGAAACCAAGGCACCAAGAGGTTGAGATTCACACAGCTGGTAAGCATCTGTGGTGACACCAATCCATTCTCCCCTCAGCTGTCAGGGTGATTTTACTAAGGTGTAAGTCTAACCATATTACCCCATGCTCAATGAACATGAGTGGTTCCCTATTACCTCCAGGATTGAATACATAATTATCTAGCCTGTAATGCCCTTCATAACCTGACTCCTTCTTATACCTTATCCCCTTCCATATATGCCAAGTTACACCTTCAGTGACCTACTTGCAAACACCCTACTTCATCTCCCCCAAAACCACACTGTCTACTATTTGTTCACTGCTATTCAATTTGACAAGCCTTTAAAAACTCCTACCATGTGCAGAGTACCGAGCTAGGACTACGAATGCAAAGATAAGCAAGCAGACATTCCCCAACTCCCTACCTTTGCGCTGGTTGTGCTCTTTGCCCAGAATGCTCTTCCTCTTTACCTCCATTTCTTAGTCACTCTGGCTCCCTTCAAGACTTAGCTCAGAGCCCCCTTCTGCACAAAGCTACTCTCATTCCCTCCAGTCTCATTTAGTCTGGGTACACTTTCTTTGTGTCTAGTGCAGGGATAGGGACCCTGCCGCCTCAAGGCCACATGTGGCCCTCTAGGTCCTCAAGTGGGGCCCTTTAACTGAATCCAAACTTCACAGAACATATCCCCTTAATAAAAGGATTTGTTATGTAAAACTTGTACTCAGTCAAAAGGCTGCATCCAAGGACCTAGAAGGCCACATGTGGCTGCAGGTTCCCCACTCCAGGTCTAGTTATTTAGATGGAGTCTCTCTCATTAATTAGATAAAGCTCCTTGAGGGCAGGGACACACCTTTTTTTGTAATCCTGTGTTTAGCAAAGTGTCCAGCACACAGTAAATGCATAATAAATGCTTGTTGGGTAATGACTCCCAGGTCAGTCAGTTTTCCCCTTTAAATGTTAAGGATTGCCTTTCCATCCAAAGGGAGAATGTCTATGAGTCCAAATTCAGCCACTTGTTTCTAAAGCCTGAATCCTGTTCTGTAAAGGTCTGACTGTGCATAGACTGAATAACTATAATTCTCAGCTTCTAAGGGTCAAGCGGCCCTCTGACCCCAAGAGACTGTGAACTCTTCACCCAGCCCACTTTGTAGAAATGTTGTTTATTAAGAAGGTTTCCTGGTACTTCAGTATCAGAGGCTTTTTGCTAGTTTGTGTGTTTTCCCCCAGAATCCCTCCTCTACTCAGACACCTCCAGTTTGCTTGTGTGGATGGTTTATCCTTAGGCAGAAGTCCAGGCAGAGTGGGAGAACCATGATGATTGAGAGGAAAAGGGGAGGCAATTGTTCCTGAAGCATGATACTGTCACACAGAAATGGCAGACATGGACAGGAGACAGGAACCAATCGGGAAGAGTCCCGCTCTTTCCCCAGTTCTCCAGCAGACTAGTTGAGCAGACATACAAACAAGCAGCATTCTGCAGTCCTAGGTCTCAAGCTTTCAGGGCTCAAACGTAGACAGTTTTAGATAAAGACATAGTAGTTATTGGTGAGGCAAGGCAGTGAGAATAGTCTGATGCACTGATATCTGGGTATTTTCTGAGTTGTTTAAAAGGAATAAGGAATGGGGGCAGAGTCAGGAAGCTTAACTCTTAAGTGTGCCTCGCACAGCAAACAGGTGGCTTAGGAAGGGACAATGCCTGGTTTCTGGCTCACTTGATCTGTAGCTGTGGGCATCCCATGTGCCAGTCAAACTAATTTTCATGGGCTTGCAGTGATGGAAGAGGAATTCTATTATGCCTTTTCTTCTTAACAAATGGAAATTGAAACAAAACACTGGATCACTAGACACCAAGAGTTTTACACCTCTCACCTTTGGAGGGGTGGAGTTGTGAAGTTGACAAGATTAGCCTTAATAATAAACCAGGCTCCCATTTAAGAGGGGGCATGTGGGGCAGAATTTTTGTGAGTCCTAAATTATAAGCATTTAAAAAGCCCTCCATTACCAGAGAGGAAACCCAAGGGGTTCCTGAAGACTAAAAAATACAGCCAATGGATCTAGAATTAGAAATGAGAGAGCATCTAGTTCAATGCTGTCATTTTACAGATGAAGAAACTGAGGCACTAAGCAGTGAAGTAACTTCTCCAAGCTCACCCAGTTTGTGCATGCACACACACACACACACACACACATACACACACCCCTCTTCTGCCTCCATATCTGCTGTCTACTGCACCACTTAGTCACCCTTCCCCATATCGATGAAATCGATCTGGCTTAGCCAACTATAGATGGTGCAGTTGAAGGCAGAGTGGTTTCTCTAAAGAGTCACAGATCAGTCAGTAAACATTTAGCAGCATTCCACAGAATGTAGACATAGGCTTGTTGATGGATTGAGTGACTGGAGCTAGAAACATGGCATTTAGTACCTTCATTAAACCCAATATCCACCATTCAGCAAACATTTATTAGGTGCCTACCGTGGGTCAGGCACTGTACAAGGTACAAGGGATTTAAAAACAGAAATGAAGCTGTGGCTACTCTCATGGAGCTTATTCTCTCTTAAGTGGTTACTAAGGTGAATAAAACACTCAAGCAAATACACACAAAATAATTCAAAGAGGGAAACCATATTTAAAAAGAGGAAAATAGCACCTGAATTGAGCCTTGAAAAAGACAAGGGGGAGGGGAAGGGGGAGAGGGAGGAAGGGGGACGGGAGAAGGGGGAGAGGGAAAGAGGAAGATGGAGAGAGGGAGGGGAGAGAGAGAGAGAGAGAGAGAGAGACACGGGGGAGAGAGGGAGAGAGGGAGAGAGAGAGAAAGAGAGGGAGAGAGAGAGAAAAGGATGAATCGGGCAGGGCATAGGCTGAGGTAGGTGGATCAGTTAGAAGGGTATTACGTTACAGTAGGCTGGATGAAAAGCTACAATGGCCTAGACAAGGCATAAGTAGAGAAAAGGACACAGATATAACTTGTTGGGGAGGTAGAATCAGTTGATTGGTCTTAAAGAATGAGGGAAAAGGAAGACTTAATGATGATTCCAAGGTTACAAATCTGGATGACTAAAAGGATATTTTCCCCCCTCAAACTAGATAGGAGCTTGAAAGAGAGCTAGGTTTAGGGAGGAAAGTGAGGTCCATTTTGGGACTTTTATTTGCTGGGCTATCCAGGTAGAGATGCCCACCAGGCATGTGGCAGTGTAGGGTGGAGATTCTCTGGGCATCACCTTGGTAGAGGTCATTGCTAACCTTAGAGCAGTTTCAGCAGGGTGGCAGGGTGGAAAGCTAGATTGTAAGAGATTAGGATGGAAGAAGTTGGTAAAGAAGTTGCAGTGGAGAGAGAAGACTGCTTTTCTAGGATTGTCCCAATGAAAGGGAGAAGCGATATAGGACAAAGCTTTAGGATGGCAGGTCAAGTGAAAGGTTTTGTTGTTGTCATTTTAAGTTTTATTGTTGCCTTTTAAAAAGTATATACGAGGTCAAAGGATATGAACAGCTTGCTGCCTTCTCTTCAATTGTTTCACCTCAATTCACAATATAACAACAACGTATTTGAGCTTCCCACAGCGCCTCCAGGACTGACTTGAAATAAGAGGTAACACCAGGTTTTGGGACACCAGCTTTGATACCTGTCCCTTGTTAACTGTGCCTTTAAGAAACAATGTTGATCTCAAAGTTAGAGATTTAATCTGGGAAGACTGGGGAGACTAAGAGTTTAATTTTTATTCTGGAGAGTTACCTATGACCTGTACCTATGAGGTACAGAGAGAAAAGACTACTAAGAGAACTTCCCTGAGAGACTAAATTTGACTCTTTTGGGTCAAGAAAGAGTGTTCGTGAGAGACTCTGGCTGATACCCAGAGACCTAATTGTGAGGCCGTTTCCTAGAATGTAAGACATAAGCAGCAGCGATAGTTAGAAGTGACTTTGGCTGTGATCAGGTCTTTTAGGTGATATATTATAAATAATTATTTACGTCTTTAATTCAAGACATCAAGTAGTAGCAGGGATAGTTAGAAGCGACTTTGGCTGTGATCAGGTCTTTTAGGTGATACATGTAAATAATTATTTATGTCTTTGTTTCATTGGGTCTGTTGCATTGTTAAGAAATTATATAGCCAGTAACTTTGTCATTTATTTAAGCCTAAAAGATTAAGGGAGTGTATACATACAGGGTGGCCCAAAAGTCTTGGTACAGTTTTAAGCTACTAAGTTTATGGAAAAAGAGATTCTTCCAGTTTATTTAATGTGGTATTTTTAAGCTAGAGGTGAGGGAGGGAGCTCAGAGTTAAGTGATTAATTAGTGAGACAAATGAAATATGGTAGAGTTAAGTGGAAGGAGATGGGATGGGGATGTGGTTTGACATGATTGTAGATGCAGTTGACCCCCATGTAGGCTATAATACCAGGATCATTCTACCCTTTATCATCTTGGCCCATTTATGAGGTGTGGAATAAAACCCCGGTAGTATTTTAATTAAAATTCTTACTATTAGTGATTTGGAATGTTTTCATGTGGTTGTTGATCATGTGCATTTCTTCAAAAACTTAGGTTCTTTGATCCAAGTGAAGTGTGGGTTGGTTGGGTTTCTTTGTTTTTAGGATGAGAGAAAGCTAAGGATACTTTTAGTGTGCAGGGAAGGGACTTGTAAGTACAGACTGAAGATGAGAGAGAGGTAGGAAATTATCAAAAAAGGGCCAGCTCCTGGAGGAAATTAGATGGGTTGGCCTTGGCAAGGAGAAAAGCCACCTGACCTTGGAGAGTGGAACAAATGAGGAATGGATTATTGTAAACTTTCAGACAGTCCTACATAGCTTCTAATCATGAGGAATGAGGTGGCTCTATTAGGTCAAGCCATAGACCTGAAAATAGCAACCAGCGCTCGAAGCTGCAAGCCAGAGCAGCCCATACCCTTACCTATTGTGACTCATTTGTCTGTTTAGCCATCCTGCAGGGATCATAAGTGCCATTGCATGTCATCTATCGACCGATGAAAAGAGGGCTGGTCATTGAATCAGGAGACTTGCGTGCTGGCTCTGATAGTGATTAGCTTTGTTATAATAGGAAATACATGCCATCTTCCTGAGCCTCAGTTTACTCATCTATAAAATGGGGTGATGCACTAATTTTATCACAGGGTTGTGAGGAAGTGCTTTATATATATATATATCTTAACACACTAAGAAAATGTGTGTGACACTTAAAAAGTTTGAGAGACATAGTTTCTGGGTAACACAATCATTTTATTGATAAGACTAGCAATTATTAGACCCCTCATGGTGGGAGGCTCCCAGTTTATATGCCCTTGGAAGAGCAGGTGTACCTGAAGGTGGCAGTCAGTTCTGATTGGTTAACAATTAATGAGAGAATAAATGTTATACTGAGAGGTAGGCTCTATTACTATGAAGGTCTTGCTGGTACATGACGTGGTTCACCCAAATCTTGGTCAAAGAGACTTGTCAATTTCCATATCACCTGTCTTACAAAAGGGAGAATCCATATTTTCAGAGACCTGAGTAAATATGACGAGCAGGAATCCTCCCATTAGCCTAAATTTAGAATTTCTTTTACTGTCCAATTAGGTCTTAGTCTGGGTAAGTCTTTGCCCAAGATCTCCCACACTGGTTGATTTCTGGATGATGCATTAGGACAGGGGAAAAATGTTGGTCCTGATTCAGTGATTAGTTATTAATATAAGAGAGGAATAATCATGTCTCTCATGCAAGTTATTAATTTGTACAGGTGAGGCAACCCTGCTTCTGAAGTTGAAGGTAGGGCAGTGAGGCTTGGGGGCTGAGCATTTTTAAGAGTAAGAATGTTTGCCATACTTAGTTGTCAGTGAGTCAACAAACATTTATTCAGCCCTACTATGTACCAGGCACTGCGCTAAGCTCTGAGGATACAAAAAAAAGACACAAAGAGCAGTCCCTGCCCTCAAAGATCTTACAGTCTAATGGGGAAGAAAACAAGCAAATACATATGTACAAAGAAGCTATGTACAGAATAGATAGGAAATAATTAACAGAGGGAAGGCACGGGAATGAAGAGAGGTTCCTATAGATGATGAGATTTCCTTTGGGACATAAAGGAAGCCAGAGAAACCGGGAAGCAGAGGTGAGAAGGGAGAGCATATCAGGAGTGAGGGACAGCCAGACAAAATGCCCAGAGGTGAGAGGTGGAATGTCTTATATGTGAAACAGCCAGGAGGTCAATGTCACTGGATCAAAGAGTACATGTTGGGCAGTAAGGTATAGGAAGACTAGAAAGGTAGGAGAGGCTGGGTTGTGAAGGGCTTTGAATGCCAAGCAGAGGATTCTATATTTGATCCTGGAGGCAAGAGGGAGCTAATGGAGTTTATTAAGTAGGATGAGGGTGGGGCTGATGTGATCTGACCTGCACTTTAGGAAAATCACTTTGGTGTTGGAATGAAGAATGGATTGGAGTGGAGAGAGACTTGAGGTAGGCAGACCCACCTAGAACACAAGGTGGTGAGTGCTTGGACCACAGTGGTAGCTGGGACAGAAAAGAGAAAGGGGCATATTTGACAGATGTTGCAAAGGTAAAATTGAGAGGCTTTGGAAACAGTTTGGATATGGGGGTAAGGAGTCGTGGATGACACCTAGGTTGTGAGCCTGAGGGATTGAGAGGATGGTATTGCCCTCGACAGTAATTGTGAAGGTAGGAGCAGGGGGAGCAACTAGGTGGCACAGTGGATAGAGCATCAGGCCTGAAGTCAAGAAGACTCATCTTCATGAGTTCAAATCTGGCCTTACTAGCTCTGTGACCCTGGATAAGTCATTTAACCCTCTGCCTCAGTTTCTTCATCTGTAAAACGAGCTGGAAAAGGAAATGGCAAAGCACTCTAGTATCTAGAAAACCCCAAATGGGGGTCACAAAAAGTTGGATGTAACTGAAAACGACTGAACAACAAATTTAATTGATTGGTCCTCTACCTTAATACATTTTTTGAGGTAGTATGGCATAGTGAATAGAACAATAGACAGGAAAACAAGATTTAAGATCAAATCCTGCCTAAGATAAGAAGAGGTTCAAGTGCTCCCTCTAACAGGAAGTCAGAACTAGGTTCAGATGCTGCCTCCCCCACCTGCCAGCTCTAAGTTCAATCCAAGTCCCACTGTTCTCCCATCTGTAAAATGGGACCAATAATATTTCAGGTTTGGGGTGGGGTCTGGACCTGGGATTTCATGGGCATTGGGAATTCCATGTGTGGAAATTCCTTCCATGGATGAAGGCTGGCAACTTACAGTCTTAGAGAGTTGCCTGGGGACACTGAGGGGTTAAGCCACTTGCCTAGAGTCTCACAATAAATATGGTAAGACTTGAACCCATTCCTTCTTATGTCTAATGTCTGCCCTACACCAAACTGTCTCTGAATACCTGGAGTGTTGTAGCATCCCTATTTCTAGGGCTTCCTTGAGTAGCTAGTGTTTGCATATTACCAATCCTACTTTTTAGGGGATAGATTACTTTTTTCTCTTCCTCCTCCTCCTCCTCCTCCTCCTCCTCCTCCTTCTCTTCCTCCTTCTCCTTCTCCTCCTCCTCCTCCTTCTTCCTTCTTTCTTATTTCTTCTTCTTTCTCCTTCTTCTTCCTTCTTTCTTCTTTCTCTGGGTTAAGTGACTTTCCCAGGATCGACACAGTTAGTAAGTGTCTGAGGCCAGATTTGAATGTAGGTCCTCCTGACTCCAGGGCTGGTGCTCTGTCCACTGAGCCACCTAGCTGCCCCAGGAATGGATTACTTTCAGTCAGTCTCTACTTCTTCCATTTATCTTTCCCTGGTATTTCCACATGATTAGCTGTTTGAATAAGAATTCCTTGAAGATAAAGCCTTGGTTTCTTGGGCCTCCAGGGAGCTGAACCAGATGCTTTTTCAAGGAAAGCATCCTGTCCATAGGAGTGGCTAACTAGCACAGGGGACAAAGCTGTCTTGATGGGATCCCTGATTGTGTCTCTTCTCTGGTCATCCAACAGGGATGATGTGGTCGGAATGTAAGGAGCTCTGGCTGGAAGGGCCGAGGGAATACATTTTACAGCTGTGGAATGTGCTCGATTTTGGGATGCTTTCCATTTTCATCGCAGCCTTCACAGCCCGATTTCTAGCTTTTCTTCAGGCCACCAAAGCCCAGCAGTATGTGGACAGTTATATTGAACAAAGTGACCTCAGTGAAGTCACACTGCCTCCAGAGATACAGTATTTCACTTATGGTAAGTTACCCATTGAAAATAACCTCTAGAAGTTTTCAAATAAAGGAGGAAGCAAGGAAGTACACTCCGTGGAAGTCAGGAAGGCCTGGGTACATCCTGCCTCGGCCACATCCTGGCAAATCCCTTAAGCTTTCAGTGCCCCCAGGGAACTTGAAGACTGTCGGATACAAAGGAGCTGGCCGGCAGAATCAGTGAAGGACTGTTCCCGTAAGCGGAGTTCTCTAGAGTAACAAAATCACACATCCAGACCATCCTCCACAAACAAACAAAAAAATGAAGAAAGCAACAAGAAAATGCATAGGATCATAGCTCCAGAGCTGGCATGATTGACATTTACATAGTGTTGTGAGGTTTGCAAAACACTTAGACATACTTTTTTTTTCTCTTCTGGGACTTGCAAAAACCCCAAGAGGTCAGCACTTGTTAGGGCTACCTCCCTTTTTTAGATGAGGATCCTAAGATTCATGGTCACACAGCTAGTAAGATGGCAGCTGGAATTTGAGCCCAGGTTTACTAGATAGCATTTCTATGACATGTACATGTTGACATGCTATATGATGTGTGTTTGTATGTGTTATATACACACACACAATGTGTGTTGTGTGTAGACACATAATGTGTATGCTTATATTGAGCATATAATGTGTGTTTATATATAACATACATGTTATCTTATTTGGTCTTCACAATAACCCTGGGATGAAGGTGTTTATTAGTTTCCCCATTTTACAGATGAAGAAACTGAGGCAAAAGCAGTTAAGTGACTTGCCTAGGATCACATAACTAGTAAGTGTCTGAGGCAGGATTTGAACTCAGGTCTTCCTGACTATGCTTTATTTGTCCAGCATTCTGTCACCCATATGGCACTGTCTCACATCTCACAACCCACATCTATGTCTCTGAGGTATTTACCTTCAGGAATAAAGCTGGATCACCTCATTTTACAGAGAAGGAAAGAGAAGCTCGGAGAGCAGAAGGGACATGTGCAAAACTAAGAAGGGGCAGATCCAGGATTGGAATCCAGGTCCTAAATCCCACTCCCAGTTCCTTTCCACATGTTACACAACAGCTTCATGGTCTGTTCTGAGCACTGCTCCTCCCCATCCCCAGGTTCCAGTTCATCACCTTGTGGTGACACCTTGTGGGCAGTTTACTAGGGAGGATAAAGCGTGTGTGTGTGTGTGTGTGTGTGTGTGTGTGTGTGTATACACATGCACACGCATGGAATGAGGTGGTGGTATACGTGATCATCATCTTTGAAGGACTGTAATATGAAAGAGGAATAAGATTTATTCCTTGTTTTTTTGTTTTTGAGGGAGGAAGGCAGGGCAATTGGGGCTAAGTGATTTGCCCAAGGTCACACAGCTAGTAAGTGAGGCTAGATTTGAACTCAAGTCCTCCTGACTCCAGGCCCAGTGCTCTACTCACTGCGCCACCTAGCTGTCCCTATAAGATTTATTCTTAACAGGTCTCTATAAGGCACAGTGGCTAGAACTCTGGACCCTGAGTCAGGAAGATTTGAGTTCAGCCTCAGACATTTCATTGGCTGTGTGACATTCTCTTACGCCCTCCAGACATGGGGCATATTCCCTGACAGATACACCCAGGTCCATGTGAAGAGAAGATTTAAACATTTGAACACCTGTGTGGAAAAGGTGTGTCTCCATAAGGGGTGACTTAACCCCCTTTCTGATTCAATTCCAATTCTGATTCACCTGTAAAATGGGGATAATGGGCAGCTGGGTGGCACCATAGTGCCTAGAGCCCTGGGCCTGGAGTCAGGAAGACTCAATTTAGTGAGTTCAAATACAGCCTTGGACATTTAGTAGCTGTGTGACCCTGGGCAAGTCACTGAACCCTGATTGCCTCAGTTTCCTAATCTGTCAAATGAGCTGGAGAAGGAAATGGCAAACTCCTCCAGTGTGTCTGCCAAGAAAACCCCAATTGGGGCCATGAAGAGTTGGACCCAACGAAACAACAACAACAAAAATGGGGGTGCCTGCGCTCACCTCTGAGGGTTGTGGTGATGACCAATTGAGGTTGCACATGTCAAGTGCTTTGCAAACGTTAAAGCAGGCTGTATCAATGTGAGCTGTGATCATTGTTTTGCTCTTCCTCTGGGGGCAGAACTAGAAGTAACAGGTGGAAGTTTCTAAAAAACTGACTTTGGTTCGCTGTCAGGAAAAGCCTTCTCTCTTTGGTCTGGCTAATATGGAAATATACTTTGCATGATGACACATGTAGAAGCTATATCAAATTGCTTGTCTTCTCAAGGAAGGGGAAAGGGGAAGGAAGAAGGCAGGGAGAGAATTTGAATCTTGAGTTTTTAAAAATAAGTGTTAAAATTGTTTTACATGTAATTGGAATAAATACAAAAAGTTTTTTAAAGGAGCAGAGACATAAAAAAATGAAAAGAAAAACTGCCTTTCAGTTTTGTTCCAGAACTGTGATGGGCATACATTAGTGAAGTCAAGGTGAGTGAAGTCCAGCTATGTCATTTGAAATGTGCTAACTTTGTGATCATGGGCAAATCCATTAACTTCTCAGTTGCTTGAGTAGCTATCTAAGAATGTAAATTAAATAAATAAAACTTCTCGTCTCCCTGTCAGGAAATTGAGCCCAGTCTCCCTCCTGACAGGTGAGGATAATCACCAATTTGACTAGCTAAAGAGGCCACTCTCTGCTTCAATTCTAATTAAGTCTCAATCTCTGAATGGGCTTTGTCTCAGTCACACTGAGGCCTGTTAAAGACCTTAGCGTGAAAAGGCCAGGGTGCCACACTGCATCCTGAGCCATCTCCAGTTGCCTGATCTGTTTCTGGCCGCTGGATCCAGATGGCGCTGGAGGAGAAAGTGAGGCTGGTGACTTTGCACAGCCTCCCTCACTTAAATCTGATTCACTTTCACATCATGGCATCACCTTTATGAGTTGTGGTGTTTTGGACAAACAGCAGCAGCAGCATCAAGAGTCTAAGTTACAGGAAAGTTGCTTCCAGGTGAGCCGAACTTGGGAGTCAGGAAGACCTGAGTTCAAATCCTGCCTCAGACACACACCAGCTGTGTAAGCATGGGCAAGTCATTTAAACTTTGCCTGCCTCGGTTTCTTCATCTGTAAAATAGGGATGATAACGTTTCTCTCAGGGTTATTGTGAAGATAAAATGAGATAACAGTTTAAAAGTGCTTTGCAAACCTTCAAGCATTATATAAATGCTAATTATCATCCCCATTATCAGTTCCCGTACTAGAAATACCGGCAACCCACTGCCCAGAATTGGAATGAGCCTCCATATTCCCCCACACAGGAGGGGATTCCCCTGACAAAAGGCTGGGTGAGCACACATTGCGTGCATTCTAGTAGAGATTCTTGGTCAGGTATGTGTTGGACTAGCTGCCTCCTAAGTCCCTGCTACTGAGATTTTGTGATTCTGTGAGTTGAGCATTTAAGAATTTAACTAAGCCAGCCTCTGAGTACAGACCATTCATCAGCTGCCTGTGCTCTGCCAGTGTCAGAAAAATAGGAATAAGCGAAGTCACTTTTGAAACCATATATGTTTATCAGCTAATTCAAGTTGCATTCCATAGAGCTCTCATCCACTGCTTACTCAAGCTCTCTATGATTCCTCCTAATATAGCCAGGAGAATTATGGAGCTTTCTCAAAACAGTCTCTTGCTACAGTTGTTTTTGGTAAATTTTTAAAATCTAGACCTTATTTTTTATATGGTATCCTTCCCCCCCTTCTCTGATTCCTTATTTTTTTTTGTTCTTTATGAGATTTTTGGAATATTATCTTTTTTTGGATCCAGATTCCAGAATGTTTAGACCAACTCAGAGTTTCACCAAGGTTGCATCAGTGTTCCTATGTCTCCACAGCTCCTCCAAGACCAGCTATTCCCATCTTTTGTTATCGTTGCCAGGTTGCGAGGTGTAAGGTGAAACCTTAGAGTGGTTTTCATTTGTATTTCTCTTAGTTTACAATTCTTCAACTACTCAGGTTTCTAAGATAAGGGTTTCTAGTACAGTTGTTCACAAGCCTCCACTGGTGTGCTCCCCATTAATAATCAGCCAATAGATTTAATAAGATTTTAGCAAAAGCATCCACTACAGTGGTATACTAAGAACAGTGGTACAAAACATTTCCTTTTGTCCCTCAACCATTGGGCATACTCCCTAACATTTATACCCAGCTCTATGAGAAGAGCAGACTTAAACTTGGAGTTACAATGATATTGAGGCACATATTTACATATCTATGTTGCAAAAGGGTAACTCATAATTCCTTTAGTTTTGTGACCTAGAAGTCCTTTCTTGAGTCCAAAACTGACATTCTTCTCTGGTATAAGGAGCCTGATTCTTTGAAACAGTGATTGCATTTCTACATCAATTTCTCCTTAGGGTCCATTCTGCTCCTGGCTGGTTGTGGTACTTCCTATGGGTCTGCTTTTTCTGATCCTAGCTAGTTATCCTCTTTGTTACTGGTCAAGGTTCTCTGATGACATGGTCAAAGGTGAGGGTGGGGTAGAAAAGCAAGAGAGAAATTCCTCCCTCCAATAGCATTTCCTTCTCAGGGGCTTGGCTCCAGCTTTGAAATTGGAATCCAGACTTCCGGGGGTGGAGCCAAGATGGCAGCTGGAAAGCAGGGACTTGCGTGAGCTCCCCACCACGTCCCTCCAAAAACCTATAAAAAATGTCTCTGAACAAATTCTAGAAATGCAGAACCCACAGAATAGCAGAGGGAAGCAGGGATCCAGCCCAGGACAGCCTGGATGGTCGATAGAGGAGGTCTATCGCGCACGGAGTAGAGGGGAGCAGAGCTCAGCGTGGGAGGCAGCAGGACCAGCCAGACCAGGAGCCGGGCAGAACAGGCCCTAGCACCCTGAATCAGTGAGCTGTGGCAGTTACCAGACTTCTCAACCCACAAATACCAAAGACAACAGAGAAGGTTAGTGGGAAAAGCTATGGGGGACAGAGTTCGAGGTTAGGCCACCACCCCAGGGGCAGCGGGGGAGGTGCAGCTACAGAACTACAGCTTCAGTGGCTTCCAGCCCCAGGCCCACCTGGTGGGAGGAATTAAGTGGCAGATCAGAGCAGGAGTGCAGAGCCTGCTGAAGATTTGCGGGTTGGTGGTTCTTGAGGAAGGAGGAGTGCTGGTGTGGCAGAGCTGGCTATATAGAAATAGCTCTGGAATCAATGGCGCATCCCCTCAAGCTTGGAACAAAGTACTCTGCTCTACAAGCAGTCATACCCTGACGAAAAACTCAAGGGTCAAATAAGTTGGCTGTGAACATGGCCAGGCAGCGAAAACATACCCAGATTGAGTCTCAGACTTTGGAATCTTTCTTTGGTGACAAAGAAGACCGAAACATACAGCCTGAAAAAGTCAACAAAGTGCAAGAGCCTACACCAAAAGCCTCCAAGAAAAACATGAACTGGTTTCAGGCCACGGAGGAGCTCAGAAAGGATTTGGAAAAGCAAGTTAGAGAGGTAGAGGAAAAATTGGGATGAGAAATGAGAATGATGCAAGAAAACCATGAAAAACAAGTCAATGACTTGCTAAAGGAGACCCAAAAAAATACTGAAAAAAATATTGAAGAAAACAACACTTTAAAAAATAGACTAACTCAAATGGCAAAAGAGCTCCAAAAAGCCAATGAGGAGAAGAATGCCTTGAAAGGCAGAATTAGCCAAATGGAAAAGGAGGTCCAAAAGACCATTGAAGAAAATACTACCTTAAAAATTAGATTGGAGCAAGTGGAAGCTAGTGACTTGATGAGAAATCAAGATATTATAAAATAGAACCAAAGGAATGAAAAAAATGGAAGACAGTGTCAAATATCTCATTGGAAAAACAACTGACCTAGAAAATAGATCCAGGAGAGATAATTTAAAAATTATTGGACTACCTGAAAGCCGTGATCAAAAAAAGAGCCTAGATATCATCTTTCAAGAAATTATCAAGGATAATTGCCCTGACATTCTAGAGCCAGAAGGTAAAATAGAAATTGAAAGAATCCACAGATCGCCTCCTCAAATAGATCCCAAAAAGAAAACTCCTAGGAACATTGTTGCCAAATTCCAGAGCTCCCAGGTCAAGGAGAAAATACTGCAAGCAACCAGAAAGAAACAATTTGAATATTGTGGAAAAACAATCAGGATAATACAGGATCTGGCAGCTTCCACATTAAGGGACTGAAGGGCTTGGAATACAATATTCTGGAGGTCAATGGAGCTAGGATTAAAACCAAGAATCACCTACCCAGCAAAACTGAGTATCATGCTCCAAGGCAAAATATGGATTTTCAATAAAATAGAGGACTTCAAGCTTTCTCAGTGAAAAGACCAGAGCTGAATAGAAAATTTGACTTTCAAACACAAGAATCAAGAGAAGCATGAAAAGGTAAACAAGAAAGAGAAATCATAAGGGACTTACTAAAGTTGAACTGTTTTGTTTACATTCCTACATGGAAAGATGATGTGTATGATTCATAAGATCTCAATATCTTAGTAGCTGAAAGGAATATGCATATATGTGTGTGTGTATGTGTGTGTGTGTGTATACACATATGTGTGTGTCTATGTATGTATATATGTAGGTATATATACACACACGAAGGGCACAGGGTGACTTGAATATGAAGGGATGATATCTAAAAAAAATCAATTTAAGGGATAAGAGAGGAATATATTGAGAGAGGGAGAAAGGGAGAGATAGAATAGGGTAAATTATCTTGCATAAAAGTGGCAAGAAAAAGTGGTTCTGTAGGAAGAGAAGAGGGGGCAGGTGAGGGGGAAGGAGTAAATCTTGCTTTCATTGGATTTGACCTGAGGAGGGAATACCATACACACTCAATTGGGTATCTTACCCCACAGGAAAGAAGGAGGAAGAAGATAGAAAAGGGGGGATGATAGAAGGGAGGGAAGACAGGGGTGGAAGTAATCAAAAACAAACACTTTTGAAAAGGGACATGGTCAAGGGAGAAAATTCAATAAAGGGGGATAGGTTAGGAAGGAGCAAAACATAGTTAATCTTTCACAACATGAGTACTGTGGAAGGGTTTTACGTAATGATACGCATGTGGCCTATGTTGAATTACTTACCTTCTTAGGGAGGGTGGGTGGGGAGGGAAGAAGGGAGAGAATTTGGAACTCAGAGTTTTAAAAACAGACGTTCAAAAATGACAACAACAACAAAAAAGTTTTTGCATGCAACTAGGAAATAAGATACACAGGCAACAGGGCATAGAAATTTATCTTGCCCTACAAGAGAAGAAGGGAAAGGGGGATGGGAGGGGAGTGGGGTGACAGATGGGAGGGCTGACTGGGGAATGGGGCAACCAGAATATACGCCATCTTGGAGAGGGGGGAGGGTAGAAATGGGGAAACAATTTGTAATTCAAACTTTTGTGAAAATCAATGCTGAAAACTAAATATATTAAAATAAATTAAAAAAAAGAAAAAAAAAAAAGAAATTGGAATCCCTAGTTCTTGAACTTGAAGTCTTCCTCCACTGGACTGGTTCACTATTTGGTAGATTTGGTAGATTTGGGATTTGGGGTGTGTGTGTGTGTGTGTGTGTGTGTGTGTGTGTGTGTGTGTGAGAGAGAGAGAGAGAGAGAGAGAGAGAGAGAGAGAGAGAGGGAGAGAGAGAGAGAGAGTGTAGCCCAAGGGGATCTTCTCAGTTCATCGTAAGATGTTTTCTTTGTGGCTAATATGCCTTCATCCAGTGACTAAAACCCTGTGAGTCTCTCAAATTAGTCAAGGATCTGTTTTCACCCTGTGACAGGGATGTTATTTAATGCTGAGTTCAAAGTATTTATTGATTGATTGGGATTTCTGTGATTATATTGAGGTGGGGTTCCAGCTGCCATCCCCCTATAGAAACATAAACAGAGCAAGATACAAAGGAAAGAAAGCAGGTGTTTCAAGGTGTGGAGGCAGAGAGAGTTGAGCATATTAGACTGCTTATTTTGTCCTCAGAGGCAGCATGGTGCAGTCTAGTGTCTAGTGCATTTGACTTGGGGGTCAGGAAGGCAGGTTCAAATCCTGTCTCTGATACCCACCAATGAGCAAGTCACTTAATATCTCTGAGCCTCAGTCTCCAGTCTGTAAAAATGAGGATACTAATCGTAGCTCCCTCAGAGTGATCTTGAGGATCAAATGAGATCATGGATAAAATGGGCTTTGGGAAACTTAGCTATATCAACATAAGCCATCATTATCCTGCAGTTAGATATTGCTTACATTTGACTTGAAGGTAGCTTTATGAAAAGAACCTGGGATTTTATCTCTTGGAGAATGTGCAGATACATAGGCTATAAATGAAAAGCCCTGAGACTCATTATGTATGCCACACATAAAAACCCAAGCCCTTCATTCATAGTCATGCACTTGCTAGCCAGTGACCCTCTGCAGGCTCCAGGAGCTGGGGAGAGTCTCCAGTCCCTCTTAGGTAGAAAGGGACATTTTCTTGTAGCTGATTGTGCTCAGAGAACTTGGTTCCCTAAACGCTGTTAGACACAAGTTTCCTAACAGCTCTGGCTCTATGATGGTAAAATAGAATAAAGAAGTTCTGGGTTAGAATCCCACCATTTCTGTTTCTTCATCTGTAAAATGTGGAAAATGATAGGGATGAGCTCACTAGGATTGTTGTGAGACAGATCAGTAAGCATTTAGTAAGCATATACCATGTGCGAGGCACAGTGCTGAGTACTGGGGATAGAGACAAAGGCATTGGTGCCTGCCCTCAGGGAGGTTACCTAGCAAAGGGAGAGACCACACATACATGAATCAGTACTTAGATCCAAAAGGAGACGGAAGGTTGCCTTAGGCTCAAGCAGCCCAAGTGTGTAAAAAAAAAAACCCACAACTTTGCAAACTTCCAATTGATACAGAAACGTCAGCTAGTCTTATCTACCCAATGGCGTGGAAACAATTAGTCCATTTCAGTTGTTTTGACATCATGTTATCCCAGCCTATATCAGAGGGATTTTTCCCCCTTTCTCTTCCCCTTGAGTATTTTATTTTGCCTTCTCCCAGTTGGAAAAGACAACGCATGCTTTTGTGATTGTTCCACCCTCTATTGAAAAGAACATTTAATTGAAATCTGAGTGAAAAGGAAGGATGGGAAGAGGGGAATGGTTGTTCCAACAACAGCGTGGAGCCACCACAGGATAAATACTGCCTGTCACAGTGGATGCTGCTGGCGAGCGTACTCAGTGATCAATGGAAACCTCTCTTTTTAAACCTCTTTTTCCCCTCTCCAGCTAGAGATAAATGGCTCCCCTCTGATCCTCAGATCATATCCGAAGGCCTCTATGCAATAGCCGTTGTGCTCAGCTTCTCCCGGATCGCCTACATCCTGCCAGCCAATGAAAGCTTCGGCCCCCTGCAGATTTCTCTGGGCAGGACTGTGAAGGACATCTTCAAGTTCATGGTTCTCTTCATTATGGTGTTCCTGGCATTTATGATTGGGATGTTCATACTGTATTCCTACTACCTGGGAGCCAAAGTCAACCCTGCTTTTACCACGTAAGTAAGACTTCATTTTTATTTAAATTAAATTTTAATTTATGGAAAAAACAAACATTTCCATAACATAGTATAATTTAAAAAAAGGTGATTGCACATAAAACTGCAAATCTGTCATGTAAAGACTTCATTAAAAAAATCAAATGAAGAGCAATCCTGATGTTTACAGATGGAAGCAAAGGAGAAATCTGGCAAAGATATTAACAATTGTGGTAACCGAACACAAACTCAAATAGAAATGAATCTTTGTTGGACAGTATATGGCCCTAAAAAACCACAAATTCACATTGTCTGTATGGTGTGGTATTTTTATCTATTTTACTAAACATTTCTGAATTACATTTTAATCTGGTTTAGTACACTCAATTTTGCTGCTGCAAGTTTTACACCTCTGTGCTAGGTCATTTCTGAACATGAGAAAGTACACAAGCACTACCACCCTCCAAAGGAACCTGAAATCACACTAGGTTTTTTTTTGGCTGCAAACTGTTGATGTATTAAGCTTGTGGTTCACTAAGACCCTGAGATCTTTTTCAGACAAATTGCTATCTAGCTATGACTATCTAGCTATGACATCATGTATTTATAAAATGATTTTTTTCCAACCCAAATGTAGGACTTCACATTTATTATGATTAAATTCCACAAATTCGGAATTTTTCCAAATGCAAAAAAAAGTCTCAGAATTTCTCCATAAAAAAAACAAATAAAAAATGAGAGAGAAAGCATATAAACTTATCTCTAAAATAAATTTCCTCTTGTTTGATTTGACCTACTGCTTTTAGCCTGTCCAAATCATTGTGGATCCAGCTTCATTTTACAGATTCCTGAACCAGCAGAGAAGTGTGCTCTTGGTTATATACAGTGCTGTACCTCAGCCAGCAAAGCTCTGGTTTGAAGGACCAGTCTTTGGGTTGGGCATCACTTTTTCCATTTCTGTCCAGTTGTTTTTCAGTCACGTCTGATTTTTCATGACCCCATTTGGAGTTTTCTTGGCAGAGATACTGGAGCATTTTGTCATTTCCTTCTCCATCTCATTTTACAGATAAGGAAACTGAGGCAAACAGGGTAAAGTGACTTGCCCAGGGTCACACAGCTAATGTCTGAAGCCAGATTTGAACTCAGATCTTTCTGACTCCAGACTTGACATTCTAACCACTGAGCCATCTAGCTGCCCCTTTCCATACTGAACCACCAAAATAATTGTCTGGACATCTATTAATCTAGACATTAAGAGGAGAGCTATGCTCTGTCCTGCAGCCTTGGGGACTGTGTGAAGCGTGGGTTCTGTCTCTGATGCGGTCATTATATCATAGGATCATAAATGTTGAGCTAGAAATCACCTTAGAAATCATCCAATCCCCCCTCTCACTTTACAGGCTAGCGGAGGTGAGGGGACAAGGCCACCCAAGTAGCAATGGCAGAGTCATGACCCGAGCCTAGGCCATCTCCATCTCCAGGCTCTTTCCACTCTGCCATGCCTCCTACTGTGTGACCTTGGACAGGTTATTTGATGTCTTCGAGTCCCAAGTTTTCTCACCTGTGAAAGTAGGGGCTGTGCTAATTGTCACATTGAAAGAGTCTCTAAGCCTCCATTTCTTATTATCCAAAATGTCCATCAACAAGCATTAGTTAAGCACCTACTATGTGACCCCACCCTACTGGGTCCTGGGAATACAGAAACAAACAAAACCAACCCCTGCACTCAAGGAGTTTGCATTCAATTGAGGGAAACAACCACAACAGCCTCATAATCTAGCATTTCTATAATGATTTAACTTTTGCAAAGTGCTCAGTCTCATTTGATTCTCACCACAGCCCTGGGAGATAGGTACTATTATTATCTTTTTTTATAGATGAGGAAACTGAGGCTAAGTGGTGAAGTGACTTGCCCAGGTCACAGAGCTAGTGTTTGAGGCAGAATTCGAACTCAGCTTTTCCTGACTGCAAGTACAGCTCTCTAGCTACCATGCCACCTAGACGCCCCATGCACACATATGAGTACATACAAAAGAAAGTAAATCCAAGGGAGTTTTTTGTTTATTTTGTTGTTTTTTGAGTTGAAGGAGGCAGGGGCAGCTGGGCAGAGATCAGGGAAGGCCTCATGTAGGAGGAGGCATTTGAGCTGAGCTTTGAAGGGGTCTTGGGATTCAAGAGGTAGAAGTGAGGAGGGAGGGCATCCCAGATAAGGGGGTTAGATGGCCTTTTCAGGAGAAAGAAGGCAGAAGATCTTATGAGATAGAGGGACAGCAGGGCCAGTTTGCAGTGTGTGAAGGCGAGTCATGTGTAATAAGCCTGGAAAGATCACCTGGGGCCATATTCTGAGTAAGGCTCCCTGTGGGCTCCATGTTGACAGTTTTAAAGTATAATATTATCTATATTTGATTATATTTTTATTTATTTTGTTAAATATTTCCCCATTTTCTTTTCATCTGGTTCTGGCTGTATGTGGGAGTGTTGTGGGCCGCATACAACCTATATATCATGTGTATGACCTCTGAACTAGATGACTCCTTCTAGCTCTAAATCTGTAACCTCAGACCAAAGTCCCAGCCCACCTCCCCAGCTTGCTTCCTTGCCAACTGCTCCCCAAAGGAAATCCTCAGTTCTAGCCACACAGGTGCAGTCCGGACCCATCTACCGACCTTGGCCTTTCCCACCTCTCCACTTCTGCTCAGCCGTGTCACCTGCTTCTTCCTCTCTCCAGATCCGATTCTCCCCATCCTTCAAGAGTCAGCTCAGAACCCTCCTTCTCTCTTCACTGGTCTTTACTGACCAGTCTCAGCCTCGGTGAAATCTTGCTTCTCGGAATTCCTCTGTGCCTCTCACTTCCTACTACCTGGAGCCATCTCTGTTCCAGTTGTCTTGGATTACCCAAAGAAAGCTGGGTCGAGGCTTTGTTGAAAAGTTATTGTTTCATTTCTGGCTGTGGCTATAGACAGTTTTCCTTATGAGAAGTAGTGTTTGTCATTCCATCCCTGTCCACTCATAGGACGTGTCTCGGATCAGCTAAATATTTGGAAATCCATTCTGTCACGGGAAAAGAGAAAGCAATTTAATTCTCAATTTAATTCAACAAACATTTGTTTGGCTTCAATCCTAGGGATGCAGATGTAGCAAAGCTTCTTGTAATGGGAATTTTGGTAAGTCACCTGGACAACTTTTATGTGCAGATGTGAGATGTAGGGTGTGTGAGGGTGAGCACCTTCTCAGCTGCTCTCAGAGACAAATGCACCAACCTTCTTGGCTCATTTATGACTCATTAATTCTCTTAATTAGGCAATCAAGGGGTATGTTCCAACATTACCTCATAGTTTCTTTTAGAAACTGAGTAATTAATTAGCTCCGAGTTCCCACCCCAGTTTATGAAAACAAGAGAGACTTCTTTTTGCATAAGCCTTTTTCACTGTTCTCTGTCTCAGGCCCATCTCATGGGCTTAGACAAACATCAGGATTATTGGTGAAAGTACTGAGTAATAGATGATGTGTGTGTATGTGTTTCAACAGCGTATGGGCAATGAGGAAGATCACAAAGTCCACCTCTAGTTGTTGGCTATGGCTACTCTGTTGACTCTTCTGTAGACCCAAGACCACAGTCCAATGCCTTTTTGTCTGGATGGCCACTAAAGCGCTTTTTTCAGGATGTCTTTTCCGCAGGATAAATGTTAAACTAGATTCTCTCAAAATATCTTTCCAGACTTTCTCAAAGATGACAGTTAACTCTCACTAACTCTTTCTCTGTGAAGTGAACTCTAAAAGCCAGTTCAGTGAGCATTTACTAAGCCCTTACAACGTGCTAGGCACCTTGCTAAGCACTAGCAATGCAACTCTAAGCAGAAGGAGAGACAATGCCCTCAAGGAGCCTACATTTTAGTGGGAGAAAGAAGCAGAAAAGTGGGGCAGGGGTAAAGGGGAAGAGAGGAGTGGACTGGCTTAGGGCAGTGGGAGGAGATGATGGAGAAAATTCATAGAGTCAGGAGTGCAGCCTGGAGAATGATGACATGGCACTGCTTGAGTGTCCTCCAACAATGGACATTCGGGGAGGAAGTGACCAATCAGAGGAAGAGACTAGAGAAACAGAGGGTACTTCCAGTGTGAAAAGTCCAGGGGGAGAGTGAACCTCAGGGTGAAGAAGTTTCTGTGGCTTACATGGTAGAGAGAGTCAGGAGTACAGCTTGGAGTGGAATGTGGGGGGAAGAAGTGTGAAATAATCTGGAAATATAAGAAGCAGATTGTAAGTGGCTCTGTTTTTTAATGTATTGTATTTTTCCCCAATTATATGTAAAAACAATTTTCTAACATTTGGGTTTTTTTAAAAGTTTATTCCTCCGTCTCTTCCTTCCCCCCCTCCCCGAGATGGTAAACAATCAGACATAGGTTATACATATGCAGTCATATAAAACATTTCCATATTAGTCATTTTGTATAAGAAGACCTGAATAAAAGAAAAAGATGGAAAGAAAGAAATTGAAAAGTAGCCTGCTTCAGTCTGTATTCAGACAACAGCAGTTCTTTCTCTGGAGGTGGATACTATGCTTCATCATTAGTCTTGGATCATTGTATTGCCAAGAAGAGCTAAGTCTGTCATAGTTGAGCATCACGCAGTGTTGCCATTACTGTGCATAATGTTCTGGTTCTGTTCACTTCACTTTGCATCAGTCCACATAAGTCTTTCAAGGTTTTTTCTGAAATCATTCTGCTTGTCATTTCTTATAACACAATGGTATTCCAATGGCTTGTTTAGCCATTCCCCAATTAATTGCTGGGCATCCCTTTGATCTCCAATTCTTAGCCACCACAAAAAAGAGCTGCTATAAATATTTTTGTACATATAGGTCCTTTTCCTTTTTTGAAATCTCTCTGGGATACAGATCTAGTAGTGATATTGCTGGGTCAAAGGGTGTGCACAGTTTTGTAGCCCTTTGGGCATAGTTCCACATTGCTCTTCAGAATGGTTGGATCAGTTCACAACTCCACCAACAGTGTATTAGTGTCCCAGTTTCCCCATATCCCTTCCAACATCCATCATTTTTCTTTTTTGTCATATTAGCCCTCTGAAAGGTGTGAGGTCGTACCTCACAGTTATTTTAATTTGCATTTAACTAATCAATAGTGATTTAGAGTCTATTTTCCATATGGCTGTAGATAGGTTTGATTTCTTCCTCTGAAAACTGCCTGTTCATATCCTTTGACCATTTAGCAATTGGAGAATGACTTGTATTTTTATAAATTTGACTCAGTTCTGTATATATTTGTTTTTTTTTTGAGGGGGGAAGGCAGGGCAGTTGGGGTTAAGTGACTTGCCCAAGGTCACACAGTGTCTGAGGCTGGATTTGAATTCAGGTTCTCCTGACTCCGGGGCTGGTGCTCTACCTACTGCACCACCTAGCTGCCCCAGTTCTGTATACATTTGAGAAGTGAAGCCGTTATCAGAGGTACTTGTTAGAAAAAAAATTTTCTGCAGTTTTCTACTTTCCTTTTAATTTTGATTACATTGGTTTTGTTTGTGTAAAAACTTTTTAATTTTATAAAAATCAAAATTATCTATTTTACGTTTTGTAATGTTCTCTATATTTTCTTTGGTCCTAAATTCTTCCTTTATCCATAGATCTGACAGATAAACTGTTGTGGAGGGTTTTAAAAGCCAGCCAGAGGAGTTTGTATTTTATCCTAGGGCAAGAAGGAGCCACTGAAGTTTCTTGAGCAGGATAGTGCCCTGCTGACAAGTACAGTCAGATCTGTACTTTAGGAATATCAGTTCTTTGTGGAGGCTAGATCTTTGTGGAGGCCCTCTCTCTGTGTGCTTCACAATTTCTCTAAAGATGGATGGCTGTCACAATTCTCAAAATCTCAGACTTGTTCTCTCATAACAATCAACTGTACTCTCTCACAGACTTTTCCTGTCATGACAGAGCATTCAATCTTTCCCAGACCCTCTCTGCAATGGCAGTTAAATAGTCAACCCCTAGATTCTCTTTCCTTTCTCTTAGAAATACAGTAACAGCAACCAAAGCCTCTGTGACAAAAGCTGTTTTAAAGTAGAGTGACACAGAGATTTAAAAACTATGCACTGCCTTTGGGGAAGGAGGAAAGAGAGCTAGAGACAGAGAGAGACAGAGAGAGAGGGAGAGAGAGAAGAAGAGAGAGACAGACAGAGGGCGAGAGAGAGAAAAGAGGAGAGACAGAAGAGAGAGACAGACAGACAGAGAGACAGAGGGAGAGAGAGAGAGAGAGAGAGAGAGAGAGAGAGAGAGAGAGAGAGAGAGAGGAGAGACAGATGGAAAGACAGAGAGACAGAGGGAGAGGGAGGAGAGAATAAAAGAGATAGGAGGAGAGCGAGACGAGAGAGAGACAGACAGACAGGAGAGACAGAACAGACGGACAGAGGCAGAGAGAAGAGGGAGACAGAAGAGACAGGGAGAGGGAGAGAGAAAAGAGGAGAGAGAGGACAGACAGACAGAGACAGAGAGAGAGACAGACAGAGAGACAGAGGAAGAGGGAGAGAGAAAAGGGGGGGAGGGAGAGAGGGGGGGGGAGGGAGAGAAGGAGAGAGACAGAGAGGAGAGACACAGACAGACAGAGACAGAAAGAAGTGGGGGGGGAGAGAGAGAGAGAAGAGAGGACGCGAGGAGAGAGAGAGATGAGAGGAGAGCACGAGAGAGAGAGCGAGAGAGAGAAGGAGGAGGGAGAGGAGAGAGAGAAAGAGAGACAGAGATGGACGAGAGAAGAGAGTATAGGGGCTTGAGACAGAGAGAAGAGGAGAGACAGAGACGGAGAGAATACAATGTAAACACAGATAAATTAATATAAGGTGGAGTGTGATGGGAACAAAGCAGAGGTCGAGACAAAGTGTTGGAGGGGATTCTGATCAGGGAGGGATCACTTGCAACTAGAAGGGAAGGGGAGGCTTCATGGAGGGGCTGTGATATCTGAGCCCCAGCCAGGAAAGAGGACTAGGATTTTGAAAATGAGAGATGAGGAGGGTAGGGCATTCCAGGTATGGGGAGTGACCTGTACAAATGTCTAGAAGAGGGAGATGGCAGGTGGACTTTGGGGAACAGCCCCAATAATGATAAAGGTGTGAATTCCCAAACAAAACCAACAACTAAAACCCCCACCACATCAAAAGATAAAGGAATAGGCAAAGGATATATGGGCTGGAATGTGTGATATCATTGTACATTTCACTCTGGTTCCCAGTCTTGGAAAGCAATTTCTTTTCTTTTTTTTTTTTTTTTTTGGTTCAATGTTGTTGTTTCTCCTTTCTTTTCTTTTCTTTTTATTAATTTTTAGTTTCCAACCTTCACTTCCATAAGATTTTTGGTTTCACATTTTCTCCTCCCTGCCCTGCCCCCTCCCCAAGATGGTGTGCAGTCTGATATAGGCTCTGCTTACACATTCATATTAAATATATTTTCATATCGGTCATGATGTAAAGAAGAATTAGAACAAATGGGTTGGAGAGCCATCTCTAAGAGGTGATATCCAGTTGGATAACATCCTACAATAATAGCTGCAGCAGCAACAACTATAATAATAATAACTAGCATTTATATTGTGCTTTGGGCAGGTAGGTGGCACAGTGGTTAAAGCAGTAGACTTGGAGTAAAGAAGATTCATCTTCATGAGTTCAAATCTAGCCTCAGACACTAGCTGTATGACCCTGGGCAAGTCACTTGCCCCTGTTTGCCTCAGTTTCCTCATCTGTAAAATGAGCTTGAGAAGGAAATGGCAAACCACTCCAGTATCATTGCCAAGAAAACCCCAAAAAGAGTCAGATATGACTGAAACGACTGAACAACAACATATTATGTTTTATGGGTTTCAAAGTGCTTTTCCAGATATTTACTGGGTATCCCAGAACATCTTAGTGCAGTTTTAATCATTAATAACTTCAGAAGCATAAATATGACAATTAAAAAGTTTTAATTGGAAACTTTAAATTTCTTTTACGTTGAATGATTTCCTTTAAGCTAAGTAGTTTTGTGAATTTTGAATAATAAAATTTTCATTTGAACAAGATGGCATTCCCTGTGTGTGAGAGAGAGAGTTTCTCATTTCTCCTCAATGCTTTCTCTTACTGGAGCAGCAGAGGAGGTCATTCCCTCACTCAGCTACCTCAGTTGCCCAACCTGTCTCCTTTGGGCTTTTTCTTGTGGGGTCACATCCGGACTGTCATATATGCATCCAAACCTCGTTTTTTGGATGACCTGAAGGCTGGGATTACAACTGCAGTCCTTTCAGGCACTGAGCAGCTGCTGCTGAGTTTTCACAAAGACCAAAAATCAATATATAGCATGACATGGTGGTTATATTGAATTTTAATAAGAAAAATCAATATTTAAAAACTTTATAAACCTTTCAGATATTATTTTTTGCAAGTTTGTAACATTTATACTTCTAAATATAGCTAGGTGGTAGAATAGATAGAGTGCTAGCCATGGAGTCAAGAAGACCTAAGCTCCAATCCAACCTCAGACACTTACTAGTTGTGTGATTCTGGGTAAGTCATTTAACCTCTGCCTCAGTTTCTCAACTGTAAAGTGGGGATAATAATAGTATCTACCTCTCAGGGTTGTCATTAGCACATGTCATGTGCTAATATTTGTAAAGCACAGTGCCTGGTGCATAGTAGGCACCATATAAATGCAAGCCATTATTATTCTTATTGAAGTCATTAAAACTTAAAAATTCACCAAGACTTTTGGGACACCTTGTATAATTTCATTTCATTCTCGCAGCAATGATAGCTCCTACCGTAGGAGGTATATGCTATTATTATTTATTTTTACAGATGAGGAGAGTGGAAGAGACACAGGCCAAGTGAGAGGTTCAGGGCACAGAGAATTGAGCTTTACAGAGTTTTTCCTCTGTCTACTCACTCATAATTATATACATTTATATACATATACATCATTATACATAATATAGTTTATATAATAAATATATTTAAAATTTTTATTTATTTTAGTCTATTATTTATTATTATTAATATTATTATTTTATTTAATTTTATATATTTTAATGTTTTATTTTATGTGTTTATTTTTATTTTATATATTCATTTTTATTTATATACTTATATATTTTTAATTTTTATTTTATATTATATATTATAAACATATATTATGAATACTCATGACATTTGAGCTTCTCGTATGAAAAATAGTTCATTGATGACTGTGATCCTGCTTCTTTAACAGAGTGGAAGAAAGCTTCAAGACTTTGTTTTGGTCCATATTTGGATTGTCTGAAGTGACGTCCGTGGTGCTCAAATATGATCACAAATTTATTGAAAATATCGGCTATGTTCTCTATGGAATATACAACGTCACTATGGTTGTGGTCCTTCTGAACATGCTGATTGCGATGATTAATAGCTCTTACCAGGAAATCGAGGTAAGCTCTTGAGGGCAGTCCCTCCATCTTGTCTAGGACATCTAATAACATGGTGTTTGTGGGATTTTGCCTTGAATGTTGGAGATGAGAAGATTGTTGATTTGGAGTTTGAAGAGACATTAGACCAGCCTCCTCATTTTACAAATGAGGAATCCAAGGTCTAGCAAGATGAAGAAATCACACACACACCACACACACGCACACGCACACACACGCACACACACACGCACACACCACACACACACCACACACACACACACACACCACACACACACACACACACACACACACCACACACACACACACACACACCACACACACACACACACACACACACACACACACACACACACCCCACAACCACAGGTTAAACAGGAAGTTAAGTAGCAGTGCTGATTTTTTAATGCATTCCCCACCAGATCAAACTTATACAGACCTCTAGCCCACCGAAAGAATAAATCTCGGATAGAGTGAACTGTTGTCTGCTTGCACTGCCTCTCCCAGACTGAACGAATGAAAAGTATTTCATGAACACTTACTGTGCTAATCATTGAGGATACAAGTACAAAAGTAAGACAGTCCCTGCCCTTAAGAAGTTTGTATTCTTATGGGGGAGAGAACACACATAAAGGAGTGGAGGCCAGGGATGGTAAGTTCAGTCTAGTGGGAACGAATGGACATTCCATTCCAGAAGCAATGATAGTATTGATGTGGCTACTGTTCCCAAAGCGCGAGGCAAAAAAAAAAACAAAAAAAACAAAACATGGGGAGGAGGATAGGACCCATGAGGCAGCAGTGAGACTGGAGGTGCGGAATTTCTGGATATGTGTATGTACTGACACAGCGTAATGGGCTGGCTATCCAACTGTTTCTCAAAAACTGGAAAATGGGCACTTTTCAACTACTTAGTTTTTCCTGTATTGTTTGACTCATTTCTTTCGAATAGTCTTGACCTTATTGTAATGTTCTAAGGCATGATGCATTCAGCACAGTATCAACCACAACCAAGAATATTTGGGGTACTCAGTGATTTATGGGGAATCCCTCTTCCATTTGAACTTTGTATAGGAAATTCTCCATGCCATGGCCAGCACGTTGGGCTATGATCTGTCTTCCTGTTTTATGTTTTGCCTGGAAGTCTTGGATCCCAGTGTTGCAGTGAATAGAGAGCCAGCCTTGGAGACAGAAAGACCTGAGTTCAAATCCTACATCTCACAGATACTGACTGTGACACCCTGGGCAGGTCACTTAAACCTTCAGTGCTTTGGACAGCTCTCTAAGACTAAATGCAGAGAAGGTGCTGCCTTATATAAGTGAAGGCAGTTTACTCACCTGAGAATTCTCAATATCAGTGAAATCCCAGCTGTGGTCCTTATCTGGGTATTATTATTATCATTATTATTATTCTGTATCAATAAATACAGGGTTTTGTTTATCAAGGATTTTGTATC
The DNA here is from genome assembly GCF_011100635.1 of Trichosurus vulpecula. Classification (NCBI taxonomy): domain Eukaryota; kingdom Metazoa; phylum Chordata; class Mammalia; order Diprotodontia; family Phalangeridae; genus Trichosurus; species Trichosurus vulpecula. The sequence continues at coordinate 138,789,577 of NC_050578.1, forward strand.
ACCTTAGCATATAAATGAGAGATTCCTTATGGAGGGATAGCTTTCAATGATTTCCTCTCCTTGGGCAAATGTATTTTTGTAAAAGACAGACAGTAAACATAGCAGGAGCTTGTATTCTCTGTATTTTTTAGCCCATTGTGTGCCTGCTGTAGATAAAAAGCCTGCCCGCTGGATTCCCATATTTTCATCAAAGATATCCTCAATACATATTTTATAAATTCTCACAAAAATTTAATAGAGATAAAAGAGTAAGTGTGGGTCAATGGTAATTAATGTTATCTCACTTGCCTTTTGGGATTATAATATAAAGAAAGCTAATAAAAGATCAATAAAATAATAAATCACCTACATATTTGTATATACCTGCATCTGTCTCTTGGAAAAGTCCTACTGGGTTCTCTTGCTCCGGACCAGGGGTTTGTAACCTTTGTTGTGCCGACTGCTTTGGCAGCCTGGGGAAGCTGATGTAGCCCTTCTCAGGATACTGTTTTTAAATGCATAAAATAAGAAACTTAGGGATTACAAATGGAATCAATTATATTGAACTGCAGTTGTGAAGGAAGGAAAGAAAGGAAGGAAGGGAGGGAGGGAGGGAGAAAGAAACAAAGAAAGAAAGAAAGAAAAAGAAAGAAAGAAAGAGGAAGAAAGAAAGAAAGAGAAAAAGAAAGAAGGAGAAAAAGAGAAAGAAAGCCATTTTTTTTGAAGACTGTCTCCCTATCTCACTCAGGTTGGAAGTACAGTGGCCACTCACTGGTCCAGTGCCATGTTTACCAACTGGGAAGCTTTGACCTACTCAGTTTGCCCCACCCCCACTTAGGAAGCTTACTGACCATCCCTCCCCTCATCCCCATATTGATGCCTAACTTATTGCAGACGCCTGATCCTTGATTGGCTTATGCCCTACTGCCATTCAGAACTCAAGCAATCCATTAGTTTCAGCCCCACCTGTAAGCAGGAATTATAAGCATAATGTACCACCAAGCCCAGTGGCAACCAATCATATTGCAGCACAGTTATGTAAATAAGTTCATGGACCCCAAGGTTAAGAACTTTTGCTCTAGAGTATTTAGTTTAAAATAGAAGCCGGTATCTCTTTTTTTTCCCTTTGTGATGCAGGATGACAGCGATGTTGAATGGAAGTTTGCTCGCTCAAAACTTTGGTTATCTTACTTTGACGATGGGAAAACATTACCCCCACCCTTCAGTCTGGTGCCCAGCCCCAAATCCTTTATTTATCTCATCATGCGGATTGTTAATTTTTCCAAGTGCAGGAGGAGAAGACTGCAGAAGGATATAGAGATGGGAATGGGTAACTCCAAGTCCAGGGTAGGTACTGAAAACTTCTCTAGGCCTAAAATAAATGTGTTTGTCTCCCCATCATTGTCCTTTGTTATTTGTAGACGATTTTCTACTTGTGAAATTGAAAGGTGTTGGAATCTTCATGGACTTTTATAGAATGAGCCATATTTTAGTATCATCTTAGGGCATTTAGAAAGAACTTTCGTGCCTTTGGTTAAAACTTCCCTTAGCCCATTGGAGGCAAAAAAAAAAAAAATCCACAGGAGTAGATGATATAAATTTTGCCCTTTTTTGTACTCCATATCTTTACCATTAATGAAAGTTTAAAAGTTTTAAGCTAAATTCTTTAGGCTATAATTTAAACCCATTTTCCCCTTATTTTATCTGGAGTAAAAACAAGTGGCTATTTCCCACCATCTGTTTTTATTCTTGAAAAGCATTAGCCACTCCCCCACTCCAAAAAAAAAGATAAATCCGCAAGCAATCTCTTCTTGAGGCTAAATAACCTGAATTTCTTTAGGAACAGATATAGCAATGAATACCAATATAGAAGAATGCAAATCAGCCTCATCAAGTTTTCTTGCAGCCAGTTTCCATTATTATTTGAAGGAACTGAGTTAGCCCAATGTGGCATTGGGGATCAAAATGAAATAGGTAAGATCGATGAAATAGCCATCTCCCATAGTGGCAACTTAATAGTTTAAAAAACTTCATTACCAGAGAGGAGTAACTAACTTAGTAGGTTAGGGGATGGATTTCAGGACTTTGGAGAAAGGAAGTACACACACACACACACACACACACACACACACCCTGCATTTGGGCTTTTGTTTAACATTATGTTGTGACAGAAATTATTATTGCTCTCTTGTATTTAATAACTAATTACTGTATTCGGACCAAGGTTTTTCCCTTTTTCTACTTCCTCAACTAGAAATCAAGCAGTGTGGGAAATCTTGGGCAAAGACTCACCCAGTCTAAGATCTAATCAGACAGTAAAAGAAAATCTAAATTTAGGTGAATGGATAGATTCCTGCTTATTGTGTTTACTTTGGTAGGTCTGGAAAAATGTTGATTCTCCCTTCTGTCAGGCAGGTGATATGGAAGTTGATAAGTCTCTTTGGCCAAGACTTGGGTGATCCAAGTTATGTGCCCCAAATTTCTCATTAATTGTTAACCAATAAGAGTTGATTGCCACCCTGAGGAAAACCTACTTTTCGAAGGGCATGTTATATAAGTGTTGACTAGGTTCCATGAGGGGTCTTTAGCATTCAAGAGTGCCATTGACCTCTTTTATTAATAAAATGCTAGCATTATTAGTAAAATGATTAATTACTCAGAACTTATGTCTCTCAAACTTTTTAAACACCAGAGTTGAGAAAAAAGGAGATTAAAAGAAGGGATGGGATCACTGGTTATAGTGCATGGAACCATGATACTGATGGCAGAGCTGTTGCCATCTTATTTCTGTTTTCTCTGCCAAGGAGAGAATGATGTCTGCCTGGCTTCAAGAAACAAAAATGACTAGCAGGGAGTGGCTACATGAGACAAATAAGGCAATGGGAAGAGGACACGTAGCTGCCCAGGTGGAATTCAAGGCAGCTGGCCCAGATGAGCTACATCATGCAAAGGGAAAATGGGACAAGGGATCACAGGACCAGGGAAGGGCACGTGTTGTCCTGAGTTTCAAAAAAGGGAAGAGAATAAAGTCTGCAAACTCCAGGCCAATGAGCTTGATTTTGATTCCTGGGGAAATTATAGAACACATCATTAAAGAGATGGGTGGCGAACCTCTAGAAAAGTCAGCAGTGCTTCCAGAGACTCCACCTGTTCCCAGCCAGAACCCATCTGGCCAGACTAACCTTATTTACTTTAAAAAAAAAAAAAGTTACTACAGTGGCTGATCAGGGGAATGCCAGAATATAGTTCACCTAGATTTTAGCAGAGAATTTGATAAGGTATGTTTTTAGAGTAAAGATGGAGAGATATGGAGTAGAGAGCAGTATAGTTAGATGGATTTGATACTGGTTGAAGGCCTGGACTTAAAAAGTCATCATTAATGGCTCAATGTTGGCTTGGCAGGAAGTCTCCAGGGAGCTGTGCTGGGCCCTGTGAAGTTTAATTTTTGTTTTCCAGTTATTATTCCTGACTTAGAGGGATAGATGACATGCTCATCAACTTTGCAGATGATGCAAAACTGGGAAAGGCAGCTAACAAACTGAATAACAGTTGAGCCATAAAGCTCCCAAAGACCTAAAGCATTGGGCTGAACCCAGTGGTGTGCTGATAAATGTTTAACAGCCAGTCCACTTAAAACCATAATACTTTAAAGTTTAATCTGTATAATTTATATTTTCTCCATTTTTTGAAGTCTAAGCAGTCGACAAAACAGTCAAGCCCTGATTTGTATCATTTGCCAATTTCTGAGGTGTAAATGCTCACACTGAAAACTTAACAATCAGCTCACTTGAGCACTGGCTAAATCTAATAAAATGAAATTCATTTGGGATAAACATAAAGACTTCAAGGTAAATGTCTTCAAAGCATTCAAATGTAAAGTTAAAAAATCAAAATCACAACTACAGGTTAACATAAGGATAATTAGGCAGCAAGTTTTAAGAAAAAGATGAGTTTTAGTTTAGTTTACCCAATGTTTAACAACCAGCTTTCTGAAATAAAAAGATGTAAGTGTGACACACTTTTAAGTTTGATCTTCATCATTCACATGTTCTCCATCACTTTTCTAAGCCTAGAGAATCAACAAAACAGTCCTAATTTGTAGTGTTTGCCTAGTTCCAGGGTGTAAATTCTTACACTAAAAATCTAACAATCACTCTTGTAGGTTCAAACTGGCTTTGACCCATCCCCGCTTATGTCACAGTACCTCCTTGCAGGGATTCTCTGGAGATTTTCATCTCCCCAGGAGGGCCTAGTGCCAAGAGATTCTGTATTTCATGGTCTTTAGTTACCAGAGGGCAAAGCTGGACTCCTGAAGGGACCACCTGCTAGTTATGACCCTAGTCACCATTGGAATGAGGTAGAGGTAGTCATAAGGTCATGGAATCATAGATTTAGAGAATGTAGACACCATCCATTCCAACTCCCTCATTTTAGTGAGGAAGAAACTAAGGATCTTAGGATCATAGATCTGGTGCTAGAAGGGACCTCAGAAGCCATCCAGCCTTTCATTTTAGAAATAAAGAAGCTGAGGCCCAGGGAGATTAATGATATGCCCACAGCTCAAACCCGGGTCTTCTGATTTTAAATCCCAGGGTCTTTTCATGGTCCCATTCTGCCTCTCAATAAAGAAATGTTTTTTATCTGAGATTTACCCCATTTGAAAATCAGGCTTGCCATAATGCAGAAATCCACAGCTATCTGGGACTGAAGTTGACTTCCTTTTTAACAGCCGGATTGAAGCAATTTATTTTTTGAGATTTTCAGCTTTAGAACCAGAAAGACCTGGGTTCAAGTCTTGTGACTTTGTGTCCTCTCAATGCTCTTGGTAGTTCTGTAAGACTATGATTACAGAGAAGATGATCTGCCTTTGTATAGGGAATTTCTTCATCTGAGAGTCCCCTATCCCAGTAAAGTCCAGTCCTCATCCCTTATCCCTTCCTAATGAGAAAGCTGAAAAGAGGGTAGCAGTGGGCTGCTGTAGCCCAAATCTCTAATCCAGATAATGTTTTGCTAACTCAGAGCCCATGGAGAAGAAAGCCAGCAGTCATGGCAGCTCTGAAGGTGCACAGCTGGGCTCTATTTTAAGGTGTACAGCTGGTATCCACGTTGCTGCTCTCCAAGAGAATAACTTGTCTCAGGCGGGATTCCTGCAAATAGCAGAAAGGTTGAGTCCTCTGGAGCCCCTTCTCAGGGGCTTCCCAGCCAAGATAAACTGAGCTGAAAACCTGCCATCCACATTTTCCAGCTTTTTAACAGAGGGCTGTGTTCTCCTCCCTTCCTAATCCTCTTCACAGATGCCACTTCTTTACTGACCACTCCAAAATGAGAGGACGACAATATTTGCAGTACTTTTATTCTTGAGGGGGGAGGGAGAATTTTGTTTTGTAGCCTTAAGGAATCTCTTTTGCACAACTGTGGAGGTGACCTTGGCTCGTAGACTGACCCTAACCTCTTGTGGGAAGCAGCAAAATCCGTCCTTATATAGTGATCAGACCAGACAGTCTGGGGAAGGTTTGTCTGAAGGACCAATGATTTCACTGGTATAGGGATGAGGAAATTCTAGGATTGCTGAGTGCCATCTTCTCTGCAATTTAGAAAGTTACCTGGAGCATTGGGGAGTTGAGTGAGTTGCCAAGGGTCACAAAGCCAGGATGTACCAGAGACAGGACTTGAACTCAGGTCTTTCAGACTTTGAGGCTGCCTGGCTATCCACTACTCCACCCTGTTGTCCTTTAGACAACATAGTGAAATGCTAGTAGGCATTGAGAATTCTCTCAGACCAGCTCCAATTTCTCTCACCCTGGCACCTAGCCACCTCCCAGGTGCCCCCCCCCAATTGTCCTTTCTCTGATGGTCTTATGGTCATCTGGTTAGCTGAATTCTGCTACATTTTGTTAACTGATGCCAAGGTGTGAACTTGGAATAGCTTATGGTATAACTTCTTCCTATTCAAAAAGGACTCTTTCAGATCCAAAGGAATGAAGCTGTAATGGTAGAAAGTCAGTGGTAGTGTTGATATTTTTGGGCAGAGGGCCCTTCACAGTGTACCTTCCCACTCCACTATAGGCCCATCTCCTCTGCCTTCATGGGAAGGAAGGTTATTCCTGCCCTTGTGTGTATCAATGGAGTGGTTGATCATGATTGTCAACTGCTCTCACCCACTCAAAATCAAAGCATATAGAACACTTTTAGCTTGATTCTTAAAGTCCTAAGTAAGTATCTAGAAAGGTGCTTTACATCAGCCTTTCTTTGAGGGAGACCTTCACTGGGGAGAAATTTAATTCAGGTCTTTACAACATTCATTTATTAAATGCCTAACGAATGTAAGGCACTGGATTAGGCATTGGGGATACAAAACCAAAACCAAAAGATATCTTGCCCTCCAGGAGCTTACATTCTAATGAGAGAAAAGAAGCCCAGAAAAGAAATCCTTTATTTCATAAAGAGAAACACTCCAGTAACATGACCAACATTCCTGTCTCTAGGTAGCACTGGCCCCCTCAGAGCTCCAGAACAATGCGTAGGAGTACACAGAGGGGTGTAAGAAAGAAGAAAGTTTTTAATATAAGCAATATATTTAATAGGTTTTACATATTTAATTTAAATAGTTCAACATTTTAAAGAACAAGGATGTTGAATTCATTATAATAATAATATAATAATAGTAGCTAGCATTTATGTAGTGCCTACTATGTGCCAGGCACTGTGCTAAATGCTTTACAAATATTATCTCATTTTATCTTCATTTTTTGTTATTCTCACTTTATAGTTGAGGAAACTGAAGCAAACAGGGATTAAGTGACTTGTCCAGGGTCACACAGGGAGTAAGTGTCTGAGTCTGGTTTTTCACTTAGGTCTTCTTGTCTCCAGGCCCACAGTCTATCCACTGCACCACCTACCTGCCCCAGAATGCGTCTGCAAAACACCTTCGCTTATTGTTTCTAAACCACATTTAAGAAGAATGCCCCTCACCCCCAGACTTGAACTCCAGAAATGCCAGGGAAAAATGAACAGGTAGATGGTAGTTTTGATTTCCAATGAATGTATTCTCATTTACTAGGTTAATTGTATTTTTTCCTAGTTAAACCTCTTCACTCAGTCTAACTCCAGAGTTTTTGAATCACACAGTTTTAACAGCATTCTCAGTCAGCCAACACGCTATCAGGTAAGCGCTTATCGGGCATGTATGTACACGTATGTGCACATGTGTAACTGTGTGTGTTTGTGAGTAGAAATCCATCCTTCATTTGTGCCGTGAATTTGAGAGTTGACTTTAGAGACCCCCCTGCTCAATGTGAGGATGCCGAGGAGTCACTCCAGAGCATTCAAAGTGAGGACTGGCAGAACAGTTAATGCCAGGCTATGGAAGAACAGTACGAGTTTGATGGCTAGCCCCCTTGTCCTTATGGACGGGATGTAAATAAGCTTGACACCCGGCCTGGATTTATAAATGTTTTCCCTTCGGGAAGCTATTCCCCCTAATTATTGTCCATACTTGGGGAATTTGTCTTCGTGAGCACCATCTTGAAGGGAGAAGGGGGGGAGGGGAGAGAGGAAGAAGCCTTTATTAAGCACCTGCTTTGCGCCAGGCACTGTGCTAATCACTTTACAGTTATTATCTCATTGATCCTCACAATAACCCTGAGAGGTGGGTGCTGTTATTATTTGCAATTTACAGATGAGGAAACTGAGGCAGATGGGTGACGTGACTTGTCCAGAGTCACACAGCTAGTATGAGGCAGTATTTGAACTCAGGTCTTCCTGATGCCAAATCCAGTGCTCTATCCACTGTACCATCTATTGTGTATTTTGCATTTTAATATTGGGTGAGACATTTGGCGCTGCTCTCAAACTTAGGGATGGGGAGAGCATGGTTCCCCTCAAGTTGATCATTCTGGTTTCCAAATCTCCAGGCTGTTTCTGGCAGGTGATCCAGCCCCCCAGTAAGGAGGAAGGGGATCAGGGAGTGAGGATGAGTAGCGGGTTAAGTAGTCGTAAAGCGCAGCATTGGTCTGGGGGCTGGGAGGCCGGGGCTTCTTTTCACACTGCTTCCAGTGAAGCTGACTTTGATGTTTAAATATTCTGCTACGAACTGAAATAAGAAATATGTCACTGCCAGAGGCAAATGTCCAAAGACTGGCCCAATGTTAGCCGTGTGCTTTGGAAGCTGCCCAGGTGCCAGGGGTCGTGAAGCTGGGCCAGGGCTGCCTGAGAAGCGCCCCCATGCTCTGCTCCTTTTACCTTGTGCCCCCTCTCCCTATGACATCTTCACAGCTCCGCCTCTCTCCTCCTTGGCCCCCAGGGCCCTTGGACCATGCATTGTCCCTAACTCCTTCCTTCTCTGCCTGGGCTGATTGTTTGCTGACGCCAGAGCTTCTGCTGAACTGGGCAGCTGCCCCAACTCTTCTCCCTACATCAGCCCCAGCTCAGGACTTCAGGCAACAGGGATGCCCCAGCCTATCAGGATTCAAATAGACATTCAACAAAGATGCCTTAAATAGGGTTCTAGAGGACTTTGAAGGTTTGAAGAGCATTTTACATGCAGTGTCTCATTTGGTCCATACAACAACCCTCTCAGGTAGCTGCTTTTTAAAGATGGGTAAAGCTAGGAGGAGAAGTGATGTGTCCAAGGCCACACAGCTAGGAAGAATTGGAGGCAGGATTCAAACCCAGGGATTCTTGACTCCACGTCCAGAGCTCTATCTCCTATATTACCTAGTGGCCTCAGCAATATGTTCTGTACAGAGGGAGAAATGGAAGGGGGAAAAGGAGAAAGGGAAATGGGAGAAAAGGAGAGAACAGAGTAGAAAGGGAGGGAGAGAAGGAAAAGAGGTGAGAGGAGAGGAGGAAGGGGAAAAAGAAAGGAGAAAGGGAGAAAAAGAAGAGGAAAGAAGAATAAGGGAAAGAGAGAAGAAAAGAGGAGGAGGAGGAGAGCCAAGAGAGGAGGGGAAGGGGAGAGAGAAGAGAAAGAGGAAGCAGAGGAGATAGAGAAAAGAGAAAAAAGAAAAGGGGAAAGAGAAAGTGAGAGAAACAGGGAGAAAGGGTGGAAGCAGAAAAAGTCATGAGGGAGAAATTTCAACTGTCTGATGATGAAGCCTTGGACGCCAAAGTTTAGTGGAGGAGTGATAATAATAACTCAGTTTTCTATGGTGGTTTCTGGTTTCCAAGCTTCTTGTTCACCACCCTGGAAGGTGGTATAACTCTCCAGGTAATGCGAGTATCATTGTCCCTATTTTATAGACTAGGGAACTGAGGCCCCGTGAGGTGTGCCAATCTGGCCACAGTGCCAGGGCCCTGGCAGAGCTCAGGGCTCCTGACTTCCCATTCACTCTTCTCATGCTCCTGGCTTCCAGGTTGTGCCTCAGTCTTATGTTGGGTCAGCATCTCGCTATGCCTAGAGATAGCATAGACATACAAGGCTCTTTCAAAGATGAGCATATGGGGCGGGGTGTCTAGGAAATGATTCATTACTTATTTTGGAAGACTCAAAAGGCACAGTGTATATTGTCTAGTTAGTTAGCAGTAGAAACAGCACTCAGAGCTAGAAGAGACCTTGGACTTAGGCTATTGCCTGGTTCATCTTTCTCACTTTACAAAAGAAACAGAGGTTCTGAGCTGTAAGGAGTTTGCTCACGGTCATACCAGGAAAAAAGGAGTGGAGCGAGAATTCAGAACCAGACCCCTGACTCCACATCTACTGTCCGTTCTACCATACTCCCTTCCCTCCTGAGAGCTGGCAGGTCCCAATGGCTACCTGGCTCCTTCCACCGTAACAGTGTCGATTCAAGCCACTGTTCTCTCGTGGTATGTTTTGCTTGCAGGTGCATAGGACTCTTGGGAGAGTAAGTTGTGGACTCTTTACATATATAAATAGGGGTATAATTGTGTCTTCTTTCTGCAGCAAATAATGAAAAGGCTCATAAAACGTTACGTTCTGAAAGCCCAGGTAGACAAGGAGAATGATGAAGTCAATGAAGGTGAGTGTCTCCTGGAGGAGAAGCTTGCTTTGAGAAGGGTTTCATCAAACATGGAAGACAGGAGGGAGGGAGGGAGGGGAGGGGTTGAGAGAGAAAAACAGAGAGAGAGAGAGAAGGAGGGAGGGAGAGAGGAAGAGAGAAGAAGCAAAGAAGAAAGGGGAGGGAGAGGGAGGGAGAGATAAGAGAGAGGGAGAGGGAAAGGGAGAGAGAGAGAGAGAAAAGAGAAAGAGAGAGAGAGAGAGAGAGAGAGAGAGAGAGAGAGAGAGAGAGGAAGAGAGAGGAAGAGAGAAGGAGGGAGGGACAGGGAGAAGGAGGGAGAGAGGAAGAGAGACAGAAGAGGTGAGAAAGGGGGGGAAGGAGAGAGGAAGAGAGAGGGAGGGAGGAAGGGACAGGGAAAGAGAAGGAGGGAGGGAGAGAGGAAAAGAGAGAGAGGAGGATGGAGAGAGAGAGGGAGAGAGACAGAGGGAGATAAAGACAGAGATTGGGAGCCGGGACAGGAAGGCCCTTGGACATCTTAAAACAGTACAGAAGTTAGATTATGCTTATTTGAGTTGAGTCTTTCTTATAATTCAAGGGCAGCTGAGCAAGCCATGTCATGTTTTTCAAGTATCTGAGCAGAGCCATAAATAGGGCTTTTTGTGCCTGGGTAAAGAGGGTAAGGATGAAGGTGCAGAGGAGGGGAAGGCAGGGAGGGAATGGGGACAGTGAGAGGAGGAAATGTTCTGTCTGGTGCGCTGGAGTGAAGTCCTAGAAAGGACTTCAAGAGGCAGAAAGAGGTACCCTAGACTTGGGGTCAGGAAGATGTGGGTTCAAATCCTACCTCAGAAACTTCCTAGCTGTGTGACTCTAGGCGAGTCACTTCCCTCTCTAATTTCCTCAGGTGTAAAATGTGGGGCTTGATGCTGATGCCCTTTCAGGTCCCTCTAGCTCTCGATCGAGGCTCTTAGGGATTCTATGATGGCCCCGTGTCTAAGAACCTCTGAATTCCTATTTGGTGAGAGCCAAGGCTTCCTGGGCAGGAGCCCAGGTGACAGGCCATCCCGACCCACCTGCCATTTCTCAGCTGTCTGTCCGGTCTTTTCTTCACTGATGGGGGTCTTTATCCTTTACCACCCTGGTTAGGCAGAAGGCTAGCTGTGCCAGCTCCTGTTCAGTAGTCACACAGAAATGTGAACAATTGTCCACTCAGAAAGTAGTGACAGAGCCAAAACAGATGCATGTCTGGTAACTTGGTGATGAGTCCCTTCCTATGGAGCTAGGTTATCTGAAAGATGCCAGCTGTGTGACCCTGGGCAGATCACTTGACTTGTTGGTGCCTCAGTTTCCTTTCAGGCAGTGTTGTAAGAAATGTCCTTATGAAACGTGGCCCATTCCCTCCAAGTCTTACAAGACTTGGCCCTTCTTCTCTGCTGCTGCCTGGGCTATGAGGGCCATGGAGGATTCAGGTACTACTTGAGCTCACTGCTCACTGTCAGAGGCATCATTGCTTTAGTCTGTCCTAACAAGTGGAGGAAGAGCAAGTGTCTTCTGTAAAAATACAGGGGCTGGAAAGTGTTTGGGGACCTGGTATTAATACAGGACTTTTTTGGATCTGACTTGTTCCAATGGGCAAACTCTTTGTTTGTTTAGTATTAGGGTTTTCTTTTAGGGGACAATTTTCTCTAATAATAACAAAAATACCTGACACATGGCAATTTAAGGTTTTGAAGTGCTTTATTCATTAATTCAGATTCTCACAACAACCTTGTATGGCAGGTATTTGGAGGCTTTATGGTCTCATTTTACAGATGAGGAAACAGGCTAAGAGGTTAAGTGACTTGCCCAGGGTCACATAACTTGTAAGGGTCAGAGGTGGGATTTGAGCCCGAGTCTTCTTGACTCCAAGTCCAATTGGCTCTTTGCCCTATCAAATTCCCTTAAGCTGCCCTCTAGAGCAAAGGTTCTTAAACATTTTTGTGTCCTGAACCCTGTAGCAATCTGGCAAAACTATAAAACCTCTTCTCAGAATAATGTTTTTAAGTGTATAAAACAGAACACAGAGGATTACAAATGAAACCAAAGATTACTTGAAAATAAAAAATGTAATTTTTTCTTATCCAAGTTCATGGATCCTTGAAATCTATCCAGAGACCCCTTAGGGGTTCATGAAGCTGAGGGTAATGCCCCCTGCTCTAGAGGATGGGCATACTTGGGGCCTTGGTCCTTTTCTTCATTGCCTTACTTGCTGTGGTCACCAGGGCAACTTAGGGACTGTGTTGTCATTGGGCCCTTTTCTACATCAGGAGATAGAACAGTGGGACCAAGATGGCAGCACATCCCAGCACTCATAGTCATCATGGTTGGCACTGATGGAGTGCCTAACAGTTATGAGGCACTCAACAGGGATCATCTCATGTTGAGCCTCCCAACAACCTGAATAGTATTATTTCCATTCTTGGGATGCTGGAGAAACTTGCCTAAGATCACACAGCTTATAAGAAGCAGACACGAATATGGAAATTGGACCTATCTTCTTTAATATTAGCAGAGACAAAGGAAATGATTTCATAAGCTCATTTTAGATATTGGTTAATGGATCTCCAAAGCCACAACTTTCGTCAGCAGTAGCCTGGTGCTGAGTCCCTTTATCTGTAGGTTAAGGATGCATGATGTATTCTAAAAAATTACAAAGATTAGAGTAAATGATATTAAATAATGTATTTTCCAGACTATTCTATAACTTTATGGATTATTCTATAAATAAAAAGGCAAGTTGACTTAGGTGTATCTTGCCAAGAAAGTTTCTGAATCAAAGGCCCATATCTACCTTGTTGTCTTGTCCACAAGTCTGTCTTTATTAGGGAGGTCGAAGTGATGGCTGATGGGTATTTATATCAGAGGTGTCACACAGCCACAAAACTCCTCAACCAGATTAAAATGTAATTGGAAAATGTTTAATAAAATAAATTAAAAACACAACACAACACAGATACTGTTAATCTGTAATTTCTTATGTTAATATGTGAGGCAACTAGGTGGCTCCGTGGTTAAAGCCCTGGTGCTAGAGTCAGGAAGACCTGAGTTCAAATCCAGCTTCTGATACTCACTAGCTGTGTGACTCTGGGCCAGACACTTAACCCCTGCTTGCCTTAATTCACTGGAGAAGGAAAGGGCAAACCACTCCAGTATCTTTGCCAAGAAAACCCCATTTGGGGTCTCAGAGTCTGACTACTGAACAACAACAACAAAGGCAATTTGCACAGCAGGGATTGTTTCTATTTGAGCTTGGCACCTCTGCTATACACTGTAATTTGAGAGTGAGCCATATTTTGGGCGATGGGCCAAACCTTTTATGGCAGCTGTGATAGTGCTAAATGTCCTTGGTGGGGTGCCTCTCTAATAGGCAAGGTGGCCCACTGCTGTGCTAAGGAGCCTGGAGATAGTAGCTGCCTGCCCCATCACTTCTAACAGCCTGTGCCTCGTGGCCTGTTTCACCTTCATATCTCTGGTTATTTTTCTGGTACAGACACTTGGGGCCAGCCAGCTTGTCTGCCCACCATTGCCTTCCCTGGCTTGTTCCCATCCCTGTAAATGCCACTCCCTTTCTTAAGTGCCTCCTTGCTCTTTTCCCATCCCTTCTTCTGAAACTTGTTCAAAATTGACCAATTCCAGGAAGGCATTTGATAAACCCATGTTTAATTAAACTCGGTTCATTGGTCTTTAGCTTTAGCAAGCTGAGGGAGTCTGTTTTATGTAGCCCCGTTGGTTTGCAGATGAGAAAACTGAGTCCCAGGAAGTTAAATTTACTTACTCAAGGTCACACAGTTATTCAGTGACAGAGCTGTAATTTGTGTCCAGGTTCGTTAACTCCAAATCAAGAGGTTTTTCAGTTACCCACACTGCTTCCTCAAGCAGAACGCTGAGGTTATCCGGAACCCCTTTGTCCGACCACAGAATGCCCTCCCAGTGGAGTCACTATGTGTGCCTCTCAGCTAAAGGGACCCATGGTACTACACCTCCTTCTGGATAAGTCTGGGTGTGGGAGGCATTCTTGCTGTGGCTCAGAAAAGAGAGTGTTGGACAAGATGACCCCTAAGCTTCCTTCCAGCCCTGGCTCTGGGGTCCTATCATCCCTATGTACCTACTAGCAAATTGGATCAAAAAATGGTTGCTTAATAAACATGGGATTGTTGATTCTGAATGTCACTAGTTTAGCAAAGTAGACTTTTCAAAGGGAAAAATCTGAAGTGTGTACCTTGAAGACTTCTTTACATTGAGTGGATTTTACATGTTCTTTTCCAAATCGATGAACAAGAGACCAAAAATGACTTTTTACCATCTTTTCTTACAAACACTACAGGTGAACTGAAAGAAATCAAACAAGACATTTCTAGCCTGCGTTATGAACTCTTGGAAGACAAGTCCCAAGCAACAGAGGAGTTAGCAGTTCTGATCCACAAACTCACAGAGAAGCTAAATCCCAGCATGCTGAGATGTGAATGACTCACGGGTCTGGGAGTCTCTTGTTGACTACAGCACATACACGGGCAATAATATTTCTAACAGATACTTGTGGGCGGCGGGGGGGGGGGGGGGGGGGGCGGGGAGATGTCAATTTTTAGCATAAACTGCCTTTATTATGTGACTCTTTCCTTGAAAGCTAAGACTTTAAGATTTGATTTGTTCAGCCCATCAACACAATGATCTTCTTTTAATTGTCTACACTGATGTTTTTACATTTTTAAAAAGTAAGATAGCATTTTACTAAAAAGTCCAACTGTAGAGGGCTGATCAGGGGAGCCTGACCAGCTGGATGAAGGTATAGTGGGATCAGCCTTGGTTTGCCATTTTGGATTGGATCTCCCTTGGGAAGGCGTGAACTTGTCTATTGTGTGACTTGTGGAAAGAGTGCTTAGAAGAACTTGGAATCCTGGGACCTGGGGTCGAATCCTGTCTCATCCATTTACTCTAGCTGTATCCTTGGGCCATTCATTTTCCTGTCTCAGTTTCTTCATCTATAAAATGAGGGAGCCAGACTAGATGACCTCCAAGGTCCTTTCTGGTTCAAAAAGTCTGTAGTGGCTAACTATGATGACTTTATTGAGAAGACTGAGGACCGCTCCTGAACTCAAGTCTTTGTGAGTCTTTAAGGCCCTGTGATTAAGAGGGATTAAACTTTCATGGGTGTAATTTGATTGACTTGGGCTATGAATCTGAGCTGCCTCTTTGTATTAGGCAGAAAGAGAGCGTTTAGTCTGAATGTACGTCTTCAGAGGGATCCAGACAGAGTCCAAGCCAGAGAGATGAGAGCGAGCTAATGTGAATGAGAGTGGGAGTGCAGTGTTTCATACCCCCAAGATCCCCAAAGGAACCAATCCTCCTTCCTCAAAGTCCCAGGGAGGGCATCTATGGAGTGGCATCCAGCAGGACACACCCTCAGTCCCATCATGGAGGTGCTAATGAGCATTTTCACACTCGCATGGGAAACCAAAATCCCAAACCAAGGCTCATTTTCTTGTAACCGCATCAAGTTGATCAGCCTCGCCTAATCAGCTCTCTATATTCAACTATTACCGATCATTTTCCTTTTTTTCACAACTGACCCTTCAGCATTTGCACTAACTGGTTGGCCAGAAAAAGAAATAGCCCAAACCATACCTTCCCTTGCAGCAAGTGGTCCAAAACTATTTCTTTGGAGAATCGTTGAAGTACACATATATAGGTAAATGAGGCTCAGGTACACTTACTGACACATTTTTTGGTCTGAGAGTATGGATGTTGCCTTTGAGTCATGAGTCAGGAGTTTGATAGCAAGAAGATGTATTGTGCTGTCCAAAGCAATGAACACTATTATGTGCTTTATTTGTGTATCTGCATATGCAAGTTGTACATTGTGTCCTTTCTATCTTAGATTTCCTTTACCTTTGTTGAGGTCACGTGAATTTAGTCCCAAGTACATTTGCACGGGGCAGAGACTTTATTCTCAATTCTCTGCCAGGCTGACACCTTATTGCAGGCTCTTCATTGCTGCCTCTGATGTTTAGAGCTCAACAGTAATAGTCACACTTCGTGGGCTTTGAGTTTTGTAAGCGTGTTTTTTATGCAGAGAAATCATGCACTTAAAATGAAGAGCAATAAAAGAAAAGCCCGGGGTGCTGTACAGACCAGCTGGGTCCTTGTCCCAGAGCTTCGAAGATGCTGCAGTAATACGGCTGGATGTTTGTGCGGCCAGCAGATGTCACCAAGGAGCACAGAATTGGGCTGAGGAGGATGTTCCCCCTTCTAACGGAAGGGAATAGGTCTAATGGACCACGCTTGCCTCTGCCCATACGTCTTTCCAGGGGTGGGAAACCTGCAGCCTTGAGGCCACATGTGGCCTTCTAGGTCCTTGGATGTGGCCTTTTGACTGAGTCCAAGTTTTATAGAACAAATCCTTTTATTAAGGGGATTTGTTCTGTGAAGTTTGGAATCAATAAAAGGGCCCCACTTGAGGACCTAGAGAGCCACATGTGGCCTCGAGGCTGCAGGTTCCCCACCCCTGGTTGGCTATAGAGATTACCTTTCCAGTGGGAGACCCTTCTTTCCCCTTCCTCATCTCTGGAAATTCCTGGGAGAGCAAGGTAGAAATTGCCTGATCTATCTTTATTCAAAGCTTCTGGGGACAAAGATAAACTCCAAATTTTAGACCAGGGCAATGACCCAGAGGTTTTCAAAGTTGTCCTTTCTCCCTGTTCTTTCTAGGAGCTTATTAATGAAGATTATTAAGAAAAGAAAAGCAAAAGCTCAGAGCCCCCAGGTTAGTGACCTCTAGTTGCCAGGTCAAAGATGGCCTGTAAAAATCTTTGTATTCAAATGGTCACTGCAGTCCCCCCACCCTCATCTTTGTACCCAAATAAAGACAAAGGCATTTTAGAAATTGTATCTTGATCTGAAGGAAACCAGATCTGAAGTGCTAATAAAGAAATGAGGAATAGTTTAACAAAAGGAGAAAGAGATTTAGCATCTAAACCTCCACCCTTTCAGACAGAAAGGAAGAGGAAGAAAAAAAAGAAGACAATTTACCAACAATTGGGTTTCCTCAGGAAAGACCAGTCTCTTTCTTCCCAGAAGGATCCTTATGAAATAAACAGTTCTCAGAGCAATAGGTTCCAGAAGCTTAATGCTTATAAGGACAGTCCCCATGCCAAAGATCCTCCACTGCTGCTGCCACTGTAACCACCTGCTCTTTGTCCAGGCAGTCAAGACTTTCTGGGCCAACCTAACTGGGTCCCTTCCTGTCTAAAACTATATAATCAATCCTGTCTCTTCCCAAGCTGAACAAGGAAAGCTGTCTCTGAAACACTGAACTACATCTCCCAGGGGCCCCCTGAACGGTCTGCTATATCTTCTGGGTGATCATTGGCAATCCTGTCCCCAGGGGACATCTGTGTCCATCACCGCAAATACCTACTGAGAGATGTTTTCGTCTAAGCAAATGCTTACAGTCCAGCTTTCTTGGTTTTTGGTCTATACCTGCAGTTTAATCTCCATAGAGAATTCTCTGATCTGTCAGAGTCAGGACTGCATTCCAGAGCTTTCCAGCTCCAAAGCTGTCTCTCTTTCCACTTCCTCTTCAACTATAGAATTAATATAGAAACTGTTACATTTGGATTTGAAGTCTATCCGAATGGGATTGGATACTTCTACAATGCCTCAAACTCCAAATATTGGAAGGCTATCATAAGAAATGGAGGTTATATTTCTATTTGCCACAAGAGAGAAGAAATAAGAACATTATGTGGGAGCAAAGGGGTGAACGGTGGGGTTGCAGAGAGGCAGATTTGGGTCCAGTGTCAGGAATGACTTCCTGACATTCTGAGCTGTCTCAAAGTGGAGTGAGCTGTCTCAGAAAGCAGTGGACTTTCCCTCCTCCCATTGGAGGTCTTCAAGCAAAGGCTGGGTATATTGGAGGAGGGATTCTTCTCCAGATAGAGGTCGGACCACATGCCCTGTGAGGCCCCTTCCAGTTCTGAGATTCTGGCATTCCATAAAGAGTTGAGTTTCAAGCCAATAAGGCATCCTAGCACAAGGATTTGTACTTGTAAAATGTATCACCAAAAAGTGGGGAAAGACTCAGAAAGACTTCTGCCAGCTAGTTTAAATCACTTAGAGATTTATACTCTGGAACATGAGTTTCCTCTCCTCCCCTCCCCACCCAAGCTGTTCCCATAGCACTCTCTTAGGAATGTAAATTGTAATCCTTTTCTTCTTCCTCCATCCAGATGAAAAAGCCCTGTTTGGATGGCAGAACCCAACACAGCTTCCCAGATTCAATGACATCAGCTAGCATGTCCTGGAGATGCTCATAACTTTTCAAGTGATATGATTTGCAGTTTCTACCTTGCAAACTTTGTTTCTATTGACATTAAGAAAAAAAAATCCCCTTCATGCTGTACCAATAGCATATTCATTCTAAAAGCTTTCCAAATTTCACATGTATTTTACAGTTGAATATTTGATGTGATGCCTCAGACCTTAATAAAAGACTGAATATTTTTCCTAGTGTTATGTGTTAATATCCACTTATATGGATTGTGACAAAGCATGAACTTTTGGTACTGTTTAAATCCAGAAATCCCCTGCTCTGCAGTCTCAGGACAGGCCCCAGCAGTCAAAGAGAAATGCCTTTAGCTACCTACCTCCTGGCATTAGATTGAATTGTAAGGTACTTGAGGACAGGGGCTGCCTTTTGCCCTTTTTTTTATATTCGTAGTGTTTAGAACAGTGCGTGGCACATAGTAGGCGCTTACTAAACGTTTATTGGGCAGCTAGGTGGCTCAGTGGATAGAACACCAGCCCTGGAGTCAGGAAGACCTGAGTTCAAATGTGGCCTCAGACACCTACAAGCTGTGTGACTTTGTCAAGTCACTTAACCTTGTTTGCCTCAATTTCCTCATCTGTAAAATGAACTGGAGAAGGAAATGGCAAACTACTCTAGTTACCATTGTCAAGAAAACCCCAAATGGGGTCACAGAGAGTTGGACACAATGGAAAAAATGGTTTAATCACTACAAATACTAAGGATCTGAATATAACTTCCTGGCAGCCTAAGTGCAAAAAAATGCAGGGCCTAACCAGTCACCTCCTCCTCCCTTCTGGGCAGTCTGTCAGCATAGGCAGCACAGAGGCAGGGAAGCTATGCCCACCTGAATCAATGTTCTCTCCTTAATGAACATCCTCTCCCTGCTATGAATAAGTTAACCTCCCTTTGGTGATTTCTAATGATCTACAAGTGTTTCACTGCATTCTAAACTCAAACCTGACCTACCAGGTTTTCCTGAGTCAGGGCTGGCTTATTATGCAGTATTAAAAGTAAAAAAGGAGAATCCACAATGAAGAGAAAATAAAGGAGATTATCAGAACCTATTTTTTAAAATTATGTACAAATAAAAACCTTGAATATGTGAACATTTACAAAAATACAAAACACCTTGATTGATAGGATAAGAGATATATCATTTAAATAACCCAGTCTCAGAAAAAGAAATTGAAAAACCATAAATGCATTCTTCCCCCCCAAAACTAAGAGCAGATAGATTTAAAGGTAAATTTATCAAACGTTCAAAGAAAAATACAAACTTTTAAAAAAATAGGAAAAGAGGGGCAGCTAGGTGGCACAGTGAGTGGAGCACCGGCCCTGGAGTCAGGAGGACCTGGGTTCAAATTTGACCTCAGACACTTGACACGCCTACTAGCTGTGTGACCTTAGGCAAGTCACTTAACCCCAATTTCCCTGCCTCCCCACCTCCAAAAAAAAAATAGGAAAAGAGTGGATGCTACAAAATTCATTCATGGATAGAAATAAAGTTGATACCTAAACCAGGGAGAGACAAAACAGAGATAGAAAACAAAATTAATATAATAATGAATATCAATGTAAAAATATGAATAAAAATTAGTAAAGCTATAAGAAGATATTTAAAATAGTATACACTATGACCAAGATGGATTTATGCCAGGGTTGGTTCTAAATTTGGAAAACTACAAACCCAGTAAGGCATACTAAACTTTTAAAAAAATAATCACATGATTATATCTGAAACCAGAATTCAGTTTGCTATTAAGAGATATATAGTCTTTCCCCACCCTGGGGAAAGGGTTTATTCTGTGGTTTATACTGGACTGAGTGGGGTGATGCCGAAGAAGCCTCTCTGGTCTCTTCACCAGTTATAACTACATGGCTGGTACCATGTAGCCCAGTACTGCCAAAATTCTGCATTTAGATCCTCTTTTTCCCTGGACTGGGGATAAACTATAAATCTCGTAACAGTCTAAGTCCCAGTTTTGCAACAACAGAAAAAGAAAAAGCTTTCTGATAAACTATGATATTCATTTCTTTAACAACAACAAAAACCCTAAAAATCGCGGGAATAAGTGGACCTTTCCTTAATACAGCAAAGAGTATCTTTGAATAATCATTGCTCAAGGTTGGGATGTGCCATTATAATAAAAATGATATTACTAAGATAAATGTACTTATTCAGTACCATACCAATCATAGAACTGGGGGAAAAATAAAATTCATCTAAAGGCATCAAAAGTCAAGAATCTCAAGGTAAATAATGAAAAAAAAAAGTGGAGAGGAAGCAGGCCTCGCCATTCCAGATCTCAACTTTATTAGAAAATGGTAATCATAAAAACTATAGGGAATGTGTTAAAACTAGGAAAAATGATAAATTGGGCAGATTGGGTACACAAGACCCAGAGGGAATTGAGCATGGTGGCATAGTGTTCAGTAAACCCAAAGATGCCAATTACTGTGATAAGGATTTAGTATTCGACAAAAACTGCTGGGAAAATTGGAAAGCGGTCAGGCTGCACGAAGATTTAAGCCAATTTGTTATAGCATGACCATGATAAGTTCCAGATCGGGTACAAAACCTAGATTTAAAAGATCACATAACAAAAAGTAGAGGAATAGGGGAAGAGATCCCTTTCACTGTTATATACAAAGGAACAGCTCTTGACCAAGCAAGAGGGATAGAGAAGATCACAAGGGATAAAATGGACCATTTTATTGCATAAAATTGAAAAGCTTCTGCACACATAAAACCATTATAATCAAAATTATTTATGGAATGATGGAAAAGGTTAAAATCTTTGCAGCTTCTTTTTCTGGTAAAGTTTTTTTTCCACATTAAAATTTGTTTTAACGGTCCAAAAATTCTGTGACAGATTTTTTATCAAGTTGTTTCCATTTAAAAATTACAGATTTTAAAAATGAATGCCTCAAAACTGCCATGAAACAAATGTCCAGAAAAAAACACAACCATTCCTTTCTTCCTGAAGCTTTTATGATTCATTGTAATCACTAACCAGTCTTTTACTATTAAATGTCAATGACCAATTGAGACAAACAGTTCTGAGACAATGATTAAGACTGGGGTGGCTGCTGTTGGACAAAATATTCATTTGGCCTTTGGGCCTTCTGGGCAGATTTAGTGACCTGGCCTACTGGAGCAGCCATCTTGTCAACTGCCTTGATGACACCAACTCTAATGGTCTGCCTCATACCATGAACAGCAAAAATGACCCACCCCGGTCTTAATGGAGGATTGCTGGGGAAGCTCCACACATGGGCTTGCCTGGAACCACGCCGACAATGGCAGCATCAGCACATTTCAGGAATTTGGGGACATCTTCCAGCTTTTTACCAAAGCAATTATCAGTCTTCTCTTTTGGTAAAGCAGTCTTGCAAACAATGTGAACTGTGTGACAGTCTGGAACAGGGACATAGCCAGCACTGATTTGGCCTTGACAGGACAATGATCTGGGTAGTGAAGCCAACAGCTTCAGTTGGTGGTTCATTTTTGCTATCACCAACAACATTACCATGATGGACATCTTTGGCAGACACATTTTTTGGGTAAATTATTTTTTATTTTTTCCAATTACATGTAAAGATGGTTTTCAAAATTCATTTTTTTTATAAAATCTTGAGTTCCAAATTTTTTTTTCCCTTCCTCCCTCATCTCCCCAAGACAGCAAGCAATCCGATATAGGTTATACATGTTCACTTCCTGACAGATGACAGCTGTGGGATGAGCCATATACAGCTTTGGATGTGGCTATGTGTGGACTTGTATTGTTTTACTATACTTATTTATTACAAAACGGTTTGTTTGTTTTTAATTTGGAAATACGAAGGGGAGTAAAGGGGCTAGTGATGATGGTGATATAAAAAAAGAAAAGAAAAAGTTTATTGAAGCACTTTAAGAAATAGAGAATATAAGAAAGTTAAGAGGGTCACTAACCAATAAAAGGATTTGGAAATTATTAATTGGGTTTACTACATACTTTTAAAAACTACATAATACAGCTTTGTAGTTTCATATGCAATCCTCTGTTCTTTCTATATGGAAATGTTTGTTGGTGTTTGTCAAGTGCAGAATAACCAAAAAATTTTTTTTAAATAATAAAGGATTGTGTTGTTCAGGTGTGTCCAATTCTTTGTGACCTCATTTAGGGGTTTTCTTGGCAAAGATACTGGAATGGTTAATTTTTTATTATTATGACTTTATTTTTATTTTATTTTAAATTTTTATTATTTTATTAATTATTATTTATTTGTCAATGCTAAGAATAAGAAGCAAAACAAATTGCAATTTCACCTCCCCTAGGCATCAGGTGTTTGGTACAAAAGTGACCAGCCAAAGCTGGAGTTCCCACATCCTGCCTAACAACAAGAACCAAATTTAATACCACAGAGTCCCCTCTGCTGATTATCTCCCATTTATGTCCCACGTAGCTTGTTTGTATGTTCTTATTTGCATGTCGTCTGCCCCCTTAGGCTTCGAGCACCTCGAGGGCAGGGATTGTCTTTTACTTTTCTTTGTACCTTAGTATGTACTTCATCAATATTTTTTGAGAGATCTCTCAAGGACCTTACAGTCTAGGAGGAGGATAACTATGATACAAAATAACCCATGATAAGGGCACCCTACTTCACTATTTCCATTGACCCATGATCTTAGCGATGTGGGCATTCCCACCATCAGTGGAGATGGCGGCCCGTCTGTGTTCTTCCAAGCTGGCAATTCTTTGGCCTGTTCTCCCCTTAGTCTTCCATATGGGACCCACCCAAAGTGCTAGAGGCCTTCCTCTATTGATTTTTATTTATTATTTTATTTTTATTTATAATTTAAATTTCCAGCTGGTTCAGTGCTCTAAAGACCATCCATCTATCAGCCTCGACCTCGCTACAGCATCTGACGACCTCAATTTCTGATCGTATATTTCCTCAGTGATAAACCTTGTATCTCATCTTGATTCCTTACATGGACACTATCCATTGCTCTTTGAGTGCCTGGCTCATAGTAGGTGCTTAACAAATATTTATGGGCTTTAGTTGAATTATAGAATCTCAAATGTTTATCCTTGGAGGTCGTGATGCCACATTGTTCATAGACACGCAGAAGCACCAAATATTAAAGGGATGGGCTTCTTTTTTGGTCAGGGATTGCTAGATGTCTCTCATATAATAAGTGAATAGGGGACAATCACAGAATAACTGTGCATGCTGTGAATTGGGGACAAAGTGCTCTCACCATTCATCACACAGATCTGGAAGTAAAGCTTTTATTGAGGCTTTTCGATTTTGGGTGCTTCGGCCTTTTTGTTGTTTTCCTGGTTTCTCATCCTTTGACCCCTCCACAGATGTATAGTTAGTCCCCAGGCCCCGGTTTTGCCTCTTTGCCTTAGGAGATAAGGAGTTGCTTTGAGTCTTGAGTCACTGCTAGGGGACAGGACTAGCCCCTTTGCATTATTCCTTACTGTTGTCTTTCTTTAACCTAGGACTGTGGGCCTGGTAAACTAGTTGAAGCCTGCATGATTTTCAGCCTTTCAATTCCTCCTTTCCCTCCCCTCATTTCCTTTCGCTTGGTTGGGCACAATCAATGACTGAGGGTGGCTTCTTGAATATTGGGGCCTGGGGCCTGGGAGGTACTTGGGAAGGATCACTATGGAGGGGATGTGAAGCTGAGACCACAACCCTAGGAAGTTTCTGCCTCCTACCCTGAGCCCACAGGGTTGACTGGAGAACACTCAGTGAATGTTTGGGTTAATGCTGGTTCACCATTAACCCCTTAGGTACTTATGGAATCCACCATCTTCTTATCTTGTGAAATCTGTTGTAATTATCTCATACTTGGCATGTAATTCCTTTCTTTTCTGATCTGGTTTAGAGAAAGTGTCTTTCCTGCCATTTTGCTGGTCATATCTTCATGGTTTATGGTCAAAGAGCCCTCTCAGGTCTGGCATTCTGGTGTGGTAGAGGAAAGAAAAGCAAGATTCAATATGGAGTCCCAGGACCTTGGCCCAAGTTCTGGCTTTTAGTACTTATTACCTCCACAAATTTGGGCAAATCACTTCAAAATGAGGAGGTTGGCCTAGCTTTAAGGTTGCTTCCAGCTTTCAATCTATGATTTACGGTCTCTTTGAGCTCTGCTTCTCATTGCTTTTTTTCCCCAGCAAAATGTGAGGCAAGTTTCTCAGCTGAAAAAGTGGAGAGCCATAGGAGGTTTGAGGAAGGATAAGAAGGCTTGGAAAAGCCACTATGTTTTGGGATAATGAATTAGATTGATGTAAAAGGATTGGGCCCTCTAGGTGGCACAACAGATAGAATGCTCAGCTTGGAATCAGGAACGCTCATCTTCCTGAGTTAAAACCTGGCCAAGTCACTTAACCCTGTTTGCCTCAGTTTCCTCATCTGGAGAAGGAAATGGCAAACGATTCCAGGATCCTTGCCAAGAAGATCCAAAATGAGGTCACAAAGAGTTG
Source organism: Trichosurus vulpecula (assembly GCF_011100635.1). Taxonomy (NCBI): domain Eukaryota; kingdom Metazoa; phylum Chordata; class Mammalia; order Diprotodontia; family Phalangeridae; genus Trichosurus; species Trichosurus vulpecula. Next base: position 138,814,329 of record NC_050578.1, read on the forward strand.
GACATGACTGTAACAACTGGATGACAACAACAACAGAAGGATAGCTTTGCAGCAGTCAGTGCCCAGTTGAGGTTATGTAAGATAAATTTGTAGAAACACAGTTTCATGATTTTTTTCCAGCTTCGTTCAGCGGCACACATGTAGGAGGGATCCAAGCTGAGGCTTGGTGGGCCAAGATTGGCAATATGAGGAAAGGGACTCCAGAGAAGGGGACATTGCAGAGTTGAATTGTTCACCAAGGTGGGGGAAGGATGAGAGCATAGGTGGTGTAGGGGTATGGTCTGGGAAAGAACTGAAGGCTTGAGGGATTGGAAGTTGCAGTGTAGGTGAAGAGGGCTTGGGGTTTCAAGGTACAGGGACAGATGGAATAACAATATCTTGTGATCTAATGGCAATTTCAGAGCTCACAAACATGGGAGTGGTGCATTTGTGTTTGTGGGTAACGGGAAAATCAAGACTATGATCGTTTTTCATGTGAGACGAAGGCCACCAGGATTTTGATTCGATCCTCATTTCTCCCCTGGCTGCCCTACTTTGGGACTTCTCTGACTGACTTCAGGCCCCAGGGAGCTCATTATTGGGAGAACCTCCTCAACCTGTAAGAGCTCATCAGCCGTGGAATTGCCCTCCTCTCTATCCTCTGCCCCTCTGATTGGAGGGCGGGGCCATGAACTCCAAACCTTCGGTAAGGAGAGAGTTCAACTCAGACGCTTCTCACCTGGCTGCCCGACTTCGGGACTTCTCTGACTGACTTCTCTATCACATTGGGTACCGCCCGATCTCCTCCCCCCTTTTCAGTTCCTTTTGCCTGCTGTCTTCCCCCATAAGATTTTAAGCTCTTTGAGGCCAACCACTGTTTTTTTTTATATTTGTATTTATTTAACAGTTCCTGGCACATAGTAGGTGCCTAATGTTTGATCGGTAGATATGGAGGCTATATCTTAGTGAGAGCCAGAAGATGGAAGGAGCGGGTAAAGAAAAGATTTAATGCGAAATCAAGGTTGTTGCCTAGGCTTGTTCTGGCGCTCGTGATCTGACAAATTGTCTGGGGCTAAGGATTCTCGGTCTGGCTCCTCCTGGAGCAGAGAACCCCTCCCATCCCTGGGAGAGCAAACAGCTTTAAGGAGGGGCGGAGCCAGTTTGGCGTCGCCGTCGTCATGGAAACGGTTCCCAGCGCGGGTCTTTCGCCTTCTCCTGGGTGCCAGGGAGGCTGCGCGGACGCCTGGGGGCGGGTCCTCCGACGTGACGCAGCACGAAGCCCCGCCTTCTCCCCGCCCCACATCTTACCCGCGCTCCCATTGGCTGCGGTAGGGGCCGGGGCTTCGTGCGCGGCTCCTCCGCTCGGGTCCAGCACCTTGCCCCTCCCCGCTCGGCCACCGCCCCCGCCATGGAGCTCACCCTGAACCGCTCCGACTATTTGCAGGTGAGACAAGCGGCCCGGAGGAGCCAGGCCGGGCTACCCCGCAGCCGGGCGGCCACGCTGCTCACGGACGCCCCCCGGCTGCGGCTGCCGCCCCGGGAGGCGGGTCCTGCGGGGCTGTGAGCGACGCGGCGGCTGCCCGGGCCTGCCCTCCTCCCTCCTCTCCTCCCTCCATCCCCCTAGTCTCTCCCCCTCCTCGCTCCCTCACCTCTCCCCCATGCCCCCTCCCCTCCTTCCTCCAGCCCTCCTCGTCCCTCCCCCCTCCCCCTCCTCATCCCCCCTCCTCTCCCATCTCTCCATCCCCCATCCCTCATACGTCCTTCCCCTTCCTCCACCCTTCATTCCTTCTTCATTCCTGTCTCTCCATCACTCTCCACTTTCCCTGTCTCTTCACCCCCTCCTCTCTATGCCCCTCATCTCTCTTCTCCCTCCATCTCTCCGATCCTTACCTTCACAGGATTCCACAGACAGATCAGAAAGGAACGCACTTATTTTGCAGATGGGGAAGCTGAGGCCTAAGAGAGGGGGAAGTGAGCTGCCCAAGGTCACTATAGATTTAGCTCTGGAAGGGACCTTAGAGGCCATCGAGTCCATCTCTCTCATCTTACACTCAAGGAAACTCAGATTCTGACAGTTCAAGTGACTTGCCCAAGGTCTCACAGGCAGCAGGTGTCAGAGGTGGGATTTGAATCCAGAACGGTGCCAAGCTGTTTCCTTAGCAGGTGTAGCTTGCCTCTATGCCCCCAGCCACCAGGACAGCAAAGTTCCTCATGATAGGAGCTTAATGAGTGCTCGTTGAATTGAAGACACAATGCTTCCTTCTCTTTCTTTCTTTCTTCCTTTCTTCCTTCCTCCCTTTCTTCCTTCCCTCCTCCCTCTCTTTCTTCCTTTCATTCTTTCTTTCTTTCTCCCTCCCTTTCTCTCTTCCCTCCCTCCCTCCATCCCTCCCTCCTTCCTTCCTTCCTCCCTCCCTTCGTGTCTTGACCTAGGACTAAATCAATGGAAGGAAGTCTCCATAGGGACACTTCCTTCATGGGGGCAGATCAGTATGTGCTCTGCAGCTGAGAGTCTTTGTCTAGAACAGAGGTATCAAACGTGGAGCCAAGACACTCCCCCAAAATAAATAAAGCTACAATAGGACATGGATAATGTGAATGCATGGTTTCCTAAGTCATTATGCGGCTTTTGGAGATGCTTATATATGGTTTAGTGGCCCCAGGTTTCTATCTGAATTTGATGCCAACTGGATAAAGCACTGGCCTTGGGATTAGGAAGAGTTCCTGAGTTCAAATCCAGTTTCAGACACTTAATAGATTTTTCATTCTGGGCAAGTCATTTAACCCTGTTTGCCTCAATTTCCTCTCCTGTCAAATGAACTGGAGGAGATGGCAGACCACTCCAACATCTTTGCCAAGAAAACACTAAATGGGGTCATGAAGAGTCAGACACAACTGAACCAATTCAACAACAACACAGCTGGCCTAGAAAACTGAAAGGTCAAGTCACCTGGCCCGGACCACATAGAGCTTGTATAAATGAATGAATGAAGGAAGCATTTATTAAGCAGTATATGCAATGCACTCGGCTAAGCCTGAGAATAGTTACAGAAAAGTAAGACAGTCTCTGCTCACCTTCTAATGGAGGTAGATAATGAACCTGACAAGCCTGAGTATAAATCCTGCCCCTGATATATTCTTTGTGGCCCTAGGTATCTCTCTTAACCTTCTGTTGCTTCAAGTAACTGTGGAAAATTAAATAGGAGAACATATGCTAATCTGCGTTAATGGTGGGGATTTCCTCATAGGGATCTTCCTATTCCAATGGAAGGACCTTCCCCTTCCCAATGTACCAGATACTAAAGACAAAATGAAACAGTTCCTGCCTTCAGGGACCATACATCCTATTGGATGGGAACAGTGAGTACATAGAAAATTAAATATCAGAACTATCCAGTGCACGTATTTTTGGGTGGTCCACTAGTACCTGGTCGATTAGTTAGTCAACAGGCATTTACTAAGTGCCATCTACGTGCACGGCACTCTGCACAGCGCTGAATATGCAAAGAAAGGCAAAAAACAGTCCCTTCTCTCTAGGAGCTCCCAGTCTAATGGAAGAGACAGCATGCCAACGTTTCGTTTATGTCTGAACAAGCTGTGCGCGCAGTCGGCTGGGGACAGTCAACAGAGGGGAGGCACTAAGGGGGCTTGGGAAAGGATTCCCATAGAAGGGGGTGTTTGCTGGGAATTGTAGGGAGCCAGGAGGGGGAGATGAGGAGGAAGAGCATTCCAGGCCTAGGGGAATAGACATTGATAATGCCCAGAGGTGTGATAATTGATAATGCCCAAGAGGTGAGAGATGGGAGTGGCTTGTTCAGGGAAGAGAATCACAGGGAAACAGAGTATGTTTGGGGAGGGTCATGTAAGATGTACAAAGATGGAAGCTTAGGCAAGGAGGAAGGGCTTTCTGTAGGAGTGGTACTTGGGAGTGGAACTTTGAAGGAACTTTGGAATTCTAAGGGGTGGATGAGAGAGTGCTTTCTAGGTCTGAAACTCTGTAGAGGCATGGAGATAGGAGATGAATGTTGTAAAGGCGGATCACGAAGACCAGTATAGTGCAATGCAGAGTTGTGAAGGAAAGTTAATGAGTACTAAACCTGGAAATGTAGCCATCCCAGAGTCAAGTGGGAGCCACTGCAGGTTCTTGAGCAGAGGACTGATGTGATCAGACCTAGAAGGTTAGAGGGCCATGATGAGGACCTGAGTTAGGGTGGTGGCTGTGTCAGAGAGGAGGATCAATGATGCATGAGATATTGTAGTAATTGACAAGATTTGAGAGCTGATTGGATACAAAGGGTGACAGGAGAGTCATTGATGAGGTTACAGATCCACATGACTAGAAGGATGGGGTGCTTTTGACAGAAATAGAGAAGTTAGGGGAAAGGAAAGGCTTGGGAGGAAAGATAATGGGTTCAAAGAGATTGTGTTTGAGATGCTTCCAAGACAACCAGCTAGAGAGGTCCAGTAGACAATGGATGATGAGTGCCTGGAGCTTGGGAGGGAGGCAGGAACTTGGCATATAGCTCTGGGTGTCATCTGCTTAGAGCTGATGGGATTACAGAGTGAGAGGGAAGGTGTGAGAGAAAAAAAGAGGGCAAAATAATACCTGCCTTCCCTACCATACAGAGTTAAGGTGAGGATCCAGTGGGGGAAAATACTTGGAAAACTGCAGTATGGGGTTGGAACCTAAGAGTTTTATCAGTTGAGTTGGTAGTTGTCAGCATCATTCTTCTTGATCAATATTTCCCATATGACCCCCTACTAACTCTTGCGTTACATTTACATGTTTGCAGAGATTTAAGGAAAATTACTTTGTTAAGAAAGAATCTTTAGATTATATTATTTGGCCTGACCATTTTTTTTAACAGAAACTTTTAGAAGTATTATTGCTTGGTGCCCCTTACCAAAGTGTCATAAGCTAGTGACTAATGTCATTTACTTTGTAATTTAAAATAGAAAGTTTCTGATTTCCAGTTGCAGTTGTGTTGACTTTTGAACTTTTTAGCACGCCTTCAGGATTCTCATTATAATTTTGTTCCTAATGATATTTATGAGGGTTTCATTGTAAACCATGTAGTCACAGTTGAAATTTGCTTACCGCTAATTAAGAAACTCTCTGACTTTGGTTTTCCTAGGTAGGAGTGACCTCTCAGAAGACCATGAAACTGCTCCCAGCATCAGGACGCAGAGCGACGCAGAAGGTACTCATTCTTTCCCATGTATGACCCTGTGTGTGGCAGCCTCTGCTCTTGGGCTTGTCTCCTAAATTTGACTTAACTGAGAAATTTATTGGGGAAGGGAAATTCGGTTTTTGAAAAAATTGTGTTTCTAAAATGCTTTCTTTCCCTTATTGATAAGGTTAGCATTTTTAAAGATGCTTTAAAATTGAACATATTGCATGAATTCATTTTCCCCTATCTTTGAGAATGCCCAGGGACATAACGTGTAAGGAAACAAATACTTTCTTATATACAGCATTCAAATAAATGTGCTTGTGTGGGGAATCCGAAGACTTCAATGCTTGAATATATTTGGATCTCATCAATGCGGGCATTTCTTCCATCACTGGAGATCTTAACTGCGTTCATGTTTTTCCTCCCTAGTGATTCTTATCCACATTCTTCTGTACATTCTGCACCGAGAATCTGCCTACTGTGCTAGATTTTGTTGGCAGTAGCATACTTAACAGTTATGACACCAAGAACAGATTGTAAAAATTCCCTCCTCTTCACAACAAAATTATTTTCAGCAATACTCATGGAACAACTAATGATATTGGCCAGAAAAGAAATGCAGACAGCAAAAAGTGTCTTTTAATGAACTTTGTATGTAATCATGTGGTAAAAATGTTTTTAATTAAAAAATAAATATTATAGTGTTAAAAAGAAAAAAGGAAAAAAACTTTTTAATTACATTTTTTTAAAAGAGAAAAAACTTACACCTACATGTTGGTCTGTTGCAGTAATGAACATTAACATACAGTTTGTTTTTGAGCCTTAACTTCTGCAGATTTGTCAGTAACTTCCTCAAAATTTATTCATATTTGTTTTCAGTAGACAGTAGAGCCAGATTTGATATTCTGTCTTCACTCATGGTTGATCAAAGAATACTTTTTATTAATTTGAATTTCAAAATGTTTCTTTCATATGAAGCAACAGATGTACAAAGTTAGAAAAGATCTTAAACATAAGGATAAGTTTATAAAGAGACTTATAGAAATCCCATTTCACAAGTAAATTTAATAAATTTAATTTACAGTAATATACAGTAAATTTATTTCACAGTAAATTTAATAAAGCTGAAATGTCTGCAAAAGACAAAGTTTAGGCACTTACTAAATTGTACCACTGATGTCGTTTTATTTTCTTGATTTGTTCTTTAGTTTTAAAATACCAAGAGTTAAAAATAAGAATAAATTTCAATTTTAAAGATGTTGTACAAATTCAGTAAAGTATTTCATATATGAACCAAAATTTGCCTATACCAAACAAAAGATATAGTGCCTTGCAGTTCACACATTGTCTCACTGTTTCAAATACAATGACAGACAGAAGTAACTCAGGCTCTCCTTTGTCTTTACAACTGCTGTGCTGTGTATCTATGGTTGTTTATTTCGAATCTGCTATTTAGATGCAGGAATGTAGAAGCACAGAAGTTGGAGACACTGAATGTACCATTCTGAACTGTGACAAACAGGGCCTTGGGTATTGGGGACCTTCTCCTGATTAACTTCCTTTCAGAATGCGATGTTTATTATTTTAAAATTCTCTACAGGCTGTGCAGCCCCTCATTGCCTGCACCCTGGGAGGACCACTCACTCTTCACCGTTGGTGCTCCAGATCCTCTAGGGCTTCTTACATTTGGTGGATACAAGTGGGACACTGGCCGGCCATGACTCATCCCTTGCTTCTGCCCCATGATGGGCCCACCTCGTTGTCTGAGTGTATGTCCTCGGTGACACCCTTTCCACCACTTTTGGGTGTTTGCTGTAATTGGACATGGGTGTCTCTCTTTTGTTGAACTTTGGGTCACTTGTAAAGTCTTCAGAGATTATGTGTCCCAAGCTTCACAAGTATGCAGCATCACCAGGAGCCCACTTGAAGATGATTTTCACACAACGGAGTAATCTGGGTTTCTTAAAAACTCCGTGCAGTTTCCCAGATGCCACATAGCTCACTCTTCCTCCAGTTCAGTTCTAGAGCCCACTCACTGTCCATCTACCATGCTGGAAATCAACCAATAAACAAGCATTTATTAAGCACATACATAGTACCAGGCACTGTGCTTAGGAACTGGGGATGCCAATACAGAGAATGAAATAGCTTACATTCTAACAGGAAACATAACGTGTACATATGGAAGTATCTACTAAATAAATATAAAGAGAATAAATACCAGATAATTGGGAAGGAGGGCACCAGCAACTGGGAAGATGAGGAAAGGCTTCATGTAACTACGGAGGGACTAACTCAGTGGCTGCAGTATGCCGTAGTGTGGGAACAGAAACATATGTTTGAAATTCCACAATTCAGACTGGGCAAACAATGCGTAAGTTCAAGGCGCTGCTCTTCTGAGCCTTGTATTTAGTATTCCCTGAAGCACTGTCTTTGGGAATACACAAAGCAAACAAAAACCCACAATATGGTTCAAAGAAACTGCCTCCTTCATATTGATCACATTTTCGGTAAGGGTACAGCAACATCTCTCTGGTGTGATTTGATGAACAAGATGGATTTTTTAATGAAAATGTGAATTCAGTGATTTCTACAGGGTGGCTGATTGTTCATTAGTACAGGAGCAGGATTTTTAAGCAATTGCCAAATGATGCCAACAGGATTTACATAGAAAGAAGTCATCAGACATTTTGGTGATGGAGGCATCCTTTTTAGCCCTCCAGGAAAGAGTGCTTAGTTTAGTCAGATAACTCGAATGCAAATCTTGTCTCTGCTGCTTTGGACAAATCGCTTTACTTCTCTGAGACTCAGTTTCCTCATCCATGAAATGAAGGGCTTAGGCCAAAATAATTAGAGGTAGCTTCTATCTGTAAATCTGTGATCCTATAATATCACTTAGTAAAGTAGTGAATCAAATTTAGTGCCAACCAAAATGCCACACTTCATCAGGGACAAAATTTTAGCATTGCATATTATGTCTCTTTGTCTCAACACGAAACATTGCTTAAACCACTACAGACATATGGATGCCTCTTATATTATTAAAGAGTGTCAGGAGAAGATAGACCACAGCCATCTGGGGTAATCCTTTCTAAGGGATAAGCTCTGGAAATTCTTATGGGTGTTTGGAGGTTTAATCTGCCCTGCTACAATTTAAGACAACCTACTCTTGTTCTGCTCCCACTTGGAGAACATCTAGATACATACCTCCTTACGATACATATCCATAACCTTTCCTCCTACGTCTAGTTTTATAATCCTTTGGGTTTTTGTGTTTATTTTTTCTGGATTCTCCAATCTGTACAAATCCAAAGTAATTTATGCACTGAGTATAGTACCTTGCACAGAGTAGATACCAAGTAAATATTTGTTGAATAGTAAAATACAGTAATGTTTTTATGCATGAGTAATCAAATGTAAAAAGTGACTTTATCCTGTTCAATTTGTTGAAGGTGGTCGTTGGAGATCAGGATGGGGTGGCTACATGTTTTGGCATCAAAAAAGGGGAGGCTGTGGTAAGTGGAGCACTTTGGAATGTGCTTTAGAGAGAGAAATGCTCTCCTTACATTCTCTTATACTTAAGCTTAAAAAGTCCTAAAATGAATATCTTGATAATAGAGATAATGTTTAAAAAAATTAAAGAGAAAATTCGTTTCAGACACAAATACTTTCACTGAATAGGCTAACAGCAGATAGCTTGGAATGCATTTGCTTCATAAATAGCTTAGGAAAAGTCATCGCCACTCATAGTTGGGAACAAAATGCACATATTTTCTTGTCTTATAGACCCTTAAACTTAGATATACCTTCGATTAGCATTAGAGGTGTTTGGAGAAAAATAACAGTGGGAGCTTAGCTGTAAGGCAAAATGAGAAATTACTAGATATCATTAAATGTGCCCTTTGTGCTCAGCCCCATACTAGGCATTGTGGGAAAGAGAGGATAGAAGACAATTCCAGGAAATTACATTCTGGCTGTATAAATGTGAAAAAACCTGAAAACAACATAAGATAATATACATTTGAGTATTATAGACAAAATCTCTAGGGCTTCAGAAAGGAATTCATTTGCTTCTTGGTCTTGTGAGCCTGATCTGTTCCATTTACCAACTTTTCTCTTTTGTTTTTTTGTTAAAACAAGTATCAAATAGGTTTTTTGGTTACCACTTTTTTTTCATTATTTCTTAAGAGGTTCTAAACCTTTCATTCCTCCAGATTGTTATTTTTTGTAGGTCCATAAAATAATTTTTGGTAATTTAATTAGTGTGGCACTGGATAAATAAACTAAGAAGTTGTATCATGTTTATTATATTGGCATAACACAGTCTATGTCTGTTTTTACTTTTGCCTTGTCTGATGTCACAGTGTTCATCTCTGCTTTTTTGAATTCACTGGAAGCCCAATAAATTCTGCTCTAATCCCTCCTTTTAAATGTATGTGGATTTTTGTTTTTAAAGTGTGCTTCCTCTAAGTAACATATTGTTGGACTCTGCTTTCTTACCCATTTTCCTACCCTTCTATATTATGTGGGTGAGTTTATACCATCCACATTCTGTGTTACTATTGCTAATTATATTTGTCCCTTTATCATGTCCTCTTATACTCCCCTCTTCCCATTTCCTCTATATAAAGAAGAATATGGTAACACAAGAGAAGTATGATCAGTATTAGTAATGAGTAGTTGAAGGAGCCTGATCCCTTTCTCTTTACTGCCTATCTTTACTGAGTCCAGAATTCTGATGACTAATTCTTATATTTTCTTTCTCTCCTTTTGATCCCCACTTCTGATCTCTTGTCCAGAGTTAAAGTTTGTTTTCCTTGTGAATATTCCTTCCTTGACTCGGTCCTTTCGTTTAAGCCTCCTCTCTTTTCTCCTTGTCCCCACCTGTCTCCCTGTTGAATTTAATATATTTCTTTACCAAATTGTGTGTGTTCAACCTGCCTTTGTCTGGTTCAGATATGAGTGAAGTTCCTGAGCTACCTCGCCATCCACCCTTTCTTCTCTGTTTGTATACTCTTCTCATGTGGCACATTTAGGAGAAATCACAAGTTCATCCCCCTTCTTCCTCATTGTTCTCCAATATATTCCTTTTTTCCCTCCCTTTCCTTTCCTCTCTTCCTCTCTAGTGTACAACAGATTCCCAGGCCCTTGACTTTGCCTTTCTTTCTTTTCTACCTCTGTGACCATAGAGAGAGGGATTTTCAAGGGGCAGTCGTCTCTCTTCCCCTTATTAGAGTAAGCCTTTATACATCATCTAGCATTTTCCAGTTGTTCAAATATATTTATCTTTCTAGGTTTCTCATTTCTCCTTTGTTTGCATGTCACAGATTCTACATAGTTCTGGTCTTTTTATCAGGAATGCTTGAAATTTCTCTATTCCATTAAAGTCTTATTTTTTTAACCTGGTAGGATTACACCTGTTTTTTGCCATTATTTTATGTGTGTATGTATAGAAAGAGGCAGTGGGGCATGATTTGTGGAGCCTTAACCTCGGAGTCAGGAAGGCGTGGGTTCAAGTCTTGACTCTGATACGTACCGGCTGTGTGACCCAGGGCAGGTCACTCTGTAGGCTCAAGATTGCCAAACTTCCTCCATGGATAAAGGCATAGCTTTGTCCCTGTCATATCACACACACACACACACACACACACACACACACACACACGCACATGTAAACATGTATACGTCCAGACATATAGTATGTATATACATGCTTGTGTATACGTATACACAAAGTGAGGCAGATGCACATACCTGTACTATGTATATTTGTATATATTATATATGACTACAGTGTGTGTATGTATATATACATATACACACATACACATATAGACATGCATATATATATATATACACATATATGTGTGGTACTTAGGTACTTGGACTCTTTATGGCTGCTTGTAAAAGATATATATATATATATATATGTATATACATACACACACATATTTTACCTCGAAGCTTTGAGTTTTGGCTATGGTGTGCACATGCACACCTGCCTGCGTGCGCGCGTGTGCGCGCACACACACACACAGCTATGAATTGGTATAGTCATTCTGGAAAGCAATTTTGGATCAGGCCTAAAGATTCACTAAACTGTTTATATTCCCTTTGACCCTGCAAAAAGAACAAAGAAAGGGGAAAAGGACTTCTACGTAGAAAAGTATTCATAGCTACTCTTTTTTTTTTTTAATGGCAAAGAACGGGGAACTAAGGGGATGCCTGTCAGCTGGGGAAGGGCCGAACAGATCATGGAATGATGAAAGGGACAGTTTAAGAGAAACCTGGGGAGGTTTCTTTGCCCTGATGCAAAGTGAAGGGAGCAAAACCAGGAGAATAACACTGGAGAAACACACAGCTCTGAAAGATGGAGAATTCTGGTCAGTGCAGTGCCCGAGAACATGCTACATGCCTTAGCTAGAGGGGTGATAGAGTCAAGGTACAAAAAGTGATGTACATTTCTGGGATGAGGCCAGTGTGGGAATTTGTGTTACAAGAGTTTTGTTTTTCTTTTTCAGAAGGCAGAGGAGGGGACATTGGTAGGGAGAGAAAAAACAAACCTGTTATTTGAAAAAAAAAAAAAGACTGATGAGATGTCAGCACAGAAATATAAGTAAATTCATAAGAGTTCTGTTTGCAGTTCTGCTCTGAAGGATAATCCTGTGTTAGCAAAAGTAAAGTTAAATTCTGTGCTATTGGTCTAGGTATCAGAGGGTTTAAATTCACATACCTTAGCTGACAGACAGGCCCCAATGACTGTGAAGGCTTAAGGAAGGATTAATTCAAACAAACAGCTTATCAGAGGTGATATTTTTCAAGATCTAAACAAGTCCCTTGTGAATTTGCTAGTTGACCTTACCTGTTCTATATTAACAGTACTTGGGCTTTAGCTTTGTGAAATATACATGTATAATAAGCGCACTTATTTGGATAAATAACTATTTAAAGAGCATTTAGCAGAAAAGAGTGCTAAAAATAGAAATGAAATTTTATCTGATTGTGCTCACTAAAGTTCTGTACTTTGCATGTGATTCTCAGTGTTCTTTAATGACAAAAAGGAAGATTTTTTAAAGGCTTTTTTAATTATTTCGCTAATGATTTTTACAGCCGGTGTTCAAGACTTTGCCAGGGCTGAAGATTGCACGGCTAGAGCTAGGAGGAGCACTTAACACACCCCAGGAGAAGATTTTTGTGGCTATGGGCTCCGAAATCAGAGGCTTCACAAAGAGGGGGAAGCAGTTTCTTTCATTTGAAACTAACCTCACAGAAAGCATCAAAGCTATGTATGTTCATTATTTCATTTATTTTTAAACATACTAGGTCTTCTGGCAGGCTGAGGAGTTTTTGATCAAACCCTGTTTCTGAATAGATTACAGTGGTGTTCTGGGGCCAGCCCCAAGGCCTGCCTTCCCTCAGGGGCACAGTGTATAAGCCAATGCACTCCTTGAAAGATCTGATCCTCAGTTTTATGGTTTTGATAATCTTGCATTTCCCACTTGTTCCTCTGTCTTCTTTGTAAGAGCTGTGCAGACTTTTTTTTTTTTTAAACAAAGAAATGGAGTCAGGTTAAAAGAAAAACCCAGACTTTGGGCATTTATACTGGTTTGCTGCCACCTTGTTCCATATTAACTTTTTTTTGACAATAGGGCCAGCCTTATGAATAGGTGACCCCCTACTCATGACATTTCATGGGAGTCAGAGAAGATCTCTTCCATATTCCATCTTACACAAGGCTTGAAGCCTTTGGATTTATTCCTTATAAAATATCCAAGTTAAGCTGGGAGGGGTGGCACATTGAGCCGTAAGTACTAGTGAAAATAAGTCAAACTCTTCCAAAAAGCAGGATTTTCTTGGGGGTGGGATGCAGGGGCATGGAAAAGTAGAAGGCACTGGGTCCCTGAAGGAGATGCCACAGCGAGGTGATGAAGCCAAGGGCCCTCTGGCCATCCTCTTACTCCTTAAACATTAGACTGATGCTGCACAACATGGTTAGGTGCTGAACTCTTTTCTTGAATTCATTGCAAGGATCTGGCCACAATGCATGGAAAGCTTCAGTTGTCCCATTGTTAGAGTAGGTACAACTGTAGACCGGGTCAGAGGCAGGCCAGTCAGGTGCTTCAGGTTCAGATTGGAATGACATGAGATGCAACAGACTAGCTAACGCTTAGGGACGAAAGGAAATACACTTAGCCTGAGCAGGGAAAGAATATTCATTCAGCCTGGATCCAGATCAAGCCACCCATTGGATATCCATCAAGTCTGAAGGCACTGACATAGAGTATATGATTCTCTATAGAAGTGTCCTTGGATAAATTTCTTTAGTATTACGTGTTAATTGGGCTGGCCTTTTATGTCCCAACTCATCAGGATGCTGCCTCAGTGCCATAAGAGCGCTACTTTTTTTGACCAATCAAGTCTTGGAGATGGTTTTTCTGCCTTTTAAAGAAAGAAAGAATGAACAAAAAACTTGCTCAGCCCGTAGGAGAGTGACTTGAGTAGTTATTACTCTCACCACAGTGACCAATTATACTTTTAAAATAATTTTTAAAATTCAGAGTTTACTGTCCAAGCTGTTCTACTCTTAAGATAACTTCCTCCTTAATCAGTCACTTAATTGTTTCCATTAATGCATAATTGCATTTCCAGCATCTCTACTTCCATTTTCTCCAGTTTCAATTTTTCCAGGAGAATACTGAAATTATCCTTCTTCAAGATTCTCATAAAAATCATAGCAACATAGATTGTATAGCGACATAATACTGGAATTGTAAGAATTGTAGCAACATAATACTGAAAACGCAGAAATTAAGGAGGGAAGTGAAGCAAGGCATTATGGGCCTTTTGAGGCAATAGGAAAACCATAGCATTTGGTAGAAGTGAACTGTTTTATGTTAGTCTCAAAAGAAAATTGAGTTTTTAGTTTGCCATTTCGAGAATTGACTTTTTAATTGTCAGGTTGTCTCTCGTTCCCAGGCACATCTCTGGCTCAGATCTCTTCCTCTGTGCCAATTACATCTATAACCATTACTGTGACTGCAAAGACCAACATTACTACCTGTCGGGGGACAAAATCAACGATGTCATCTGTCTCCCAGCTGAAAAGTTGCCTTGTATCATACCCATCCTGGCTTGTCAGGACAGAGTGCTTCGAGTCTTACAGGTACGTGACTATTGTTGACTTCCTTCTTTCATGTATTTAAGCCACATTCAATTCAAGAGGCATTTTTTATGAGGCCAGGAATACAAAGACTGCCCGTTGCACTGGGGGCATAAAACAGATAAGTAACTAATTCTGTACTAACTGACGTAAAGGAGTTTCAGAGAGAGGGGGATGAGGAAAGGCCTTATGTAAGATGTGCTATCTGAGCTGCCTTTGAAAGATGCTCAGGATTCTACAAGGGGAAACTGAGGACATGGGGACATTGGGGAATGGGAGTAAGCTAACAGTCCAGTTGGACCACACACACACACACACACACACACACACACACACACCTCTTAATTTGAAATAATACTAAAGAAATTTATCCAAGGACACTTCTATAGAGAATCATATACTCTTTGTCACTGTGTTGGTAACAAGTGCTGTGTTGAATTTTTATTTTCAACTGTCTTGTTAGTTTGAGGACATTGTGCACAGTGTTTTGGCCATTGTCAAGGAGACTTTGTCTAGACTATAAGAAGCAGTACCCAGTTTTGTTGTCTGAAGACTATTCTGATCCCAAGTTCCTGGCTGTATCAAGGCAAGCAGGCCTCCTCTCCAAGGACTTCCATGACCCTATCTTCCTCTTCTGTTTTTAAAATTTTGTCATATTGATTTTTTCCCAGTTAATAGTATTTTTCCCAGTTACAGGTAAAGATAGTTTTCAACATTCATCTTTATAAGATTTTGAGTTCCAAATTTTTCTCCCTTCCTCCCTCCCCAAGACAGCAAGCAACATGATATAGGTTATGCATGTACAGTCATGTTAAACATATTTCCACATTAGTCATGTTGTGAAAGAAGAATCAGAACAAAAGGGAAAAAACATGAGAAAGAAAAAACAAAAAAAGTGAAAATAATATGCTTCCATCTGCATTGAGATTCCCTAGCTCTTTCTCTGGATGTGGATAGCATCATGAGTCTTTTGGAGTTGTCTTAGGTCATTGCATTGCTGAGAAGAGCTTAGTCTATTGAAGGTGATCGTTGCACACTGTGGCTGTTACTGTATACATTGTTCTCTTGGTTCTGCTCCCTTCACTCAGCATCAGTTCATATACATCTTTTGAGGTTTTTCTGATGTCCGCCTGCTCCTCATTTCTTAGTGTTCCATTACATTCGTATACCACAACTCGTTCAGCCATTCCTCAATTGATGGGTCAGTTCTTTGCCACCACAAAAAGCTATGTTCCTCTTCTATTCTACTGCTTCTTGAAGTCCAAGGAAAGAAACACGAGAAGAATGAGGATACATGATTTGGGTGGATGCAGGGAGAATCATGGACCGCTAGGTGGCACAGTAGATAGAGTAGTGGGCTTGGAATCAGGGAGACTCATCCTAATGAGTTCAAATCCTGCATTAGACACTTTCTAGCTGTGTAAGAAAGCCTTGAATGGAGTCCTGAAAAGTCGGCCATGCCTGAAATGACTAACAACAACAAAAGGAAGGGCTGACCTTCATTTTAAGATCAGAAATTTAGAGTTTGGGGTGATCTTAGAGATCATCTCATCCAGCTCTGCACTTAGGGGCAGCTAGATGGTGCAGTGGATAGAGTACCAGGCCCGGAGTCGGGAGGACTCATCCTCCTACGTTCAAATCTGGCCTCAGATACTTACTAGCTGTGTGACCCTGGGCAAGTCACTTAACCCTGTTCACTGCAGTTTCCTCATCTGTACAATGAGCTGGAGTAGGAAATGGCAAACCACTGCAACATCTTTGCCAAGAAAACCCCAGATGGGTCATGGAAAGTCAGACATGACTGAAAAGGTGACTGACCAATAGCAACAAAGGGAGGGCTGTGTCCTTAGCTGTGTCCTTAGCTTGGCCTGTCACTGAGTCCAAAGCAACGATCTATGTCAGTGGTAACTTTACAATTAAGCAAATGAAAAATAAAATATTTGAAGCAGGAAAAAACATCTGTGAGCATTAACTGTAAACATCAATTTGGCCCTTTTCTGAAGAAGCCCTTTGAGGGTGGCGCCATGTATGACTTGAGCTTTGCTGCTCCCTGTCCCCCACTGAGCCCAGGGCTCTGCCCGCAAGTGAGGCTTCACAGGTTTGTCATACAATTGCAGGGTTTCTCCTCTTCCCCTTCCCCTCTTCTCCCTTTCCCTGGCCCCCTTCCCTTCCCCCTTTCTGTACCCTTTGTTTTCCTGGCTCAGATTTCTTTTCAGTTTGGGCAGAAGCAGGGGTGTCTTGGAGACAGCTTGTATAGGCCAGTGAGAGCCAATTGTTAAATTTTCTTTGTGAGCAATTAAACCTTGAAAATTGATAGATGCTACAAATCAGGACTTGATTTATTGTGTGGTTGATTGTCTAGACTTGAGAAAGTGATAAAGTGCGCATTAAACTAACAAATGTGTCATGGGTGCATTCCCCCCACACCCTCTCAAAGCCAGTCATTAAACATTTCCTAGCACCCCCCTGGTAAAGCTCGTGCACAACACTGTATTTAAATACTTATAACCAGAGGTACACTTGCTCTCATTTCAGCGACACGATTTTGAATTCCATTCTTTCAGTGTTTTCGTGTCATGCTTTTCCGCAGGGGTCTGATATGATGTATGAAGTGGAAGTCCCTGGCCCCCCTACGGTCCTCGCCTTACACAATGGAAATGGTGGTAAATAGAGGGCATTTTCATCCTCACCACGCTGACTTGTTTAAAGATACAGATCAACGCTACATAACTTTTATGTTTGTAATATTCTTTGCAGTCTTTTATTTTTAAGTTATGTGATGAATTGATTATACATTTTAAAAGAGAAGTCATCTGTGTGTTGTAGAAGTTCGTGGGGTCATGTATCATCCTCTTCAGTTCTCTTGTTCCATATAGACGTCGAAATGACCATTTTAGCCGACATTTTAAGTTCAGAAGAAAAACAGTTAAAAAAACAACAACTGGGGGAATCAGGAACACCTTTGGCGCCCCTGCTAATCAGCAGACAGAAGCAGCTCAATCTTCACAGTATGGTTTTAAGGAAATCAATGAGCGCTGTGGGGCTGCCCGTGGAGACCTGGGCTTTAGTCCTGACCGCTATTTTGCCACAGAACCATTGCAATATCTCTCAGGATGTCATGTTCCTCAACTATTAAAGTGAAGGGGTTGAAATAATCTCTGAAGGTCTTTTTACAGCTCTAAAATCCAATGATTTTATGACTACCCCTAAAAGACATATTCATGTTAATTCTTTTCTTTAATACATATTTTGTAGTTTCACTGAATGGTGAGTATATATAGTTACTGGAAGTCTAACCTTGGGACCTACAAAGGACAGTTCGATAAGTATTTTTTCAAACTAAAAGAACTGATAAAATAGAACCCTACTGTAATATCATTTGTATTACAAAGGTCAAATCATGCATCTTAAAATATTCCTGTTCGTTCAGTCAGCAAACATTAATTACCTACTGTATGCTGAGCATTGTACTAGTGTGGGCAGAGAGAGGAAGCTTAGAAAAGATACTGTCTCTGCTTTCATGGAACATGACAGGGGAGGGTAAGATGTGAGCACAAATAATTGTAATATCCAGTTTTCCACAAGCACCTTAGAGAGGAATACAACAGCAGTATAAAGATGGGAGAAGGGAGATGGAATGGCATGTGCAGGAAACAGCAAGAAGCCCTGGTTGGCTGGAACATAGAGAGTGTGCAGGAAGTAGAGTTGTGTGTCTGGAAAGGAAGGCTGAACCCAGATTGTGAAGGACTCTAAAACCCAAGCAAAGTAGTTGTGGAGCCTCTAGGGAAGTGGGGGGAGGAGGAGGGACAGTGAAATGGTCAGATCGTGCTTTAGATGTGAACTGTGGATTGGAAAATCAAGAGACTGGAGGCAAGGAGGCCAATTAGGAGGCCATAGCTGTGGTTGAGGTGAAAGGCATTGTGGGTCTGAGCTAGGGAAGTAGCCAGTACCAAGAGGTTGTGAGAACATTGGAAATAGGGGGGCCATACCTATCACAGTGCCCAGGCTATGGGAAGTCATAGGTGAAGCCTTGTTGCTAGACAGGATTAGCCAAAAAAGCGGGTATTTGACCATTCCTCCCAACACCAGCCTTTTTTCAAAGAGTTCCAGTGTAGTCAAATTTCATTTTTTTTTCCATCCTCTCAGAGAAATTGTCACTTATAATTTAGGTAGCTTAAAAACTTAGTGATTTCTGTGATGTTTGGAGGGCTATGGGATATCTGTAGTTTTTTTCTGTTTATCAGGATAAGAACTTTAGGAAAAATCAGAGCCATGGTAATATAACTGTAGGAAGACAATCATCTGCTGATGAAGAAATTGTGATTTTATCTTCTCCATTTTCTCGTTTATAGGCCCAAATTTCATAATTCCCAACATAACGTAATTTGGTTAAAAGCCAAAAACTGTTAATTCCTGGTTGCAGCCCATTTGGCTGTCTTACAGTGCAGACTAATTAACACTTCAGAAGAGGATTCTCTGTACAACCCCTGCAAACACTGGTAGATTTATGGGAACGAACCATAGTTATCATAAAATACCATATAGCTTTAAATATGATGTCCTTTTAAAACTGAAGTTCTGTTTTAAAATGTGAATTTTATGCTCTGGCAAATGTGATAGTTGGTATGTTCTGCCTTTAATACTGACTGGTTTCGGGCACCTTTCAAAGATGAATTTAGAAAGTTATCAATCAGACTGCGTATCTTTACGGTTAGAGAGGTAGAGAGTGAGGTTTTGGCCATGGAAGGAGTTCTTTGAAGTATTGGTGTACGTACAGGGTGTCCCAAAAGCCCAAGGGCTGTTCTAACGAATTAAAACTTCAATATTAAATTATTAAATATTAAAATATTAAATCAATTCATGATTAATTATATTAATATTGAATTATCTAATTGATTAAAATTTAAATAATTTAGCAAAGCTTGAATATTAATATTAAATAAGTTAATTTCTTATTAAAGTTTTAATTAGTTTAAAACTGCATTAAGGCTTTTGGGGCACTCTGTATGGTAGTCAAAAGAATCAAGGAAGAACTTGGAGTTTGGGGATGGGGAGATTTGGATTCTAGTCCCAGCCAATTTGCAAGCTCACCTGTCAAGTTCCCTTAAGACAATGGGGCTAGACCTAATTGTTTCTGGGGGTTTTTCTAGCTCTAACATTCTATGAACATGCATCCAGAAACTAATTCAGATTGTTTCTCATTGCATAGGATTTAAGTTTTCCCTGATAAAACTGTTAGGAGAATAATTTATTTCTTAAAGGTTCTGTTGTAAATGGGAGAAATATTCACTTCACCTTGATTTTCTAGGTGAATCTGGAGAGGATCTTCTGTTTGGAACCTCAGATGGAAAACTTGGGATTATTCAGATCACTGCATCCAACCCAGTCCATAAATGGGAATTGAGAAATGAGAAAAAGAGAGGAGGTGTGTCATTGGTTGTTATCTGGGGACTCTAACAATCCAGTGGTATTTCTATTAAATCTCTAGCTCATAATTTAATGGGACAATAATTCTTGCTTTACCCCACAGGGTGGCTGTAAAGATCAGAAGCAAATGAATAGAAAATGCTTTGTAATTGATTATAATGGGATCTAAGTGAGTTGTTAGTGTTACTTCATTCATTCTCTTTTCAAGGATGACAAACTTAAAAGAATCCTCATTCCCTTTTCTCTGAGGCTTCCTTGAATTGCTGCGTTTATTAAGACTGATAGTTTTTAGTTTTTTATATATGGATATTTTTCAGAAGGAAGCATATTCCAGGAAGCAATGAACATAACAATACAGAGAAAGGTGGAAAGGCTTACAGTAACGGATAAAGAGTGATGTTGCAGAGTTAAGAACACAAGGGGCAGGGGCAGAGCCAAAATGGCAGAGTGGAGGCAGGAACTCACCTACATCCTCCCAAATTCCCCTACAAACAACTTTGAAATAAAGCCTCAAATCAAATTCAGGAGCAGCAGAACCAACAAATGGTCTGAGTGAAACAATTTTTCAGCCCAAAACAACTTAGGAGGTTGATAAGAAAAGTCTGTCTTACCAGGGTGGTGGTTAGGCCTAGAGCAGGCTGTGTTCCAGAAAGTCAGTAGCAGGCCTTGGAGGCAGCTGCATCAGTGGCAGCAGCAGTTTCAGAAGCTCTCAGCCCACAGATGCCAAGGAGGTCAAACGACTGGTCAGAAGAAGTTAATGGGAACCTTTGCTGGCACTGAGTGCATGACTCTGTTGCATTGCTGATATGTGGTTCTGGGTTGCAGTCCCAGGGTGAGGAAGAGCACCTGTGCCCAATGCTTGTGACTGCAAGAGAGCAGGGTCCCTAGTTTCAGATCCAAGGCAGAAAGGAGCACTGACACTTATGGTCCCAGGAAAGCAGAAGCCCGAATCACAATTCCAGGGTCATAAGAAGAAAAGCATTATGGCTGTAGGAGAGCAGAGGCCCTGGTCACAGTTCCAGGGCAGAGAAGAATGTTTGTAGTGGCTCACAGACCAGGAGAGCAGGGACCACATCTTTCCTTAGATCATACCACCTTGGAAAAATGAAAATTAATAGACACCCTCCCCCCAGTACTAGCTCTATGAAAATAGCAGCATGAAAAACCTGAAGCTTGAGACAGTGCCCCCTGCACCCTGGAAGCAGAGCTCAACATTAAAGTTAAAAATCAAGAAATAGGCTGGAAAAATGAGCAAATAGCAACAACAAAAAGAACCTGACCATAGAAAGTTACTGTGATTTCAGGGAAGATTAAGACACAAACTCAGAAGATAACAGTCAAAATGGCTACATGCAAAACTTTAGAGAAGAATGTGAATTGGTCCCAGGCCCAAAAAAGAATTCCTAGAAGGACTTTAAAAAGGATTTAAAAATCAATTAATAGAGGTAGAAGAAAAAATGGGAAAGGAAATGAAAATGATGCAAGAAAATTATGAAAAAAAGAGTCCACAGCTTGGTAAATGAGACAGAAAAATACTGAAGAAAACAGTACCTTAAAAAACAGAATTGTATCTGTAAGGACTAACTGAGATAGATTTGGCTTTTCTCATCAATGCAAGGTTCAAAGACAGCTCCAAAAGACTCATGATAGAAAAAGCTATGCACATCCTGAGAAAGAACTACAGAGTCTGAATGCAGATTGAGGCAAACTCTTTGCTCTCCACCCCCCCCCCTTTTTTTTTGGTTTTGTTTCATCTTTCTCATGATTCATTCCATTGGTTATAATTCTTCTTTACAACGTTGGCCCTTATGTAAATAAGTTTAATGCAAAGGTATATGTAGAACCTATATTGGATTACATACTGTCTTGTGTGGGGAGAGGGGAGGAGAGGGAGAGAAAATTTAGAATTCAAGAACTTATGGAACTGAATGTTTAAACTAAAAATAAAAAAATAAATTAAAAAAAGAATTGGCCAAATGAAAAAGAGGCACAAAATCTCTCTGAAGAATTCTTTAAAAATTAGAATTAGGCAAGTGGAAGCTAACAGCCCCTTGAAACACCAAGAAACAATAAAACAAAAATCAAAAGAATGAAAAAAATTGAAGAAAATGTGAAATAGCTCATTGGAAAAACATCTGACCTGGAAAATATATTAAAGAAAGATAATTTTAATAATCTTTGGACTACCCGAAGGCCATGCTAAAAAAAAAAAAGGGCTGGATATCATGTTTCAAAAAATTATCAAGGAAAACTGCTCTGATGTCCTAGAACCAGAGGGTAAAATAGAAATTTGAGGAATCCACTGCTCACCTTCTGAAAGAAATTCCCAAATGAAAATTCCCAGGAATATCACAGCCAAATCCCAGAGTCAAGAAGAAAATATTGCAAGCAGCCAGAAAGAAACAATTCAAATATTGTGGAGTTACAGTCAGGATCACTCAAGATTTAATAACTTCTGCATTCAAGGATCAGAGTGTTTGGAATATGATATTCAGCAGAGCAGAGGAGCAAAACTGAGTATAATCCTTCTGGGGAAAAATGGATATTTAATGAAATAGAGGATTTTCAAGTATTCCTGATGAAAAAGAACAGAGCTGAATAGAAAATGTGATTTTTTTACAGTAAGTTTCTCTGACAAAGGCCTCCCTTCTCTAATATCTAGAGAACTGGGTCAGATTTCTAAGAATGAGTCATTCCCCAATTGATAAATAGTCGAAGGATATGAACAGGCAATTTTCAGAAGCTATCTGTAGTCATGTGAAAAAATTCTCTGACTCACTATTGATTAGAGAAATGCAAATTAAAACAACTCTGGAGTACCACTTCACACCTATCAAATTGGCTAATATTACAGAATAGGAAAAAGAAAAATGTTGGTGGGCATATGGGAAAAGTGGAACACTAATGCACTGATTCAGTCATTCTGGAGAGCAATTTGGAACTATACGCAAAGGGCCATAAAACTGCATAGCCTGGGACCTATCAATACCACTACCAGGTAAGTATCCCAAAGAGATAAAAAAGGGAAAAGGACCCATATGTACAAAAATATCTATAGCAGCTCTTTTTGTGCTGGCAGTCACACCACTGCCTAGCAGTAGAATCTCTGGACCAGAGAGCACGGGCATCTTATCCACTTTCTTGCCAAAAGTGCACATTGAAATTACCTTGTATTGCTTGGGTTTGTTTTTCTGGACTTCTGTCCCTTCCAGCTTCTTGTGGATTTCTTGAGGGCAGGAACTGTTTCATTTTTATCTTTGTACCTTCATCGCTTTGCTAAATAAGTAAATGAGTGAATGAATAAATGAATAAATAAAATAGGTGCTTTAATAAACCTTTGGTGGATTTAAAAGAATGCTGGTGATTATAGCAGCAACTAGCAGTTCCATTGTGCCTTGAGGTTTACAAAGTTTTAATATATATTTTTTTCTTATCTGATTCTTACAATAATCCTGTGATGTAAGTACTCCAGATAATATTAGCACCATTATAGAGATGAGGAAACTGAGGTAGCCTAGAGATGTTAAATCACCTGGATGGGAAGTGTCATCGTTGGGATTTAAACCCAGATCTTACCTGGCTTCAGGTTCAGTGTTTGTTTGTTTTTCCCACTATACTAAATTCTCAGTAAGATCATGAATACATTAGATAAAAATTACCACCAATGAAGTTATTACTTAATCTCAAACTGAAAAGATTAAGGTTTAAACGTTAACTGTTTGTTAGATGAATCCCAGTTCTGGTTGTTACATTTTGGGACTCATTAACTTAGATTTTGCCTCTAAGGCAGTGGGTTGTACTGAAATCCAAACAGTTCCTGCTGTTGAGAAAGCCCCAGCTTACACACGTCAAACTAAAAGTCGAACTAAAAGTTCATTAAAAGTCGTATGTCAACAATTTTTTTTTCATAGAAACAAATTCAATAACAGTTTCTCAGGTCAGCCTTAGTCTCAAGTATAACCGAGAGTCCTTGAAATGAGGATACATTTAATGAGATTAGAGTACTACTATTTCAGCTATTTTATGGTTTAAATGGAATTTGAAGGTTAATCCTTGTTCATAACGTTGTTTCAAGGAGGGGGAAAGTGTGTTCTATAAACCACAGGAGGAAACAGGAAGATGTTAGACCCACATGGGTGACGAGCCGTGTAGCTGGCCAACCATTTCAATGCACGAAGGACTCTGAATACTTTGGTTTCCTGCAGGGACTAATCCCTGCACCGTGCACCGTGCACCGTGCACCGTTACACTCAGAAGTCTTTATCCCTCTTCATCCCTACCTTAGAGTACTCAGTACTGCCTTGAATTCAGTCCTCACTATAAGCTGTCATCTGCAGTCGTGGTGTGTGGCTTTTTCTTTTTTCACCGAAGGCATTCTGTGTGTTGACTATTTCGATATTGTGGGAGACGGTGTTAAAGACCTACTTGTTGGTCGAGATGATGGAATGGTGGAAGTATATAGTTTTGATGCTGCCAACGAGCCCGTTCTCCGATTTGACCAGGTAAGTCATGTGTCGATAGCACTTTATTCCTGCACCAAAGAAGTGACAGAATAATAATGATCTTAATAGCCGACATTTGCACAGCAGCTTAAGGTTTGCTTGTTATTTCAGCCGATCCTCACTACAGCCTCGGGAGGGGGGTGCCGTCGTTACCATCATCTCTGTTTTCATAGATAAGGAAGCTGACAGAGGTGGAGGTTAAGTGACTTACCCAGGCTTACGCAGCTAGCAATGTCTGAGGCAGGATTTGAACCCAGGTCTTGGTGCATAATGGATAGACTGCTGGGCCTGGAGTCAGGAAGACTCATCTTTTTAGTTCAGGTATTTAACTAGCTGTGTGACCCTGAGCAATTCACTTAACCCAGTTTGCCTCAGTTTCCTCATCTGTAAAATGAGCTGGAGAAGGAAATGGTAAACCACTCCAGGATCTGTGCCAAGAAAACCTCAAGTGGGGTCATGAAGACTTGGACAAGACGGAAACAATTGAACAACAACATATGTGTATATGTGTGTGTGTGTATGTGTGTGTATATATATATGTATGTTGTATAAACATGTGTGTGTGTATATCCAAGTACAGATTGAACGATTTCATAGCTGTACCATTTTGAACACAGGGAGCTGTCTCTATATAGGGATCATAGCCAAGTGGCAGTCAGAATTCTTAGTGAACCCTTGTAATCTAAACAGCAGAACCCTTTCTGAGCCCTTACCAGTCTAGATTTTTTTTATCACCATGCTAATAGGATCAGGCATCCTGCTGCTTATGTTAACAAGAAGTCTGTTTTTTAAAATGGATGCTATCCTGCTTCCCATATTTCTCACAGGCATTGTCTGAAAGTGTCACTTCCATCCAGGGTGGCTGTGTGGGGAAGGACGGTTATGATGAAATTGTGCTAACCACATATTCAGGTAGAGTAAATGCTGAGAGCCCAGTGATTTCTTAAACTCTTGATGACTGTGTTTTCCTTCATACTACCTTGTTTCCAACCACTTTGCCCCTTAGCTTCGAAAGCCCCTGGGAGGAGACATTCTGGGCTGGGGCTGCTCCCCAAGGCCGTGAACTGAGTTAGAAAGGGATTGACTTGGGGGCACTGTACTCATAGGTTGAACGATGTTGTTCTCATTCCATACCCAGTAATCTGGGCTTCTTATATTAAGGAAGAAAGGCTAATCTTTGGGCTGAGAGACTTCTTCTTGTCTTGTTATTTTGGCATGGGTTTAAGGACTTGCCACACTTGAGGTTGGAGGTGGGCAGGGAATTGGATGGCATGGCCTGTAGCAGAGTGTCTGGGCACAGGTCACCTCTTTACTCCCCCCCTCTGGATGTCCTTGAGGCAGCATCGTCCTTGGTGTAATCAGGGTCCTTTCCTGTAGGCTGGGTCACAGGCCTGACCACAGAACCTGTCCAGAAGGAGAGCGGGTCCGGGGAAGAGCTGAAAATAAACCAGGAGATGCAGAACAAGATTGCGTCCTTGCGGTAACATCCTTGTTTGGTTTCTAGAGTGGATCACTTGCTCGCTTTGCGATGCAAGATTGTTTGAAAGGGACCATCTAGCTTATATTTCATTGGGGGAATGAAAAATTCACAGATGATAATAGTCTCTGGTTTTGGAAGTTTAGTTTGAAGAAAAAACCTTGTTCTGTACTCAGTTCTTTTTCCTTAGGTTAAAAATTCCATTTCCCTAGATATTTAATTGTGAAGAATCTCTGCAGTCCTTCCTAGTCATTGGAAAGGACCGACGGGGACTTCCTCTTCCTTCCTTTAAAAGCAGGGAGCATTTAGTACAAGTCTCCCGACACCTGTGGGCCATGAGTCCATCGCCTTTGTGGGTTACTCAGTCAGGCAACAAGAATGTATTAAGTATCTCCTATGTGCCCGATACTGTGCTAAATGCTGAGGAGACAAGAAAGACAAAACCTGGATTCCTGCCTGAGCCGAGAGCTTCCATTCTAATGGGGAAGACCATGGGAAAGTTTCTTATTGCATGTTGTAGTAGAAAAGATCATCGGGCTTAGAGTCTGAAGACCTGAGACTGAGGCCCTGCTTGGTCACTTTTGATGTCTGGGAGTTTTTTTAGGTAAGGGAGCTGGGTGGTGCAGTGGTTAGAGTGTTGGGCCTGGAGTCAGGAACATCTGAGTTCAAATCCAGTATCAGAAACTTGCTAGCTGTTTGATCCTGGGTAAGTCACTTAACCTCTGTCTGCCTCAGTTTTTTTTTTTTCTTTCTGTAAAATGGGGAGGAAGGAGACAATAACAGAACCTGCCTTTCTGGGTTGTCACAAGGATCAAAGGAGAAAATCCTTGTAAGCGGCTCTGCAGACTTTAGGGTACTCCACATGCATGCTGTTTTCAGCTGCACAGTCAGTTTCCCCATCTGTCAAATTCGGACAGCACTTGTACTGCCCACCTCAGAGATTTGTTGTGATCAAGCATTTTGTAAACCTCTATGCAGGCTGTAAGGGAGAGGTACTTCATCTTTAGGAGACTCCTCCCCACGGAGGAGGAAATCTTCTCTTCCACGGTAGATCAATTAAGTTTTCTGCTGTAAGCTCGGTGCTACCTGCAGGATTGAGGGGTGAAGTCAAGTCAAGAAGCATTGACGAAGCATGTGCTGTGGACCAGGCGCTGTTCTAAGCGTGCCTAGAGTCACAGAGCCAGCTAGGGTGGAATCCACCCCTCTGCCCCAGGCCTGCTTCTGGCTACCTTATTATTGCCATGGCTGTAGACACTAGGACATGGGGGCTCCCTTTGTCTCTGGTATTGCTTGAATAGCCTGCCTGTTGGTTACAGGGGCTGCAGCCACTTTGGGAGAGAGGGAGTCCCTCCCTCTTGGAGAGGTGTCTGCTGTTCAGGAGGTAGGAGCTGGGAGAATTGACATTTATTTAGCCCATTTCTGTCTGTCACCTCGGAAGCTGACCTGCTCAAATTGTCTGTGGCTCCATTGTCCGGATCCTCCGGCGGCCCTCAGACTCCTTTCTGTTAGTGACTTCTTGGTTCCTATTGCTGTTTGAATGGATCTTTAATGCCTACTTGGAAAGGAAGTAACATGAAATAATACAATCAGTTACAAAGAACCTGAAGGCTCATGCCTCCTGACCCCCTGTGGGTGGCAGGAAAAGGACAAACTCCCATTGTAGAAATCAGGCTCTTTCATTTGTTCTGTAGCTGGTCTTTGAGGCTCCAGAGCACGTGGGTTTCTGGAATCTGAGTGGGGCTGTCTTTCTGTAGGAGCGACTTGGAACATTTGCAATTTAAGGTGATTCAGGAAAGAGAGAAATACCAACAAACATCGCAGCTGAGCACAGCGATCTCGACAGTGCCGTCCTTCAGTGTGAATGACAAATTCACACTAAATAAGGACGATGCCAGCTATAGCCTCATCTTGGAGGTGCAAACAGCTATTGATAATGTCATGGTCCAGGTATGTGAACTGGCCCTTTTCCCTGGCCTCGACTGTACTAAAATTGCAGGGGGTAGGTGCTTATTCTGTTATATTGTGTATGGGAGTATGGGGGATCTTGAAGGAAGGCAGAAGGTTGGAGGAAATTATGTCAGGGAAGAGGTAAGTTACAACAAGTGCAATGCATTTTCAATTCAGTACGTTTTTATTGAGCTTTAGTTTTCACATCACCTACATTTCCTTATAAGAATATAACAAAGGCTAAAAAGTAGCATATCAAAAAAGTCTGCCATTATAGGCAGGAGCTCCCCACCTCTGCAGTAAAAGGAGGGAGGGGCCTTTTTCTTTCTCTCCTTTGGGGCCAAGCTCAGTCATTACAATTTTACACATTCGAGTTCAGTCATTTTTGTGGCTAATTTACGTTGTTGGCATCATCATGTATATTATTTGCCTGGTTTCACTTGCTTTACTTTGCATCAGTTCATGTAGGTCTTTCCTGTACTTCTCTGGAGTCAGCATATTCACAGTCAGATCTCGTTCCATTCAGGCCCCACCACCCCAGTTGAATGGGCATCTATTTGTTCCAAGCTCTTGACTGTCATAAAAAGTGCTGCTATAAATATTTTGGTTGGTTGTCATCCTTCATTCTCGAAGAGGACCAAAATGACAGCACTGTGCTTGAGTCAAGATTCAGTGGTGTAGTGGATAGAGAGCCAGCCTTCAAACTGGGAAGACCTGGGTTCAAGTCCTGCCTCTGATACATATAAATATTTTAGTCTATATAGAGATAAATACAGTTAGTTAATGTTTGTGAATTAAATAATGCACTTTTTAAATGAGTTGGCAAAACTTTAAAAAAGATATTAAACCAATTATTGTCCTAGAGGTCAGATAATAAAACACACCTTTTCCGTCATGGCGGAGAGATGGGGGATTGCTAGAATGGAAAATTTTATATTTTCTACATCTTGCCAGATAATCTCACTGTGTTTGCCTCATTGTTTTTGTTCATCATAAGGGGGAAGGCAGATTCATTGGAGTGGGGGCCAGGGAGGAAGCTCTGAAATGACAAACAGCATCATCAATAAAACATTAAATGAAAAGTAGTTTTTGAAATGAGATTACTTAATGTTACAACTTATCAATTATCCCATCAGCTCCCAGTTTAGGAAAAGGTAAATGGTATCCTGGGTAGGAGTGTTGGGTTTCTTATCTATCTATCTGTCTATCTATCTATCTATCTAATCTTAGGTCAGGCCTCAAGTTAAAAATGCAGTAGGAAAGAAAGGATGGAGTGGGGAGGAGTACAATGAAAGCACATGGGAAAGTCATGAAAAGACTATGGGATTTAGAGTCAGAAGACCTGGGCACCAATCCCAGGGTCCAAGCTAGTTCTCAGTCTCAAGATCCTAGAGACAATTAGAGTAAAGGAAAAAAAAAGGAGGAAAAAAGAGTAAAGACAAAAAGAAAAAAGAAAAGGAGGAAAAAAGAGTAAAGAAAAAGATAAAAGGAAAAGAAGGAAGAAAAGGAGGAAAAAAGAGTAAAGAAAAATATAAAAGGAAAAGAAAGAAAGGAGGAAAAAAGAGTAAAGAAAAAGATAAAAGGAAAAGAAAAAAAGAGTAAAGAAAAGATAAAAGGAAAAGAAAAAAGAAAAAGGAGAAAAAAAGTAAAGAGAAAAGAAAGTGAGGAAAGAAGTAAGATGCAGCTAAGGAAGGAAGGAAGAGCTTTTGAGGCAATCTCCTATGCCATCTCTTTAAAGGTCATTTCAAAGCCCGGATTTGTTTAATCATGCTAACATTTTAACTGCCCACTTTAGACCAGAAAATTAGCTTTTTCTTTATCAGTGAGGGGGTAAGAGTTAATTGCAGCCATTGGGTGCTATGAACCAGGTTGTCTCCTACTGTTTAATGATTATAGCAGGTCACAGGTTAAGAGCTGGACCTTATATATCAGCATTTTACCACTGATATTGGGCCACCCAATTCTGTTGCTTCGACTGGTTCCAGCAGAACTAGGAAAAATTCTGCAATTTTGCCTGTCATGAGTGATGGTGTGTGTGTGTGTGTGTGTGTGTGTGTGTGTGTGTTGACAGGTATATTAATGCCTCCAAATCCTGAGACATTGGTTTGTTGGTTTTAATGAGTGTTCAGGCAGTAAAGTAATTGATTATACAGTAAGATGTGCTCATTATTTTCTTAAACTTTGACAGTTTTCTAAGAGCTAAAGCAGAATTGAAAGTCCTTGAGAATATAGTCTTTTTCAAGTTAAGAAATATTTCTATTCTTCTCCCTCTCCCCACCCCTCCCAATTGTTCCATCTAGAGTGATGTTCCAATAGATCTGCTTGATGTGGATAAGAATTCAGCTGTGGTGAGTTTTAGCAGCTCTGATTCGGAGGTGAGTAAAGGCAGAATATGAAGCATTCTAGCATCATTTTTTTCTTTCTTTCTGCTTGAGGCTTTCTAGATGAAGGCTTTTCAGTGTCACTTATACTCGGTGAGCTCTCTGACTTTTTCATCATAGGGCTTGTGGTGAAGCCAGAATTGCTTTGAATTTGGGCAGAGAGATTTCCCACCTTTCTGGCGGTACATGGGATGAGCCCATGCCACCAGGCCTGCTGCCTCTTGGATGACTGCTGAACCTGAGCCGAGGGCCAGTGGGAGCCAGTGGCATTTGGATTTTGCATGAGTGAATTTGTTTTGGTGGACTAGTTTCCTGTGATTAATATTACTCATTCCATTTATACTCAGGTGTAAATGCTGAGAGGAAAAAATACCAACATTTCCCTGTTTTGATTTATTAGAGGATGTTATTTTAGGAAAAATTACAGATATGTAATTTTCATCTTAAAGAGTTTGAATTTTGATTACTCATAAATCATGAAATATTTTCTGCTTATGCAGTATTAGACTTGGAGGTAACAAGAGCTGAGTTCAAATGTGACCTCAGACACTTTATCTGCATGATCCTGGGCAAGTCATGTCAGCTCTCAGCCTCGGTTTCCTCATCTGTAAAATGATGATAATTATAGCAACTACCTCATAGAATTGTTATGAGAATCAAAGGAGGTAACAAATGTAAAGAACTTTGCAAACCGTAAAGAGATAGGTAAATGTTAGCTGTCATAGTTAATGTCAGAAGAATATCAATTGTTTTAGGTTGTTCATATGACTTGTTTAAAGTAATTCAGTATAAATAAACCACATTTATGGAAAATTAGGTCATAAATCATATCTTCCCTGGTTACTAATTATGGTTCTAAAAATAAAAGAAATGATCGTTGCTCATAGCTTAATTCTAACCAGAATACTTTTAGGATAAATGTCCTATTTGTAAGCTATTTTATATAATATTGATTCATCCTTCTCATCAACTATGAATTCCTCACAGGCCAATGAGAACTTCCTCCTGGCCACTTATCGGTGCCAAGCAAATACTACGAGGCTGGAGCTCAAGGTAAAGTTCCTTGAATCCTGCTGCATGTGTTTATTCCTAAGAATACCATCAGCTGCCACACTTTTTATCTGTGTCTTTTATCTCTGTTCTGACTTTTACTTTGGATTATTGTCTTTTGGATGCTTTAGTGAACTGCATTTAAAACCAAATGCCTTTATCTTTTTCATTTCCATACACCTGGCTCTCACCTAAATGCCTCCCTAAAAGGATAGTAGTTGTTTGTAACCTTATTTAAAGTGTTGGCCTTTTTGTGGTCAAGGGAAATCTTTTCAAGCTTTCTTTTTGCAATTTAATAAGAGTCATGTTGAATATCATTTTTTTCAGACCCTAGCTCAAAATTTACTGTACTGGTTTTATTTATGAGCTCATCCTAAATTAGTAAAATGATGGTCATTCTTAATGAAGAGTTAACATACTTATCTCAACCCTAACAACAAAAGAATTATAATCCATTATTTTTCAATTTTCGATCTTAGAGTTTAAAAGGCTTGACATAGAATTTATTAGTTTGCCCAAGTCTCTTTCTCAAAGTGTTATGTGATGTAGTTTATAGTTCACTAATAAGTAACTTTCGCCCTCCCTCCCCACCTTTGAGAGAGAAATAAATCCTTGTTGGTCAGTATTGCTCATTTCTTTACGGTGACATTTGGAGCATGTTATCACACTGGCTAGAAGCCAGGAGCTAATTTGGGGTGGCTTGATGCATTCTGGGACTATTGTCTTCAAAGATTCTTTAGTTAAGAGCTCACTGTTATGTCAGTTAAGTCAATGTGTCTTATTGATGGTGAAGTGGAAAGTACCAGGCTGCAAGTCAGGTGGGCTGGACCCCTGTCCCGGCCCTGCCTTTATCTAGAATCGTGGCCTTAGGAAAATCATTCTTGCTCTCTGGACCTCAGTTTTTCCAATCTGTAAAATGGAGGGAAGTGGACTTACATACAAATTCTTTTTTCCACATACTATCAGGGAAATGTTCCATTTTAATTGTTTCCCCCTTCTATTAAAAGATGGTTTTTCTTTTCATTGTCTTTCTTGAATTAGTTTAGTTTAGTTTTTTGGCAGGGTACTGTAGAGTCTGTACAAGGAATACAAATATACAGTCATAATTTAGTGGACATTATTCAGTGTTTGAAGTAAGTGAAGACTGTTTTAAATAACTGAAGCTTACATCTATCGCCAAAGCTTTAAAAAATGTTCAGTAGTGTAGTGTAGTGTCATAAGAAGAAAGCTAATCTGGGAGCCTTGAGCCCTGGGTTTGAATTCTGTTTTTGAAATTTGTTAGTTGTGTGAACAGAAACCTCAGTTTCTTTATTTCTAAAATGGAGTTAATGTTGGTTGTACCTGCTTCCTAGGGCTGTGTTGAAGGTCAAATGGGGGAAAAATGTATGAAGTACTTTAGAAAACTCCAGTGCTGCTTAAGGAGTACTCATAGTGAGGAAACTCCCTTCACCAGTGCAGATCAGCACCTCTGGCACCACCTCAGCTGCTGAGAGTCTGAGATAGGCGCCTTGTACAAGGAGATGTGCCCAGGTTCTTACAGCTGAGATGTTCCAGAGGCAAGACGTGAACCCAGATCATGCTCTCAAGGCTGTCTCTGTTGAGAATGCCTCACAGGATTTCACGTCTCCAATGTTATTATTGACAGAAGTCTTTCTAAACTTTGGTGGAACACTTTTCTCATCAATGAGTAAGTTTGATCAAGCACCTGCCCTGTGCCAGGTACTGGCTAGGACTTGGGACAAAGGAGTTAGAAAGACTTTGGGTTTGTTTGGCATTGGAGGAGCCTGTATAGGGCTGGTAAAACCCAGGGATGTGGAACACTTTTGATGCTTCAAGGGTTATTTTTCAAGCCACCCACAAGACAGGATGAATTCATCCTGCTGTTGACCCTAGCTGCCCTGGCTTCCTTCAGGACTCTTTCCCAGGCTGCCCGATGCCCAAATGTTGCCCTCTAAGATGAACTCCCATCTATCCCCTGGATATCTCATTTGTACCGAATTGTTGGCATGTTGTCTGCCCCCTTAGTCTGTGAGTGCCTCAAGATCAGGGGCTGTCCTTTACCATTCTTTGTATCCCTAGTGCTTAGCACAGTGCCTGGCATACAGTGGTTGCTTAATAAATGCTTGTTTGACTAATTAGTGACAGGTAGAATGAAAATTTTTTTACTTGAATTTAATTTCTTTATCATAGCTTAGTCATTTTATAAAAATCACCTTTTTAATGGAATACTTGTTTTTCCTTCTGGCTACTTGGTATTGTACATACAAAGAACGAGGTCTTACATTCTTGGTTATTTGCAATAAGGATTTTCTTCAGATTTTTTTGGTCTCTAAGATCATTCAGATTTTTTTTCCTCTTCTTTCCTTTGTACCGAATCAGATTCGATCGATTGAAGGCCAGTATGGTACGCTACAAGCATATGTAACTCCAAGAATTCAGCCTAAAACCTGCCAGGTTCGTCAGTATCAGATCAAGCCACTTTCGCTTCATCAGAGAACTCACTTTATTGATCATGACAGGTAAGACAAGGGACCAAACACTTTGATTTTATTGTTCACTGGATTGAAGGACGTGTATTTTTGTAATGTAACCATCCTTCTTCAGTGGTCTAAGTAGGTGTAACCACTTAGGTTTTGTTTAAAACAATTCTGCTAAGTAATGAGAACCTTTGCTTTCACTTAGTGGGCTCCTGAGATGGAGTGCCAGCTCCTCTGTATCTTCCCATCTGAGTCCTCCATTGTATCTAGGCATAACTCTGAAACACCTGCTACCCTCAAAATCGATCCCGTGGGGTGCCGTCAGCATTGTTCCCATTGGATGCTATTGGCAGAATTTCTATTTTCCTTTCTCACCCTCCCGAAGGACTATAGGCAGACTGCTTGGCTAGTGTGTTGTGCTCATTTCCATATGCTACTTTTGGGACAATTCAGTCCAGTCGTCGTCCCCCCGCCCCCCGCCCCAGCCCAGCCCTAACCCCAGGGATGGAAGGCTGTCTAGCCCACCCTGTACCTGAACAAGGAATCCCTTCAACAAATATCCCGCAAGCAGTCACCCAGCTTTAATGACAGAGACCTCACTGATTTCCCAGAAGGCCCGTTGCGCTTTGGAAAAGCTTTCAGAACCTCTGAACCAGAGTTCTGTGCTCTGGGGCCGTGGAGCTGGGAGGAAGTTGGATTAAGGAAGGATGTCTGGTTGGGAAGGTTGTTAAACGTGGAAGGCCGGGGAGAAGCTCTTGTGACCTCTCACTCAAAGCCTGTGATTCCATAATTCTCCACTTGTTAATCACTTATTTTGTCCGTGTGAGAGTAAACTGTTGTTGTTGAGTTGGTTCAGTTGTGTCCCACTCGTCACGCCCTGACGTAATCTGTAATTTTTGGTAAATAACAGGACATTGGATACGTTTTCTTTATCTAAGTCTGTCCATCAAAAAGGAATTGTATTTGCTAACCGTTGGAGTGAAGCTGACTACTAGGTAGCAGCAGGCAGCCTTGTAGGCAGGGCCAGCTGGATGACAAGGTAGAGAGAGTGCTGGTCCTGGAGTCAGGAACACCTCGGGTCAAATCTGGCCTCTGACACTGAGTAGCTGTGTGACCCTGGGCAAGTCACTTCATCCTGTTTTGCCTCAGTTTCCTCATCTGTAAAATGGGCTGGAGAAGGAAATGGAAAACCCCTCTAGTATCTCTGCCAAGAAAATCCCAAATGGGGTCACAGAGTCAGACACGATTGAACAAAAGCCACAGTCTGTTCTTATTCCTTGACTAAAGCAGTTCAGCTTGACAAACATCTCTCAGATACTTCTCATATACCTTCCTCTGCTAGGCTCAGGAAACCCAAAACAGTTGAGAAGGGGTGCAGTTCCTGCTGTTGATGGAGGAGAACAGAGAAGGCAGAGTTCTAATGCACTTGAGCAGCCCATGACAGACGCTAGATGGCATCATAGTGCAGGCAGCACCGGGCTCCAGGGTGGCCTCAGACCCTTTCTAGCCAAGGGACTGGGGCCACTTTGCTTAGCCGCTGAATGCCTCAGTTTTCTCACCTGTAAAGTGGGGATAATGACAGCCCCTACCCCAGAGTTATTGTGAGGATCGCAGGAGACAATGCTTATACAATGCTTAGCACGGTGCTTGGCGCAGCAAAGGCGCTTCATTAATTCTGGTTTCCTTGTTCAGAGGTGTGAAATCCAGGGGAAAAGTCACAGTATCCTAGAGTTAGGCCTGGGAGGGGCCTGAGAGGCTGCCTAGTGCAGCTCGCCGATGTTAGGTGACTCGCTCAGGACCTCACAGCTTGTAAGTGTCCGAGCTGAGATCGGCAGCCAGGCTCCCCCACCCACCAGGCACTGCCGCAATCAGGGCCAGCCTCCGGGAGAAGGCTGCATCAGAGTTGGCAATACATAATGTTGATGAGTAATGAAGAATTGAGTCATCATTAATGGTATAGACAGCATTTACAAGAGGGGCAGAGAAGGAGGGAGGCACAGCATGAGCAAAGGCCTTGAGAAGGCAAAGTGCCTAGTTTGGTTGATGTGTAAAATGTGTGGAACATGGCATCAGAAGGCAGGATTCCTCCTCTTCCTCTTCTTCCTCCCTCTCCTCTCCCGCCTCCTCCTTGCCAGCCTTTATGTGATGCTTTAAGGTTTTCAGAGCACTTAACCTTTTTTTATCATGTAGGTACTAGGGTCATTCCTCATTTTATACATGAGGAAAGTGAGACAGAGAGGGGATGTCGTTCTTCAGCCAGGACAACCCAGCTGGGCATGTCTGACTCCCCGCCCAGGCCTCTCTCCACTTCCCCCCATAGACTTGGTAGGCCCCAAGAAGCCCCTGGAGACCTTTTAGCAGTGACTCAGTTGAAACAATCGAATGTTCTATGTGGAAGATTTTTCTGGTAGAGTGGATGAGAAGGGGAAGAGAATCATGGCAGGGAGATTGGGTAGGAGGG
Source organism: Trichosurus vulpecula (assembly GCF_011100635.1). NCBI lineage: Eukaryota > Metazoa > Chordata > Mammalia > Diprotodontia > Phalangeridae > Trichosurus > Trichosurus vulpecula. Next base: position 138,850,361 of record NC_050578.1, read on the forward strand.
CTCTGCTGTAGTCCAGCTGGGGAGGAGGAAATGTGGTGAGGAGGGAGAGGGAGCCACTTATTGGAGAAATACTCTGGGGCGAGAATGGGCAGGGTCAAAGAACTGATTGGGTAGGAGGAGCATGGGAGACTTCTGGAGCCTTAGGGCCACCTAGTCCCTACTTCCATGGCAGAGGAGTGTGGCTTGTACCAGGGCACCCAGGCAGAGCTTCTCTGCACTTCAGGGAAGCCTCTCAGAGCCCAGGCTGAGGTTCTGAATGTGGGGGATTGGGTGGCCATTGGCCATTAGCCATTGCCAGAAGCAGGAAGTCTGGGGAGGGTGGCAACAAATCTGGTTTTTGTTATTGCTTGGTGAGACCCCCCAGGTAGAGGTGGTGCTACAGGCAGCCAGGAACCATGTTCAGAGTTCTGAGGCATCGAGCAAACTAATAGTGTGCTTGTGGAATTGAACTGTAAGTAACTGAGGGGAAGAAATGGAAATGGACCATCCAGGGATCGTTGGTCTGCGTGAGAGGAATTCTGTGACTCCCTCTTACTGACTTTCATTTCCCAGTCTGATGCTGCTTCTCGTCACCATTGTGCTCCTCTTCTTAAATTGCAGGCCCATGAACACGCTGACTCTGACCGGCCAGTTCAGTTTTGCCGAAGTTCACTCCTGGGTTGTGTTTTGTCTGCCCGAGGTTCCAGAAAAAGCTCCAGCTGGAGAGTGTGTGACTTTCTATTTTCAAAATACATTCCTCGATACACAGCTAGAGAGTACATACAGGTAAAGGCGGTGATGTTCTTGGGCTTGTTTGAAAGGACACTGTCTGCCTTGAATGAATGAATGTAAAGGCATTTGTTTATTGAGGATTGACTATGTTCCAGACAGTGCTGAGGAGTGAAATACAGATGCATAGATGGTCCCTCCCCTTAAGCAGCTTACATCCCAATGGAGGACCCCTGGGGCCATGGTGGCCAGGATGGGGTTGTTACTGGGGGAGGAGATTGGTGCACTGGCTCATGCTGGAACAGTGTCAGAGTTGATTTGATCTTTGTTCTTTAACTATTAGGAGGGAAGAGGGAAGGAGGGAGAAAATGGCTAGGAAGTTATCTCAGCTATTGGGAAGATGTGAACCAGGGAAAGCCTCCTGGAAGAAGTAACTGGGGTGGGCCTTGAAAGATTTCTGCTGGCCAGAGTGAAAGAGAGAGTGCATCCAGGCCTGGGGGACGTCCTGGCCACATGCACCAAAGAGAATCCCAGAGGCCAAAGTGATCTCAGAGCCCTCCTAGTCCAACCCCTCTCTGTGGCCATGTAGTCTTTGCTTATGGATGGATGGATGGATAGATGGATGGATTGATGGATGGATGGACCGATGGATGAATGGGCCTATGGATAGATGGGTGGATGGATGGATGGATGGATGGATGGATGGATGGATGGACCAATGGATGAATGGGCCTATGGATAGATGGGCAGATAGATGGATGGATGAGAAGCTTTGATTAAGTGCCCCATACTAGGCCATGCTCCGGGGATACTAAAACCAAAGCAAAGACAGTCCTTCCCTCAAGGAGTTTATGGAAGTTAGAGGTGGAATGTTTCTGAGTGAATTCTGGATCAGAATGAGAAGCGTTCATTGTTCAGTTTGGGTGGGGAGAAGTGTGGAAAAGCAGGGTGGAAAAGCAGGTTTTGGAGGGTCTTAAAAGCGAGACTTAGAGGTATTTATTTCATCCTATAGCCAGGTAGGGAGTTACCAAAGCTTTTTGAGTAGGGACATGGTGTTCCCACTCTTTAAGAAGCTATTTGTTTATCATGTGAAGGCTGGATTGGAAAAGGGGGAGACGAGACATTGGCTGGGGCCACCGAGACCAAAGTGGAGACTGTTTCACTAGTTTCTGTGAAGCATAATAAAGGCCTGGAGAAGTATTAGTACCTATCCCATTTTATACATGGGGAAACTGAGATACAGAAGTACAAGTATATTCCTGACGGTACACAGTCAAGAAGTAGCTATCAGACATTTGGAGGGTATATGCGTAGCATTATGCTCAGAAATACTAGGGGGAACAGTTGAAGTGACTGTATTCCAGACCCCAGGAGGCAATCTGGGACTTCTTAGTGCTCTCCAAGGTCTATCCTGCAGGTCTGAGTCTCTTTGTTCACATGAATAGGTAATCAGATCAGCCTTCATCATAGAACCATTACTGCTGAAATAGATGAAGGCTTAACACTGAAAACAGATCTCTCCTGAGAAAGCCTGAGTCTGCTAACTCCCTCAGAGTTGTTTTTTAAAGGGGTGGAGGATGGGGGGAGGGAATGTAACAGTGGTGTTTCCAAAAGAATGTAGAGAACACCAATGGGGAGAGCAGGTGATGGCTCAGAAGGGGATATATCAGGCAGTTTTGAAACTGAGCTGAATCTGTTTTATACCAAGCCAAGCTGATTTCACAGGGACTGATGGTCTCATATACAGTCCTCTTGTTCTGGCCTTTGTGTATGTAATGGTCTATGTTTGTCAAGTTTATAATAATAAGAAATAAAATTCCTGAAAAAAAGGTCCACAAATAGCCAGAGAGGGCTTTTTGGCAGACGAATGGCCTGGTGCAAAATAGTCCTTAACGAAGAGAACTCTGTGCTGTGTGGAATGGATTTGAGAGGAGAGAGCTTGGAGTCTGGCAGGTCAGCTAGGAGGCTGTTGTCTGTCTTAATCCAATGTGAAGGATAAGGTGAAGAAGGCTGGGGCTCTTGGTGGGAGGTGGGGTGGAGATAAGAATGGATTAGAAGGGGTGGGTGAACACAATAACCATTTCAAAAAGGGAGAATCAATAGAGTTTTTGACAGTAGATAAAGGATGCCATGTGAGTCTAGTGGGGGTAGCTGATGAATTCAGTTTCAGAAAAGTTGCAGAATTCTTGAGCAGCAAAATCTTGGTGTGTGACAAATTTAGATGACAGGAGAGGACAGGAGTTGAGGTGTCACCACTGCAACAGCTGTGCACTAAGAAGAGGCCTGGTTTTCTCCTCTGGCCACAGCCCAGATCCCCTGGAGGTGAGGGAGGTGGTCTGCCACTCCTTTGTGCCTCTCTTACTAATCCTCCTTCCTGCTCCTGAATGAGAGAGCAAATGGGGTATTTCCTGAGGACATACAGTACTAGACTTTACATGAAAGGTACATTCTGCTTGGTTTAAACATTTTTAATATAGTATATGGATTGATCAGAAATTATCTTAAGATGAAAGTAACCCTCCTCAGAAAAGGTAAAAGCACAAATGGCAGTCCAGGAGGAACCTCATAAGCACTGCCAAAGACGAGGATGTCTTGCCTGAGGAACAGAGGCATGTCTTGTGGTTTTCTTGCTGCTGTCCATTGAATGCAAGAGATACAGAAGACCCAAAATTACTTTATTACTTAGCAGCTGGCTAAGAAGGTGGTGGCTTTCTGGATCAAAACCTGCAATATAAGACTGACAGATTCCTGGCCAGAGATGGAGTATACTTCGCAAAGGCTGTAAGAGTGTAGTTTTGTGTGGTATCTTGCAAATCAAATCAAAAAGGCTTTGAAGATGAGAGAAGGAAAAAACCGCTTAAGTATATATACTTCATCGTCTATGGTACTTTGTAGAAAAATGTTGTTTCCCTGATTATCTCTTTTAGTTAGGTCTATTTTTGTTTTTTGCTTTTTCTGAAATCATGATTACTACTTCTGCCTTTTTTTTTCTACTTCAGCTGAAGCATAATAGATTCTGCTCCAGCCTCTTATTTTAAATTAATGTGTACCTTTCTGTTTCAAGTGTGTTTCTTATAAACAACATATTGTTGGATTCTAGTTTCTGATTTATTTCGCTGTCTTCTATTTTATGAGTGAGTTCATCCCACTCATTTTCATAATTATGATGACTACCAGTGTATTACCCTCCATCATATTTTCTTAGACTTATCCTTCTCTTTTTTTGACCCTGGTCCCCTCCCCAGGAGTCTATTTTGCTTTTGACCACTGATTCCTTTAATCTACTCTCCTTCTTATACCCCTCCTCTTTCTCCTACTTCCCTGTTGGGTAAGATGAATTTCTGTACTCAACTGTATGTTTATGTTTATTCTTCCCTCCTTGAACCAATTCAGATGAAAATGAGGTTGAAGTATTGTTCCTCCCCCCAGCACACACCCCCAACTCCCTCCATTGTATAAACCTTTTCTTTCATCCCCCATTTAGATGAAGTAATACTTTTCTTGAGTCCTGTGTTTGAATGTCAATTTTATATTCAGTTCTGGTCTTTTCATTAGAAATGCTTGAAAGTCCTCTATTTCATTAAATATCCATTCCCCCCCCCACCCCCCAATGATTATACTCCGATTTGCTGGATAAGTTATTCTTGGTTGAATCCTAGTTCCCTTTACCTTCTGATATTCCAAGCCTTTGTTTCTTTGGAGAGGTATGAACAGCAACAAGAAGCTGCTAAATCTCATGTGATCCTAATGGTGGCTCCTTGGTACTTGAATTCCTTCTTTTCTGGTGGCTTGAAGTATATTTTCTCTCATTTGGAAACTCCAGATTTTGTCTATGATGTTCCTGGGAGTTTTCATCTTGGGATTTCTTTTAGGATGTGACTGGTGGATTTTCCCAACTTAAACTTTGTCCCCTGGTTCTGCGAGATCTGGATGGTTTTAAGATTTTTAATTTTTTGGTGAGGCTATTGGGGTCATACAACTAGTAAGTATCATGTATCCCATAGCCCCTCAAACATTTCCATTTTCCTTTTCTGTCATATTAACCAATCTGATAGGAAAAAGGTGGTATGTCAAAGCTGTTTTAATTTGCATTTCTCTAATCAATAGTGATTTAAAGCATTTTTTATATGACTATAGAAAACTTGATTTCTTCTAAAAACCACCTATTCATATCGGCCATTTATCAGTTGGGGAATGACCTGTATTCTAAGACATTTGACTCAGTTCTCTATATATTTGAGAAGTGAGGCCTTTATCAAAGAAACTTGCTATAAAACTTTTTTTCCAGTTTACAGTTTTCCTTCTAATCTTGGCTATATTGGTTTTGTTTATACAAAATCTTTTTAATTTGATATAATCAAAACTATCTATTTTATGTCCTGCAGTGCTCTCTATCTCTTGTTTAGTCCTAAATTCTTCCCTCATTCATAGATTTGACAGGTAAACTATTTCATGCTCCCTTAATTTGCTTATGATATCATCCTTTATACCTAAATCACATACTCATTTTGATCTTATCTTGGCATATGGTATGAGATGTTGGTCTATACTTTGTTGCCGCCAAACTGCCAAACTTTCCAGTTTTCCCAGAAGTTTTTGTCAAATAGTGAATTCTCATCCCAAAATATTGGCTCCTTGGGTTACTAGATTGCTGTGATCACAAGGTGTATTGTGTACTTAATCTATTCCACTGATCTACCACTCTGTTTCTTAGCCAGTCCCAAATTGTTTTGGTGATTACCATGTTGTAATACAGTTTCAGATCTGGCACTTCTAGGCCATTTTCCTTCACCATTTATAAAATTGTTTCAGTGAGAATCCTTGTCTTACCTTCCCCGTGGGGTTGTTTTGAGGGAACTACTATGTAGACTTTAATTTGCCATATGATCCTTATTATTGTTATCATTATGTGCCACGATCAGAACTGGGCTTTAGGAAAATTATAGATGAAAGTGTGCTAAAGAGGGATTGGAAGATGGAAAAGACAAGAGACGGGGATCATTTAGGAGGCTCCTGCAGTAGTCCAAGTAAGAAAAAAAAGGATTGAAATGTAGGGAGTGGCAGTGGGGATGAGATGAAGACATATTCTAGGGACAGCATCAGTAGAACTTGTCAGCTGCCTTGGAAGAGGAGTTAACCATGATTCTGCTGTTCCAAGTCTGGGTGACAGAGAGGATGGTAATGTTATGGAGGTGCTAGAAAAAAGAAGTGAAGAGAAGTGGTTTTCTTCTGAAGGAGGAAAAATGAAAGATTTTGTTTGGAACATGGTGAATTTGAGCTGCTCTTAGAACTGCCAAGTGGGAGTTGGAAATGTGGGCCTGGACATGTAGATATGGGATCTGTGTCCCCGGAAGAGATTGTGAAAGAGTGTGAAGAGCAGAGAGGTAGGAGAAGAGATTTGGGGTATGCCTCCAAGCACTCTGAGTACTCCAAGGAAGAAGAGCCAGCAGAGGGCACAGAGCAGAATGTCCAGAGGGCCGCAGCGACAATGACCTTGAAGGTCTGTGGTGCTGGGCCACGTGGGTGGTGCTCATGATAATCCCTTTTGTAGGGGTGGACTTTTATAGACTCAAAGACCTTGTGATTTACCCAGAGAGATGTAGCTGTTAGGTGGCAGAACCAAACTCAGACCAAGATTTTGTACCAGCAGAAAGAGGAAACAGACCTTATGTCTAAACATTTATAGAAGCTCTTTTCTCTGTAGCAAAGAAGTGGAAACAGGGAGTGCCCATCATATAGGGAGTGGCTAAGCAGATTATGGCAGGTGAAAGTAATGTAATATTATTGTGCCATAAGAAATGGTGAGGGGGTGGCATTAGAGAAACCTAGGAAGACTTGTGTAAACTGATTCACAGTGAAGAAAACTGAACTAGGAGAATAATAACATTGTTTTAAAAAACCACCTTTGAAAAATTTAACAACTCTTAATTATGCAATGCCTCACCATGATTCCAGGGGATTGATGATGAAATGTGCTGCTCACATCCTGACAGAGAAGTGATGGACTCAATGCAGAATGACTCATACGGTTTTGGACATGGCTACTCTGTAGATTTGTTTTTCTTGATTATTCTTGTTACAAGCATTTTTTTTTTGTCCTTTTTAGTTGGGAAGAAAGGGAAGCTAGTTATAGTGTTGCTAAAACAGAATAAAAGAGGGTCACTGAAGCATTTTTAAAATGCATTGATTAGAAATGAAGTCCAGAAAGAAACAGACAGAACAGCTTTCAAAGTAACATGTTGAATTTATTATATAATTTTTTAAAAAGCAACCTCTACAGAGGTTTGTGGTTTCATATATAATCCTTTTTTATATTCTACTTTATATGTGGAAATACTGATTTTGGGGGTATTTAGGTTTGAAATTTTTTTTGTTTGTTTGTTTGTTTTTTTGCTTTTTGGCAGGGCTATTGGGGGTTAAGTGACTTGCCCAAGGTCACACAGCTAGTACATGTGTCAAGTGTCTGAGGCCGGATTTGAACTCAGGTCCTCCTGACTCCAGGGCCGGTGCTCTACTCACTGCGCCACCTAGCTACCCCCAGGTTTGAAATTTTTTAAAGTACTTTATAAAGAACTCACTGTGACATCTGTATGTCCAGACTACCTCTTTTGGCATGTGAATTATTTTCTACTGGAATCCATATATTTAAGAGCTTGCACGAACACACACACACACACACACACACACAGAGCTTTCTTTAGCATCATTTACAGCAAGGCAGGAGTATGATAGAAAAAGGGGCCCTTAGCAGTTCCTGGTACCGCAGACAAGTTATGGGGGCATGAGGATTAAGAAAAAGGGACCAGATTTGTTGCTGAGGTTGTCATTAGTAAGCTTTGAAGGGGCACTTTCAGTAGAGTGATGAGGCCAAATACCGTCTACTCTCTGAAGCTGAGAATTGGAGGCCATCCAGTCTGCCTGGTACCTCCCAAGAATTTTGCCTGCAGCATCACTGGCAAGGGGCCCACCCCTTTGCTTCCAGTGAAATTGGATGATGAAGAGAAGAGATGAGATGGTAGCTTGGACGTGGTTGTGCTGGGGGCCTGGGAGCTTGATTGTATCTGTAGAAGCAGAGAGTGGAAGGGAGAAGAGCCATTGACCTGAAAGAGGCTGAAGATGGGAGAAGGAAGTAGGATAATTGATGAAGGACCTTGAGTAGAACATGAGATCAGAGGCACATTTGGAGATTAGTCATGAAAAGGAGTAAAGATGCTCCCCACCCCCAACCCCTTCTGAGACAGGAAGGAACAGAGGGTAAGAGAAGACAGAGTTCTAGGTGATTGAATTAATGAAGCATTTACTGGGCTCAGTGCTGGGGATACAGATGGAAGAATGAGCCTGCCCCTGCTCTCAAGGTGCTCACATCCTAAAGGGGAGACAACACACAGGGGAGCTTTCAGCCCAGGTCAGATGAAAAAGGTTCACAGTCTTTAGGGTGCAGTGTCTTCTTCATTGTCATTTCCACTGGCAGAAATGATGCCATATTTTGATGCTGAACCGTTTTGCCAGTGCCAAAGACTGGATTGCCAGAACTTTCTTTCCTGGGTCTCCAGTAGCTGCAGCTGCCTCTCCCCAACGACTGCTCCCACAGAGGATCCTAAGCCCTTGGGTTCATCAGGGTCTGAGGGGACCTGGGGGTAGTCACAGTGGTGATGGTGGTGGTCTGACCTGCCTGCCACATGCTGCCTCCTGTCTGTCCTCCAGGGGGCCATGCTGGCCGTGCCCACCCTGAGAGTGGCCATTGACTGGCAGTGAAGTAGAGGCTGTTCCTTAAGAGTAAAGCATGAGAGGGGGAGGTGGGCTTGTCTGCAGAGAGGATGGGGATTGGGCAGGAAGAGAACTATCTGCTGGGGGAAATAGCTAGGAGAAATGACATAGATGAAGGACAGTGAATGGCAATGAGAGCCCAGAGGAGGCCAGACCACATTACTCAGTGGTAGAGGCAGTCATCCTGCCTTCATGACTGGGGATTTGTCCCCGGCTGCGGATTGGCAGCGCCCATAGAGTGGTGAGAGCCAGACCTCCCTCACCAGAGGGTGTGGGCTGTGGGGGGGATGTGGAGAGGGCAGGGTTCAAAGGGCTTGCCATGGGGTCTTGATTGGGTAGGGAGGCAAGCGAGTCCAGAAGGGAGCTAATGGACTAGGAGAAGAGGGGATGGGAGTGTCAGAGCATGTTCAATGACAATGAAGGAGTGGGATCAGGGAAGGAGAGAGAAGTGTCTGGGCTGTGGATCCTTGAAGCTTAACCATACAAGTGAGGCCATGTAGGGAGGCAGGACTGTGAGCCAGGTGCTTTCTCCTGGCGGTACGCAAGGCATTGGGCAGTGGGAGAGGGCAGCTAAATGCATGGTCATGAGACAAGGGGGCCATTGAGAGAGGAGAATATGGCAGCCCTTTGGCCCTGGTGCCGATCTTGTCTCATACACTCACCTCCCTGGCCATGTCACTTCACCTTTGTGAGTCAGCTTTCTCATCTGTAAAATGGGGCTGAGCATAGCCTGCCTCCCAAGGTGGTTGTGAGGATCCAAGGAGGTGATCTCTGTAAAGTGCTTTGCAAATTCTAAAGTGCCATGTAAATGCTAGCTAATATTGCCATGATTATCATTTTTATCATATCAGTGTCAATAGAGGAGGGGTAGAGAGACAGAGAAGAGATGGGGAGAGGGTGATGGGACAGGGGCAGGGAACGGTACAACTACCCAGGAGAGAAACTTAAGGGACAGCTGTGATTTTGAAGCCCGGCTTCTCTGTTTCTCTGTCTTGTTCAGTGTGGCATGGATGCCTTGACTGGTGTTAGGTTTGCATTTTCCCTTGGGTTTGGTCCTTTGAACCTCCCCCATCCTCTCCCCAGCCTCTAGGCCTCTCCCTTCCTCCTTTGCAGCCCTTACCCACCATCTTTCTCCAGATGATCACTATCTTGGCCTCTTAACCTCCACGAGCTTCTGGCAGGGATGTAGCCCTGCCCTCGTGGCCCCTCCAGTGGGAGCTCAGACACCTCAGGATTTATCAGCACAAGGATCAGGGTTAATCTAGCAGGACTGCATGTTTATAGTTTTGCAAAGAGCTCACCATATAGTGCTAGTTTTCTGTGATTCATGTTAATAAATTCTAAAGTCAAATCAGACTTGAACTCTGGGCTTCAGACAAAAGGGATTTGTGGACTGGGCCATATTCTCCTAATGTTCTTTCTAAAACATTAATTTTTTAGAAAAGGAGAAGGAGTCTTTAAATCGGACAACATTTCTACTATATCCATCCTAAAAGATGTGCTTTCCAAAGAAGCCACAAAAAGAAAAATTAATCTCAACATAGCCTATGGTAAAAAACAAATCAATTAAAAATTGTGTAACTGCATTATTAAAGTCATTGGACCAACTGGCACCTGTCTCTTCTCTTTCTCAGAGATCAGTGAAGTGTCTGTGAATCACACATTAAAGCTGATCCACCCGAAACTGGAATACCAGCTGCTTTTGGCCAAGAAAGTGCAGTTAATCGATGCTTTAAAAGTAAGCACAGTTTTCAGATTCACTTCACCCTGTTAAGGCATTTTCCCTAATATTTCATTTAGGTACCATATTTCTGATTTTACCCAAGGAATAACATCCATTTTTTCATTTGGGACGTTTTACAAAAAAATGAAATGTTATATTGCACTGCAGCAGCCCACTTATCTCTGGAATAGGAAAGAGGACATTAAACTCTGGCTCATTATTTTTTAGCAGACCTAAAGAAACCCTTTTGTCAGTCTTAGAAATGTTTTATTGATTAAATTTTGTTATCCTGAATTGTTACCACGCTGGAAGGCTGGAGCTGAGTCGTGGGTCAGAGCAGTGTGCTGCTGTGAATAGCAAGCTGGCCTTGGAACCAGAAAGGCCTGGCTCTAGTTCCTGCCTCTGCCCCATTGTGGTTGTGTGACCCTGGCTTCACTCAGAGAAGTGACTCCCTATTCCAGGAACATCACTGCTCTAGCCTCTGCCCAAGGAGGACGAGGGCAAAGTTGGCCAGCCCGGATGATCCTGAGCCTGCTCTCACTTTTCTCCAAAGCCTGGGTGATACAATGTGGTTGGAGAGAGTGAATGACCTGATTCCATCCTGCAGCACTTCGGAATGGATCATGCCAGGCCTCTGGGCCCTGGCTTCCATAGCTTTAAAGTGAAGAGACTGAACTCAATGGTTTTGAAGTCCCATCCAGCTCTGATGAACAACGATGCTGTGATATCATGGCCTTCTCTAATTTAAGGGGTGGAATGTGGGAACCAGGAAGGAAGCAGAAAGATGGCTTGGGTTCAGGCAGTGGGGGAAGGAGGCAGGGAGGGGAGGGAGAGCTTGTCTTTGGTTAAGTCTATAAGTGTAATAAAGTGAGGCCATTCACAGCAATTGTTTTGTAGACTAATTTATCATGGACTGGTGTTAGCTAGGCCATGGGCCAGTTCTTGGGAAATGATGGACAGAAGGATGTGGTCAGGATATAAAGTTTGATGAAGAAATGCCAGATAGTTTTAAAATTTAAATTTAAAATAATGTGGAAATAGCCTTCCCAATGCTCATTTGTCTGCTACTGTTGGTGCATAACAGGGAACTTTACTAGGAGGGGCGAAGAAGCACTGCTGCAGATTCCCTTGGAGCTCCTTGCATTTGTGGACTAACCAGCAACCTTGTTTTATCCCAATAAGGAACTGCAGGTGCACGAAGGAAACACTGACTTTCTGATCCCGGAATATCGCTGTATTCTAGAAGAGGCGGACCGTCTGCAGGAAGAGTACAAGAAACAGCCTGCACACCTGGAAAGGCTTTATGGTCAGTCAGCCATTGTCACAGCATCTGGGAAGCTAAGCAGGATGGGGAAGGCTGCCCCCCAGCGTGACAAGTCCAAGCTGCCAGGACTAACTAGGATGCCCAGGGAAGGAGTCGGCTGAAGTGCCAGTCTTTAGGGAAGGTTGGGGTGTGCGTGTGTGTGTGTGTGTGTGTGTGTGTGTGTGTGTGTGTGTCTCTTTTGTCCACACCTGTGATTTCTCAGGAGATGAGGAAACTCACCCCTGCCCAAAGCCACTGAGAGGTTAGGTGATTTATCCAGGGTCATCCAGTCAGGCTGGGCCCCAAATACCGCCAGAACCCAGGTTATCCCGACTCGAGATACTGTGTTAGGGACCATGTCTCCTGTTCTTGGACTGCTCATTCACTCTGATACAAAGAGAGACATCAGCATCCTCTTCTGGCATCATTGTTTGTAGAAGCTCAGTGAGCCCAAGAGAGCACTAGGGGCTCAAGGGTGTTTTATTTACTCTCTTACCGTTAACACCTTAATTTAGGTGTCTTAATGAGTAAATATGTGAACTCTTAGAGTTTTTACTCGTTCAGCTAAATTTAAATGATGAAGGCTCTCTTCCAGGACCAGTCTGACTTACACGTTTAGGTCCCCTGGCCCTGAGAGCAGATCCGAGGAGGGCATGGTGGTTCTGGCCTTGTCTTTGTATCCCCAGGCTCCTGACCATGATTGGAACCTGGCAGGCACTTAGTGAGTGCTTCTTTGGGCCTCCTTCACGGCAGCAGCAGTGGCTGTGTCTGGCCCTTGTGAGGACAGGCTGCCTTGATACTGAAGATAGCTGGAGGGCGTAGGTGGCCCATTACTTTCTGGTGTCTAAATGCAGCCACAAAGTAAAACTACAACCTGACCAAATCATGCTGGAAGCCAGGGTTTTAGTGGCATATTTACAGATCCGGTTACAGTGAGGGGCTGTCTGCCTTGTGGCAAAATAGCTAGTCAACTCCATTTTTAAAAAATTAGCCTGGCTAGTTATTAATTAGTGTTATATAAACAAAACAGCCATTTAAATGCTTGTCTCTGTCCCTTATCGAAGTCGTTATAATGGTGAATTAGACCCTGAAACTTTGATACCCTAGAACAGTGGGGCTCCTCTGTATGGCTTCCCCTTTCTGTCCCCACCTCCCTCCAAGGGCTGAGCAGCTGTGGAGGTGGGGGAGATGCAGGCTGAGCCAAGGGGTCACAGGAGCCCGTCCAGGCCAGGGACCACCTGAGGGTGGCAGTGAATGGCTCAGGGATGAGGGACAAGGGGCAGCTGCAGCTGTCCAAGAGGCCCAGGGACATATGGGCCCATCTGAGCAGCTGCTGGGAGCACCCAGGCCCAGGGTTGGGCCAGGCCCAGACAGCTGGTGGGAGGTAAGAAGAAACAAGCATTTATTAAGCACCTGCCATGTGCTTGGCACTGGGCAGTCCAAGACAGAAGCAGAGCAGTACCTACCCTCCAGGACTCGATGCCCAGATGTAGTGTGGGTCCAGATGGAGGTATGTGCAAAACAGGTACAAGGTGACTGGATTGTGGGGCATCAGTCTTGGGGCTCAGGTGGGAGGACCTTCGGGCAGTTGGTGAGGCCAGGGTGAGGATCCTGAGGTGACAGCTGGTTCAGAGTCACTGACAGCATCCTCATCTTTCTTCTGCCTGCATTGGACAGGCTGCCTCTCTCTTCTCTCCTGGTTTTTCTCCTTCCTGTCTCCATCTCCTTTGCTAGATCTTCCCCCAGGTTGTGGGCACTAACCATGGCTGGTCCATAGGCCTGTGTCCTGAGCCCTCTCCTCTTCTCCCTCTGTGCCATTTCACTTGGCACCTCCTCAGCATCATGGACTCAGTGTTTCAATGCTGATGATTCCCCGATCCACTTCTCCAGCCCCACCGTCTCTGCTCAGCTCCAGTATGGCACCACCAGCTGCCTGTGGGACATCTTGAACCAGTCATCTTAAACTCAATGTACCAAACTGAGCTCATTTTCTTTTCCCCAGCCTCCCTCCTTCGTACTGTTCCTTCTCCTTCCTTCTCTTATTTTGGAGGGCTTTGCCATCCTTCAGGTCACCCAGGCCCACAGCCTCCACATCATCCCCAGTTCCTCACTCCCTCACACCCCTGTATCCAATCCATTGGCATGTGGATTTGACCTCTGAGTTCTGCCCTGTTCTCTCCTCTGAAACTGCTGTCCCCTGGGGCAGGCCCTCCTTAGCTCACCTCTGGACTATTTCTGTGGCCTCCTCGTGGGTCAGCCTGCCTCAAATCTCCTCCATCCATCCACCAGTGAGCTTCCTAAAATGCAGCTCTGACCCGTGCTTGGGAAGTTCCAGTGGCCTCCCTATTGATCATCTGTGTGATTGAATATAAAATTTTTAGAGACCACTGTCCTAGAAGTTGGGTTTCTTATGCTTAATATTTTTAAGAACAGTGACTGACCCTTTTGTGATTTCAATGATGAAATCACAAGTCTGGACAAAAAAAAGGTGAGAGACCCTAAAAAGGCCCTTTTGAATGGCTCTCTGTGTTCAAAGAATACATTGACCTCTGGGAAAACATGTCCTTTTGGGTTGTGACAGCTAATGGCTGAAAACCAGCATTTTTCTTTCAGGCATGATCACCGACCTCTTCATTGATAAGTTCAAGTTTAAAGGTACCAATGTGAAGACCAAAGTTCCTCTTCTGCTGGAGATTCTGGACAGTTATGACCAAAATGCCCTGATTGCTTTCTTTGATGCCGCTTAAAATATAAAGTGCACATCAGGCATCAAGACAGCTCCGTCTGTGAAAGGATATTTTTCAAGTATGTTCCAGATTAGATTTATAATATTTTTACACGATTTGGACTCCATCTCAAATGTATCATTTGGATGTTGTCCTGACATTTTTCAAGAAATTGTATTTTTTGTTAGATGTTTCTTTAAAAAAAAAGAATATTTTTTTTTATTTTTGGCGAAAAAGAAAAGCTAATTTTAAGAGTTGTGGAGATGACTTAATCAACTTCCTTGAATATTGATATTTGGGAAGCAATAACATTTCAGAATGGCAGGAGAATTGGTTTGATGGTTTAAAATGTGCTTTCACATGTATTCCCATTTGATCCTTATGACATCCCCAAAAGGTACAATAGATATTATTCTCACTTTACAGTGAGGGAACTGACTTGGGCACCATGAGAGAAAGAGATTTGGCATCATGGCAATATACATTTAGAATTGGCAAGGGCCTTCAGATCATTGACCTCAGCCTCATTTTATAGATGATGAAACTGAGGCCTACATGATTGGCTCCAGATCACATAGCTAGTAAGTGTCTGAGCTGGACTTGACCCCTGGTTTTCTGACTCTTAATCTATGTATTCCTCCTGTCTCTTAGACCCACCATGCTTTCTTCGTATAGGTCTTCCCATTATTGTTTTAGTAATGGGGCTGGTTATGCTAAATAATAAAGCCAGTGGGGTCTTCTGGTTCATTATCTGTGGGTCTGATGACCCACATGTGAGGGGTGGCCCCCCCCGACTGTGCCCAGAAGTGTAGGCCATGGCCATGGAGGAGGATTGGTCCTGTGACTCCTAGTTCACATGCCATGCAGTACCTATGTGATGCTGCTGGGGTGGTGTGGAGGTGGGGGGGTGAAGGGAGATCTCTGCCTGTTATTTGTCAGTTACCATTATAGACCATTTTATAGTCTTTGAGGAAAGGTGTCATTTTTTGAAGACACTCTAGGATTAAATTATATTCCTTTTTAGTGAACATCATTGTATTTAAGTTTACAAAGAATCAATAAAAATGACAGTCTGGTTAAACAGATGGTTGTTTAAAGTTTTTAGGTTCCAGATTTTCTCTCCCTCCCTCTCCTCCCCCCTCAAGATGGCATGTAGTCCGATATAGGTACTACATACACCTTCACATTAAACTTATTTACATAATAGTCCAGTTGTAAAGAAGAATTATAACCAATGGAATGAATCATGAGAACGGAGAGATGAAACCAAAAAAGAAGGAAGAAAAAAAAAGAGAGCAAATGGTTTGCCTCAATCTGCATTCAAACTCCATATTCTTTCTCTGAATGTGCATACTTTTTCAATATCATGAGGCTTTTGGAGCTATCTTTGAACCTTGCATTGATAAGAGGAGCCAAGTCTATCAAAGTTAGTCCTTACAGATACCATGTGTCTGTAATTGTATATAATGATCTCCTGGTTCTGCTACCCTTACTCAGCATCAGTTCATATAAGTCTTTCCAGGTTGTAATGAAGTCTGTCTGCTCCTCATTTCTTATAGCACAATAGTTTTCCATTATATTCATATACCACGATTTGTTTAGCCATTCCCCAATTGATGGGCATCCCCTTCATTTCCAATTCTTTGCCACCACAAAAAGATCTGCTATAAATATTTTTGTACATATGGGTCCATTTCCCACTTGTATGATCTCTTTGGAATACAGCCTGGAAGTGGTATTGCTGGATCAAAGGGTATGCACATTTTTGTAGCCCTTTGGGCATAGTTCCAAATTGCTTTCCAGAATGGCTGGATCAGTTCACAACTCCACCAACAGTGTAACAATGTTCCAATTTTCCCACATCCTCTCCAGCATTTATCATTTTCCTGTTTTGTCATGTTAGCCAATCTGACAGGAGAGATGTGGTACCTAAGAGTTGTTTTGATTTGCATTTCTCTAATCAGTAGTGATTTAGAGCATTTTTTCATGTGCCTATAAATATCTTTAATTTCTTCCTCTGCAAACTGCCTGTTCATATCCTTTGACCATTTCTCAGTTGGGGAATGACTTGTATTCCTGTAAGTTTGGTTCATTTTTCTGTATATTTTAGAGATGAGGCCTTTGTCAGAGACACTGGTTGTGGAGATTCTTTCCCAATTTCCTGCTTCTCTCCTAATCTTTGTTGAATTGGCTTTGTACAAAAACTTTTCAATTTAACATAATCGAAATTATCCATTTTGCATTCTGTAATGATCTCTATCTCTTGTTGTGTCGTGAATTCTTCCCTTTCCCATAAATCTGATAGGTAAACCATTCCTTGCTCTCCCAAATTGCTTATAGTATCAGCCTTTATTCCTAAATCATGAACCTGTTTTGACTCTATTTTGGTATATGGTGTAAGATATTGGTCTATGCCCAGTTTCTGCCCTACCATTTTCCAATTTTCCCAGCAGTTTTTGTGAAGTAGTGAATTCTTAGCCCAGAAGCTGGATTCTTTGGGTTTGTCAAAGAATAGATTGCTATAGTCGTTGACTGTGTCTTGTGTACATATCCTATTCCACTGATCCACAACTGTTTCGTAGCCAGTACCAGGTAGTTTTGATGACTGCTGTTTTATAGCACAGTGTAATACCTGGTATGGCTAGGCCACCTTCCTCAGCATTTCTTTTCATTAATTCCCTTGATATTCTGGACCTATTGTTCTTCCAGATGAATTTTGTTATTATTTTATCCAGCTCTGTAAAATAATTTTTGGTAGTTTGATTGGTATGCCACTGAATAAGCAAATTAATTTAGGTAAAATGGCCATTTTTATTATATTGGCTCGGCCTAACTATGAGCAACTGATGTTTTTCCATTTATTTAGATCTGACTCTATTTGTGTGCAAAGTGTTTTGTAATTGTGTTCATATAGGTCCTGGGTTTGTCTTGTCAGGTAGATTCCCAAACATTTTATAGTGTCTACAGTGACTTTAAGTGGCATTTCTCTTTCTACCTCTTGCTGTTGGGCTTTGTTAGTAATGTATAGGAATGCCGAGGATTTATGTGGGTTTATTTCATATCCTGCAACTATGCTATTTATTACTTAAGTAGTTTTTTACTTGATTCTCTAGGATTCTAAGTAAATCATCATATCATCTGCAAAGAGTGATAACTTTGTTTCTTCTTTGCCTATTTCAATTCCTTCAATTTCTCTTATTGCTAAAGCTAGTACCAAACTGAATAACGGGGAGGGGGGTATTAATAAGGGATGAGATTTTTTGTTCGTGTGAACATTAAGAGGATGATATAAACTAGGAATACCTAGCGGTCGGCTGCCCTCTTCGTTCTGTTTGTCTGTTTCAAATATGAAAATGGAATTTAAGGCCTTGAGGCTGCCGTGAGTGGAGGCACTTTGAGAAGGCTTCCCGGCAGACGAGGAAGATGCCGCGGTCCTGGGGGACGTACAAGCACACGCTCTGTCCGTCCTCGGGCGGCCTTGGTCGGATCCAGGCCGGCTGCGCGGAACCTCCCCCGAGATGAGCGCTCTGCCCTTCCCGCACCCAAGGGGCAGCCGCGTGTTCGGCAGCCGGGCTTCTCCGGAAAGGTGTAGATGGAGCAGATAGACTGCTCCTGCCCGGGGCAGGCATCCTTGGCCAGGCTGGGGACCCTTCTCCTGGGGGTGGGGGTGGGTAACGAGTGATCTGGACGCTTGGATGCGGTTGTCCAGAGTCTGGACACCTTCCTTTAAAGGGGGTGCTCCCTGCTGTCCCATTTCTTACTCTTCGTGTCCTCACCATCCCGCAGCTGCCCTGCATGTCCCGCCCCGCCCCGTCCTCTCCCAGTTTGGAGTGCCCCTGCACGCCTGAGCTCCTCTGGCAGCGTCCCGGGCCCTCTCCCCTGTCTGGGGGGGTGTGGTACCCTGTGCCCCCACCCCGTCTAAGTATCATTTCGGCCCGGGTCACGCGCCTAGCGAAGGATCCGCACTGGTGCCCGGTGCCCCCCACCCGGCCTGCCTTCAGCCTCGCCCTACCCCCAGCCTGCCCCCTCAGGCACCGTCGCTCCCGGGAGCAGAGCGTCCCCACGTGAGCTCCCCCGCCCGCCTCGCCTCGCCCCTGAGGGGGCGGGGCCTCTGTCCCTGCTCAGGCCCCCCCCTCCCCCGAGGGGCGGGGCCTCCCTCTCCCCCCCCCCCCGCCCCGGGCCCGCGTGCGCGAGGTGACGTGAGGACGCCCGCGGCTGCCATTGGCCCATTTCAATAGTCGCGGGCCGCTTGAACTGCGGCGAGGGGAGCCCGGGGCCGCGGCCTGGGCAGCGGTGGGACCCGCGGCTGCTGCTGCTGCTGCTTCCCTCACCCGAGCGGGCCTGTGCGCGGCCCGGAGCGTCCGCAGCGCCCGGAGCTGAGTGCGGGGCCGGGTCCCGGCAGGCTGGCTCCCGCCATGCTGGGCCACACGGCGGGGCCGCAGCCCCCCAGGCTGCCCCGGGCAGCCGCCCCCGACGAGAACCAGGAGAACGTGCACCCGGACAAGCGCGGCGGCCCCGAGCCCGCCCGGACGCGCACCGTGCTGGGCGTGCTGCGGGCCAACGTGCGGGCTCCGGGCCCCGGACCCGGCCTGGGCCCGGCGGCCACCTTGGCGCCGCAAAAGTCCAAAAGCCGCAGGGTGAGAGGCGGGGGGTAGGATGGGAGGCTGCGGGAGGATTCCCGCCGTGAGGACGCCGCGATGGGACGCCCCGGGGCCGCGCGTTCCACCGCAGGCGGGGCGGGGACGCGGCAGGCGGGACCCACGCTGTCTGCGGTCTGTCTGCGCGGGCTCGGCGGGGGTGGGGTGGGGGCCTCCCGGGAGAGGGGAAGGGACCCAGGCAGACCCGGGAGCCCCCCACCCAGGGCCTGGCCCCGGGCCGCCGGGTTTGCGCGGGATCCAGGCAGCCGGCGCGCGGCCCCTCCCCCTCCCCCCAGGAAGTGGCAGCTGTCAAGGGGCCGGCCCCCACCCCCCTGCGGGGGCTTCGGGAGCCGGTCCCCCCCAGGTCCTTCCCTGCCCCATCCCGGGCCCCGTCGCTGCTTGGGGACCCCCATCCCCCGGTCCGCAGTGCCAGAGACAGCATCGGCTGGGGTGGGGCGGGGAGGTGGGTGTGCAGAGATCCCCTACCGCACTGTGCAGAACCGGGGAGGAGGGCCCCCAGGGCCAGCTGTCCGGCCCTCTGGCCAGGGCTCATCCCGGAGATGCTTTTGCAGGTGGCTGTGCCCCTCCGCGATGTCCAGGTCCAGGAGGAGCAGGCTCCCATCCCACCCTGGAACGCCACCAGCAAGCAGCCGGCTTTTACCATTCACGTGGATGAGCCCGAGGCGGACAATGGCAAGAAGCCCCCCGGCCCTAGGAAGGAGGACTCGGAGGACTCGGTGCTGGGCTTCCACTCGGCGGTGTCCCTACAGGACGCCAGGAAGCCTCTGGTGGCCCTCGACTACCCGATGGATGGCGGCTTCGGTAAGCATTTACCTTGTCCGGAGGTTAGAGTGGTCATCCCGGAGTGACCGGGGCTTCAAGGGCAGGCCTGAGACTGTCCATCCGGCCCTCACCCTCCCTCCGGGAAGCCCAGCAGTGACCCTTCACAAGACTCATCTGGCCCCCCCCCCCAAGCAGGGGCTCAGACGTGGGCCAACGTGCGGGCCCTGGGTTCTCCAGCCCTGAGACCTGTTCAACATGGGGTACTGGTGCCGTAGCTGAGGCTGCAGAGCAGAGCGCTCCCCAAAAGTCAGAGCTGTTATAACTGGCATATTAAGCCAGCATGAGCAGCCCAGCAGAGTCTCTCCCAGGTATGGTAGGATCAGGATCCTCTGGGGTCCCCTGCTGTATAAGCTAGGCCAGACCTCCCCTAAAATGCAAGGAGGGTTTCTGCAAGATTTGCTAGCACCTTGCACAAGCCTTCACTTCTGAGGCCCAGCTCTCTTGTTCAGACAATGGGAGTGTTGGTGCTCCTGGCTGAGCCGCTGGAGAAGGCACCTGGTGAAGCTAAAGTGCAAGAGAAATTTAAGCTGTTTGCTTTATTGAGTAATGAACATCATTTATGTGAATCCCATTTACCAGGGTCACAGGTTGACCGGGGTCAGCCACCTTCTGATTTTGTGCTGTTTAAATAAATAAGACAGTAAAATTAACCTGGCCCTGTATCTTCTGAAATTTCCTCAGAATCTCCCCTTACTATGGACATGTCAGTGGTACTGGAACCGGAAGAAAAGCCACCAAATGTCAACGAAGTCCCTGACTACCATGAAGACATCTATTTGTACCTTAGGGAAATGGAGGTAAATCAGAGTTTGTGAAGGGACAGCTCGCTAGTCAGGATGGCGGACAGGGTCCAGCCGCCCTGACCCTCAGCTGTTTCCTTCTCTCACCAGGTTAAGTGTAAGCCCAAGGTGGGCTACATGAAGAAGCAGCCGGACATTACCAACAGCATGCGAGCCATCCTGGTGGACTGGCTGGTGGAGGTAGGGGAGGAGTATAAGCTCCAGAATGAGACTCTCCACTTGGCTGTGAACTACATCGATAGGTTCTTGTCCTCCATGTCAGTGCTTCGGGGGAAGCTTCAGCTGGTCGGGACTGCTGCCATGCTCCTGGCCTCGTAAGTCAGTCCCCTGGGGGGTGGGTAGCAGGATTGAACGGTTTACTGATCACCTAAAGAACCAGGCGTGCTTTCAGGGGCCTAACAGTGGAGCTGGGAGTGTGCAGGACAGAGGTGTGATAGCGTCACATGTATGGACCAACATGCCGACTTGTGCTTACTGGGACAGGGCTGGCAAGAACTTTTCATTTTTCCAAAAAGTTAATTTGCTGGGCTGGACTTTCTTTCAAATCTGGCCTAGAGGAGACCAGAGCTCAGCAAGGAGCACAAGTTTTCAGTGCCTGCCTACACTTATGATTTTCCTTTTCTTTTGAGATTGTAGTAGCCTCTGCTTAGGAGAGGGGATATTATGTTTTGGAGGTGGCTCATTTAGGCAGTGGAGGGAAGCCATCTCAGAAGCTGGAGCCCCACTTGGGCTAGTGGTTGGCTCCTTCCACAAAGGGCTGCCATCTTCAGCAATAGCTGTTTGTGCAATTGGGGTGTTGGCACCACCACTGTTTGGATCTGGCCACTGCGTCCTGCCCTTCCACAATGCTGTCACTGCCCTTCTCACTTCACCCCACTCCTGGTTTTGGTGCCCCATACTTGTTTGGTTTCCTACCGAAACCTACCTTGCCTTTTACTTGTCACCAGCTTTGTGTCCCTCTCAAATGTAACTGTCATGTCCTTGATAATGACGAGACACCTCAATGAAGTGCTTTGGTTTTAGCATCAGTGATTCCTGGAGCGTTGGCAGGACTCTTCCTGGCGTCCAGCCACATAAATAACATTCCTTGATTCAACAGCAAGAACAAATTAGAGCCATGCCATTTGAGTCTTCACAGACGGCTGAGGGCCCGAGGCAAAGCCAAAGCTAAGGGAGAAGATCAAGTCTAACCTTGTTCTTCCTATGAAGCATCGGAGGCCTAGAGCAGGGAAGGGGCCAGCTAGAATCCAGTGATGGCAGAGCTGCATTTCAAAACCAGGTCTGTGCACACCAGCTGCATCTGGTGAGCATGAAGCCTCCATGATGTGCCAGTGTCTCTGCTAGTGAGGAGCTGGAAATTCAAAGACCCAAGAGCCTCTTCCCCCAGAGAGCCTACCTCCTGAGTGGGGCTAATGTGGAGATAAAAATATATGGCAAGGAAGAGCAGGAGGTGGGAGAGGGTTTTATCGGTGGCAGCAGTCAGGAGAGGCCTTATGGCTGAGGGGGCATGAAGGAAGCCACCGGAGGTTTTAAGTGCTGGAGGTAAGGAGTGAATGTATTCCAGACCTGAGGGGCATCTGTGGAAAGGATGAGCAGCAAGGAGGCATTTGGAGGTTGCTAGAATGGTAACCGAGGTATCTGTATATGATCCAGAGGCACCAGCTGTTGTTTAGGACACCAGTTTGGCAACTGCAGAGACCAAGTGGGAGGTTACTGCAGTGGTCCAGGTGAGAGACCAGAGCCTGAATGGGGAGTGGGGGCTGTGAGTGAAAGGTGGGAAGACAGACTGGATGAGACTTGGCAGCTTATCGTCTTTGGAGCAAAGTCAGAGATGACTGAGGTGCTGAGCCAGGGTGGCTGGGAGCACAGTGGTACTTTTATCTGAAATGGGAAAATTAGGAAGAGGAGTTGTGGTTTGGGCATGCTGTCTGGAGGCTGTTTGGGGGCTGTGCCACCAGGCATTAGGAACCGTAAGGCCACAACAGATCAGGCTTCTACTGACAGCTTTGGCAGTGAAGGCATTTTGTCAAGGAAGGCAAGTTTTGTTTGTCTAAAAGCACTGATGATTTTGGATGCTTTCTTTTGTTGTAGAAAGTTTGAAGAGATCTACCCTCCCGAAGTGGCAGAGTTTGTGTACATCACAGATGACACGTACACCAAGAAGCAGGTCCTGAGAATGGAGCACTTGGTGCTCAAAGTGCTGGCCTTCGACCTGGCTGCACCAACAATCAACCAGTTTCTTACTCAGTATTTCCTGCATCAGCAGCATGCCAATTCTAAAGTGGAAAGTTTAGCGATGGTAAGTGACGCGGAAGCGTGCCTCACTGTAATTTCACACACTGTGCCTGGCTCTGCCCGCTGGGGCCAAATGATTTTAACCCCTTTTCTACAAAGCAGTCCTTCAGATAGTTGAAGACAAACATCCCATCCTCCTACATCAGGAATTTTTTGGGGTCCTGGATCCCTTCTCAGAATGCTTTGAACACATAAAGTACTACCCAGGAAACCAATGGTGGTGAAATACAATTACCAAAATACCAGGCATGTTCATAGACTGTTAGGAGCCCTCGGCCCAGGCCCTCTCTTTTCCAGGTTCACTTCTCTAGCTCCTTCAGCTGATCCTCCTAGCACCTAACTCTGAATCCGTTCACCAGTCTCCCTGTCCTGGGCCTGTTAACAATCCCTCCATTTAGGCGTAAGGCTACAGAGACCCAGAGCCAACAAGAAAGCTGCTTGTTAATAAGAATTATTGTGCAGAAAAGACTGCAATTGGTAGCTCCTTAGTATCGCCACCAGGTTAGCATTCTGTCGTTAATGTTAACACATAAAACTTTTGTTAATGTCTGAAGCAGAAATGAAATCTATGTAATCACTAAATAGGAAAACTTTTACATTTCTAGTTTCTGGGAGAGTTGAGTTTAATTGATGCTGACCCATACCTGAAATACTTACCATCAGTTACTGCGGGAGCTGCCTTTCACATAGCCCTGTACACGATCACTGGCAAAAGCTGGGTACGTATTGATGGCCATGCAAATAAATCGGGCTAGAAGAGTTGTTTTTATAAAACACAAAATCGTGCTGGGTTCCTGATTTCCTTTTATGAAAAGGAAAAGCCAGTGTTACAATAGCTCCTTTCTAGAGCAGTGTTTGGCTTACAAATTGTTTTTGGGAAACAGTCCTGTGACGTGGGTAGAACAGAGATTCCTCCCCTTTACAGAACAACAAGCAGGTTAATAAGCTAATGAAGGAAGCGACTATTAAGACACATCCAGCCAAAGGGCAGAGAAGCTGCAGCTATGTATCACAGTGCTTCTGCTCTGCGGTTCAAGCTTTAACTCAACCCATTTCAAGGATCTTTTGAGTTTGAAACCAGAGAATGATGAAAAGATGGTGCTTGACTCATTTGTGGAGGAGTCACAAGGTCATTCCCGGTTTGGGAAGCCTTCATGTTCCAGGGGAAAGGGATCTTTGCCCTGACTACAAACAAGCCTCATGCTTCTCTGTTCTTGTCCCTTTCCTACAGCCTGAGTCATTAATCCAACAAACAGGATATACCTTGGAAAGTCTTAAGCCATGTCTAATGGACCTCCACCAGACCTACCTCAGGGCACCACAGCATGCACAGCAGTCTATACGAGAAAAATACAAGACAGCAAAGTAAGAAACCATCTGCTTGGGTGGGAATCTTTTTGTGTAACAAGCCCCATGAAGCAAGCACTTTTCTTTCAAAGTGTGGCCTGCATATCCTTATCATCTATAAATGTGTTTCTGAGGTCAGAATATGACATTTAAAAGCCAGCAAGCACTTATTAAGTGCTTACTGTGTGCCCCACAGTGCACAGAAAGGGCAAAACCTTCCCTGGACCTCACGTTGGGGTGAATCAGATGGGACTCCCCATCTTCTGTAGAGGTGCAGGGACTGGGGCCTCTATCTGACCTGTCAAGAGAAAGAGGAAGATTTGGGGAACCAAAGATAGGATACCCTGACTGTCCATGGGGCTTTGCATACGTACTCAAAGGATTGTTAACTCATTAATTTCTAAGCTGCCCTCATCTTGAGTCTCTTTATCATGCCACATAAACTACGTCCCTGTCTTGAGAAGCTGCTCCCACTAAAGCTCTAAATCCATAGACATCAGGAAGAGGAAGGAAAAACAAACAGCGAGTCTTTGTATCAACTTTGCAGCATCTATCCCACTGTGAGCTCACCAGCTATCTTAGCCAAAGTCGAGGATAAGCAGAAGCTGCTCCTCCAAAAGGAAGAAGGCTGAATTTCCCTCCTCTCTCTCTCTCCCTTTCATAGGTACCATGGTGTATCCCTCATCAACCCTCCAGAGACACTAAACTTATAGTGAGTGAGAGACTGGGAGCTGTAACTCCAGCCCAAGCGGTTTTTATCGTGGGCCCAGGTTTCTTCACAAAGAATCACTTCACAAAGGACAAGTTGTGGTCTATTACAGATTATGAAGTACTTTTTTTTATTTTTATGATTTTAAATGTAAATCTTTTCTATGTGCAATTGTCCTGCATATTTAGCTGCAGATGTAAGTGGTGTTGTTTATGCATAGTGAGTATTAACCAAGCCCGTACTTTAGGATAAGAATTTGGCAGCCTCGATGGTTTGCCTCCAACAAGTGAAAACTGAGGTCAACCTGGCTCACTCGCGGGAGTGTTTGGACATGAATGGTGTGGTGCAGGAGAGCCCAGTAGAAGGATTTTCCAGGATAAAGTTTAGAATGTTGGCAGCCCTCCCCGTCTTGGCTAATATCTGTTTTCCTAAGATTGGAGTGGCTCGGGAGAGCATCAGCACCTGAACTTGCTCGGACAGACTCCTCCAGGGCAGGGGGACTTCGGTGTTTGGGTAGAGAATGGTGTTTCTGGAGCGAGTCCCTGCAGGCGGGCTGTGCATGTGCCATCTGTCAGTGCTAGGGGTCTATCTCACCTGCTGCCCTCGTGGTGTAAGACAGAATGAGATTTTAAACAGAAACCATGTGTGGCCCTTCTTGATGATGCCTGCCACCCGTGGACCCCAACGACCCAGAGGGAGCTGCTGATGGGCAGAAGGGCCTTTCCTAGGCTGGTCCCTACACATGGAAATGCGTAAGCCTTCTTTGCAGGCTTAGTGATGTTGACAAAGCCAAACAGAAGGGTTAGGAAACTCCAAGTCATCCTTCCTATTACTAATGGATTGGATAGCTAGCAACGAGCAGGACACAGGGCCTGACTACAAATTAGGATCTGATGTGTGACAGAAACAGGCCCCATTTTTCGGGTAAAGAAATATTAAGAGATTACTAAGAATACTAAGAGATTAAGTGATGACTCAGTGGCCCCACTCCAGGGAGGTCTCCTCAGCCACAGCTCTGTCTGGCCAGACCATGCCGCCTGCCTCTCTGGGCCTTCCCCTCCTCAACTGTGCAATCACAAGTAGGTTCAACCTCTCAAATTAATCCAATGACACGAGATATTTTCTAGATACTTTATTTCAAATCAAGAAAAAATACATGTAAAAATACGCAACAGTCCTAAATGTACTTAACAATAGTGTATTTTGGAAGCTTTAGTTAGCAGGCTTCTTTTTCTTCTTTCTAATGGCTTTTTTACTAAAGACTTTGTCCTGTTTGGAGTTGGCCTGTATTCTGTAAACAAATAAAATCAAAGCCTAAAAACATGTACCTCAGATTATGGACACGTATTTATAGAAGTTTCCTTTAGTAGGTGTTCACTCAGGCAAAAATAACATTGAGTGAGAAGAGAAGAGGGCTCAGCCTCTGCTCTGCAGGGTGGGAGGCCTGGAGGACAGACTGGTGCTTCTTCCAGGCCTCTCTGAGAAGGGCATCTCTGTGTCAACAGAGCAGGAACAAATCATGGCCTGGGATAATCGCTAGTATTGGCAGACCCCACTTCACACTCGACAGAGGAAAATTACTCGCCTTTAAATAATGATGGAAAAATCTTTGGTCAGGGCCATAGGTTACCATATGACTTTACATCAGGCAAGGGTGTCTTCCCCATTCCAAGCACCCTGCCCTGAACCTATCAGGTACAACAAAGCTCTCTGCTCCTGATCTTCATATGCTTTTGTCATATGGTACACATTTTAAGAAGGCCCAGACAGCCTTTCCTGAACAATTCACTATAATCAGTATGTAAAGGAATCTTTGGCCATCTGCTGAGATTAAAGTGAGGTTTATACTTCTGCCTATGCATTTAAAAACCCTACATTTGGAGAAGAGATATTGAAAACTCATCAAGAGTTGAATTATCATTTGCATTAACATTAATAACTGTTGAAATAAATCCGAAATCCTTCAGTTACCTTGTTTTCTTTGGATTTTCTCCTGGTTCTAAAATAATGATTTCATCTTCTTCACTATCTGACAGCACTATAGGAGTATCTTTAAGAAACATAAAAAAAAAACATGTTAAATTAGGCAAAAATGTACAGACGAGATAATGTTATAGTTTCTATCACTAGGTAAACTTAATATATTTTCGTTTTAATAAAAGTGTAATTCAGAAGAACTGCAAGCCCCCAAAATGTTCAGCTGCTGAGTCAGTAAATGCCTATCATTAGAGGACACTGGGTGAAGGCCAACTCTACCATGTTGTATTTTATTTCCTGTAAGGGGCTTTATGTACATAGCAGGTCTGAAATAAATGTTTTCTGTATGGATTATTCAAAAGCTGTAATATATAGATTTCATTAAATGGATTACTGAATTGTGTTTCCAGAAAAAAATGGTTGCCTTTGGGGGAAAGCATGTAGTCAGTCTCTAGGTACAGCCTGGCCAGAGCACAGGGCTTGGACTTGGGGTGTGGGTGAGTGGGAAGCTCTGCAGTATGTGAGCCAAACGAGGCCATGCCTGCCCTCGTGGCATCATAGAGTCTGACACAAATAGGAATGTCTCTCCAAGGACAAAAGAATCTGGGAAACTACATGGGTCGGGTTGGTCTGATCACCTGGACACATTCACTACGAAGCAGTGAGTGCTGAGTTCAGAATCATGAAGCCTTAGGTTCAAATCCTGCTTCAGACATTACTTAGCTGGCTACTAAGACACATTTGTTAGCAGAACTGCCCACTCAGTTAAGGGCTTGGGGGTCCTAATCTGGCAGGGTTACCTGTTTTTAAACCAAGTTGTGGTGAAGTGAGCCAGGCACTCCACCCACCCAATCAAAGTTCAGAACCTGAGCTGATATTCTAGGCTATTTTACAAATAATAATGAACTTGGTTTCCCTTTGCATTCAGTTCCAACTTGGCATTAATTATTATTTGGGGCATATTATTTGGGCATTAATAAATTACATTGAGTGATGGGTACAGGGAATCATAATTGTGACACCTGAGGATCAAAACTGAGCTTTTTGCTGTCTTTCCTTGTCCCTCACATAGCTAGATCCATGATCACCAGTCCCTACTGTGTGCCAGGGTGCACTGCTCCACTATGACCTGGCTCTCCTGAGGAGTGCCCATCTTTTGCCTAGAAATAAGTGCATGTTTCAGCAGGAAAGCAAACACATAAGAAGGTGGTGAGCCCAGAGGAAGTGAAGCCAAGTAGAGTGCCAATGAAAACCAATAGTTCAGTGGTCATGTTTAATCAGCAGAACTTACCATCGCTGACATGGTTTCCAACATTCTGGTCTTCTGTTTCCATCTTGACACTGTCAAGAATGGTGACTTCATCACTGCCACCTTCATCCTCTTCCTCTTCTTCTTCCAGATCTCCCCAGGAACTTTCTATCCCCTCTCCAATCTGGGCAGTCCCAGGAGTCCATAACACCGGTTTTGAAACACTCAACTTGTTAAGGAAACTAAGAAACCAAAATCTGATCTGACACCCTGGTCCAAAGTAGGCAAGATGAGAAGAGGTTTTTTTTTTTTTTTTTAAGAATCATATAAGCCCATTTAAAACAAGTGGCACAATTTGTTTCCTTAAAAGCAAGATAACCTAGCAGCCAGCACACAAGGTCAGCCACATATGCCCACCATCAATGGGACCAACAATAAGGAAGATGACTGGAGGAAGGCTGAGATAAAAGGTTATGCGCCACATTATCAATATGACCTATTCATTTATATGATACGAAGCTAAGATGACAAAGATAAACACAAATATGACACCCCAGACATCTTGGTGCAGCGTTAAGCTGTGCTGGCCAGCAGCAGTGGCCTTTTTCCCCTGATACTAAGGGCCTCCTGAGGAGACAATAAACATGGCTCCTCTTGGAAAGCCCATGATTGAAGCATCTGCCAGCAATGGAGTGGAGTGACCTGGCTCTTAGAATCCCGGATTTCTGGAGGCAAAATTAGGAGTCGAATGTTTAACTTTTCACTTGACGAGCTAGATTATCTTACTCTTCATACTTCCTAACTGTTCAAAGTTATTAATTTTTTCAACAGTAAACAACTACCTCAAAAAGAAATGAAAATCGTAACTAACACTGAATGACTACAGGTTTTGGGGGAAGCACAAAATTTAGCATGCAATGGGTCTGAATTTTCTATGATCACTTATTACAAAAAATAAGCTGTCAAAAAAGATACGCCTCTGAAGGAGGGTCAGCTTCAGCTATGATTTCTTCTGCTTTCTCTTCCACATCTGATGTATCAACAGGGGCCTTTTCCATTTTGAAAGCTGTGATCCTTTGGTTTGCTATTGATTCTGCAAAGCCAAACTTTCCACCTTCTTTCCTATTTTGTGTTTTTGGTGTGAGAAAATAAAACGGTAAAATAATTAGTAGTATTTATTCAATGATAGGCAAGGAACTTCAAAATCAGGTTAGCGTGCATTTTGGTGGCCATCATGACCTCACCCCACATGTGAAAAACCATTCAACTGGAAATCATTTAGAAATTATCTTATTACTTTTGATTCCTTAAGAAATTACAGTAACTTGGAGGAATTGTCTTACCTGGCAGATTTCTTTTTAATGAGAGATGGTTCAGATCAGAAAATACAAGACAAGGAACACACAACTGGCTTTCACAAACACACTTAAAACATAACTACAGTTAGCGGACAAGGAATATCCATGTGAGAGTGTAGTTATGTGGTGGCTGTTATATGCCCTGGAGGTTTCTAAACAGAGAAGCCAGGTAGGCTAGGAATACTCAGGCGTCGAGGAGATTTTCTCTCTGTCAAACTCACCTCACTCTCTTGTCATTCTCCAAGGCTTTCTGTATGAGTTCTGTGATTTCCGCCACTTTCACACCAGCGATTTTACTGCACCTCAGAACCTGTTTGTGAAAGCCAATGTTACTCAAAGAATACAGCGTGTCAAATGCTCTATCCTAATGCAATGAAAACAGGCACATTTCGGTTCTGAGACTAGTTGTTCCACCTCTAAAAATATTGCCAACGAATTTAAGCGACTTTGCCCAGAGGGGCGCTTTTAAAAAACAAAAGGAAAATTCAATCATCTGAGTGTACCCTACCAATTAAATGTAGTACTTTGTTATTTAAAGATTTGAAATGGAGATCAATTCTAAACTAGTCTCCTATCCATATGTCATTGGCTCAAATAAACAACATGATTTAAGTCAATAGCAACAAAATAAATACTGTAAGACTGGATGGCAAATAGAGAATGAGTATTGCTATTATAAAATAATTATTTCATGCTAGGGATTTTCAATCCCAGCATCCCATGAAGTATCTTTGAAAGGCCTTTTGAGAATCCCACAGGTGTGTTTAATTTGGGTCTGCTGCTTCACTTCTAACAACCTAGGAGCAGGGCTATTTAAAAGCTTCGATGTGGAGAACTTCCAAATTCTAAAAAAGTTTAAAAGTCCTGCCTCTAAAGTAAACATTTCATTAATGCTAATGTCTTCCATCTACCCTGCCCGCGTTCTGTATGTACAGAGTTGTTAGCATGTTTGTCTCTCCCATTAGAACATGAGCACCTTGTGGAAAGGGGCTCTCATCTTGCCTCAGTATCCCCAGTACATGGCACAGTGCCTAGTTCATAATCAGCACTCAATAAGTAAAGATTTGTTGACAGATTAAAATAGTACTTTTTTTTTCAAAACAACATATAGTTATCCCTTTCACATTGTAAGGGTTAGGACAGCACCTCCACGATCTGGAAAACCTGCATATAATTTTTTGGCCCTCCCTTCATACCAGAGAAGTCTGAATTTTACTTTTTCCTTTATGGGGTTCTCATGCATTTCCAAGTTTCTAAACCTCTTCTGTGTTGTCTGCTGCCCTTCACCTGTCACCTATGACTTTCACAAAACTCCCCCCAAATTTTCATTTAAATTTTATGCTGATACCGTGATGGGGAAGGTTGTGATGTGGCAGGGATAAGTGTCTAATTCCAATGCTGATCTTCTTCAGATGGTGAATGAGCATGGAATCTGCAGTCTCAGGAGCTGGATCTACCTCTGTGACTCTGACAAATGGATTGTCCTCTCTAGATCTCAGCTTATTCATCTATAAAATGAGGAGCTGGGCTAGATCAGAGGTGTCAAACACAGCACCCTACGTGGAGTCCACAACACTCCTGAGGGAGGCTTGAGCAAGATTACAAAGTAATTGGGAAATATTTAACAAAATGAGCAAAAATACAAAACACAGCTAATGTTAACATATGTCTTTCTATGTCAAAATGTGGCCTGCAGGGATCCTAATGTACAGCTCAGTGGCACCATTTCTATTTGAGTTTGACACTACTGGCTTTAAAGCTGATACTACGACCACTAATCCCAGAATTTTTCAAAAAAAAAAAAAAACCTCACTTGTCTGAGACAAAGTAAGTTAAAATTCATTTTTTCCTAGTCCTTTGCAGCTAATGAATTTTAAGGTGATGGGGTCACCAGCCCTGCTGTTTTTTTCCGAGAAGTAGGCCTTCTCTTTGAAGGATGCAATGATGATTTCTTACATTTCTTCAAAGATCAGCTCTGGCAAGGCTGAGGCATTCATTCCAGGATGGCAGCAAATACGCTGATGTCAGTCATTCAGCAGGCACCGATTAAATGCACACATAGTTCAACCCTGGCTCTATGATTGGACTTGTGGCAAGTCACTCCTCTCTGGGCCCCAGATTCCTCAGCTGCAGAATGAGGATGGCACACGCGAAAGCTGGTGACATCAATGTTACTCTTTCAAGTTCTATACTTCGTACTTCCAGATGACTGAATTATGTCACTTATTTGGCCGAAGGAAATGAACTCCAGGACATCAACAGATCAATGATCTCGTTAATGGGCACATTCCTCGTAGTAGGAACAGATCATCTAGCTGCAACCATGGCACAGCTCCCCTCTCGAGGCACAGCACAAATGCCCATGACATGCAGGCCTCAGGGCTCCTTCACTTTCACCCCATGACAGCCAATTTTTTTCCTGGTCATGTTTCTCCTACCGGTTTTGGGTAAATCCTGGATAAACTTAATATGCTGCCACCTGCTCAGTCCTCCCTGGGGTCATCCTCACCTTCAAATCTTTGGAGACAGAAAGCAGCATTCCATGATTCACAGCCATACGTCCAAGGCAATCCGGCTGACATTCCTCTTTCTGTCCAATTCTGGGCTCTGCTCACGGTCCATTTGCCTTCAGTCCATGATGTATACACTGATGGATGAGCTCTATGGGCAGTTCATCCAAATATACATCATCTTGTTTAGAAAACAGGCCTTTTCTACACACTTGGTTTCTCCTGGCTAGATTGGCTGAGCTCCTGAATGCTTGGAGATCTCATCAGGAGGCACTCTGCACAAAGTCATTAACAAATAGGATCTGAAGGGCCTCACCTCCAGAAGGACTCCAGGCTGCACATGTGCATGATGGCAGCATACGTCTTCCCATCTTATGCCCTGCTTAACTTCAATCATCAGAGGCTTGAACACAGTTATCTTGTTAACATCATTTAAGGATGTTGGATGCCTCTGACTCACCATAGGAGAAGAGCCCTTAGGGCAATGGTGCACTCTCCCAAATCATCATTTCTCATCATCACAAAAATAAACGCAGTGGGGTCTTGAATTCTCTGCACCTTTCAGTTGAGTGCATCACTGGGTTTGCTGTAGGATCTCATCTAAGAAAGCCTCATTATTCCTTTTCTATGCCTTCATCAAGAATGCCCTCAATGCATGGGCAGATGAAATTTTTGAGAAAATGGACAACACAGTGGCCTATGGTTGGGAAGTTATTGATGTCCTCTTGGTCAGTTTTTCTGATAAAAACAATGCTTGAGATTCCCCCCCACCAACCCCACCCCACACACATCTTTGCCATTTCTCCATCTTTCAGAGCCCTTGAGAAAGGTTACTTTAAAGTCCACCAAAACACTGTTTTGAGCCTCAGTTCAAATAAAGTCTTATATAGCTCGTTAAAAAAAAAAAACAAACCATCCTTAGATGACAGGGACAGAGGGAGGAGAAAGGCCTATATCTGTGATTTCGCTGGTCTGCTCTAGGGAATTTCTGAGAAGGAAACTCTCTACCAAAGAAGTTCAACATCTTCTCTAAAATGTACAGTCTTAGAGTGTTGTAAGTGACTATCACTGAGAGGTTAAGTGTCTTGCTCAACGTCGCATAAGCAGTATGTATCAGAGGTGGGATCTGAACCCGGGTTTTCTGGCTTTGCAGTCAGCTCTTGATCCGTTTATAACATGCTGTCTGAACTATCTGTTTTAGAAATGCTCTAACATCATCCTTTCATTTATCTGGATCCTTAACACAGCTTACATAAAGACTTGAGCTTGGTATCCACACCAGTCAGGTAACCAGAAGGTTCAGATTCTAAGTCTTGGCAGAATAAACAATTTCCTAACATTGCTCACTCATTTCCATCACTTGTGTTCTCCTTCATGCCTCTTCATGGTGAGGAAGTAAAAGGGGGGAAGAGGGCGTGTGTGGCTTTGATGATGATGCCTGAAGCAGGGGAGCCTGAGGCTAGAATGCTGGCACCAGGCTACACACTCAGGTATTAAGAAGTGGTCTGCACTGTGGAAGAGGCATCCACAATGCGCTGCTCTGAAATATTATTAGGTGAGCATTATTAAAGATCAGCAACCATCAGTGCCTGGATTATGTGGGTGAGAACTAGTTTAGTTTATACACAAACCTACTCTTCTAGTTACTCAAGACTTAATGTTAGTAAGTAACATGGAGCCTCAAGCCACAAAACGCCTCATGCCATCATACCTAACAACTAACCTGATCTTGGAGCAGCATGATCCCCCCGCTGGACTGGATGGTACAAATCTCACGGTGTTTGTTCATGGCAATCACGAGCAGGCCATCCATGACACGCTCCTCTCGGTCATTGGGATCTACTAATAAGTAAGTTCTGAAATAAATATTAGTATTTTAATTAATATTAATGGTCTAGAACAAATCAGAAACATGGAGTGACTCAAGGGTTAAGATATGAACCCTAAACAATGGGTTTTGAAGAACTAAAATGACACTATTTTGTGCTATTAGAAAGCAACCTGGGGAAGCGTTGAGGGGCAAAGAGAATGATTATGTTTATGAAGAGAGTGAAAGCTAAATGCATCTCTCTTTGAAAACCCAACAGGGCAATTATTATAAAACCTCTCTGTTAATATGGGTTTCTTCAAATAATACATAATTTGTCTTTGGCTGATTAGATGACTTAAGTGTTCTAACAAAAAATTAGATCATGTGGACCTGCTTTGATGATTTATGTTAATTCCAAGTCCATTTTTTCCCTAATCCCTTTCATCTAGGATTTCATTTCAAATTTCAAAGTACAATAAATGCCATTATATGGCAAAAACTAATGACCCTAAAAGTATTTCTAAACTCTGATCATATTTCATCAAAATAGTTCATCTTACAATGAAATTCTCAAC
This sequence comes from Trichosurus vulpecula, assembly GCF_011100635.1. NCBI lineage: Eukaryota > Metazoa > Chordata > Mammalia > Diprotodontia > Phalangeridae > Trichosurus > Trichosurus vulpecula. The sequence continues at coordinate 138,884,698 of NC_050578.1, forward strand.
TATCAGTTCAATGTAATGAGCCCACTGACTGCTTCTCAGTGCTTTTATCTAGCCCTTGTTCATAGCCGACAGAGAACAAATAGGAACACCTGACCACCTGAGCACAGTCCGTCATTTTCCAGGTCCTTACTACCTGAGTACATACTGGCTGAGCTGCCCCCTGGTGCCCTGGGCAAATCTCTACAGCTGAGTCCCAGACTTGCTGCTGACATGCAATGGTGGAGGGGAGAGTCCTCACCTGGAAGTCTCCTACACCAATGCAGTCACAGATTTAAGTCTTTATCATGCATTTATTAAACATAAGAGAGATGACACATGACAACAATCAGGGGTGGCGATTTCAGCATCACCTACTTGAATCTACCCCTGCCATTTTTTTGGCAACATGGAATGATAATGATGATGATGATGGTGATGGTGATGATGCTCAGTTTCTCATGTTTCAGGGTGTGTGTGTGGTGAGAGACCCCAGTGAGCCTCTTCTGCCTGCCAGGCCCTGGGTGCTGCCAGACAAGAGTGGCTAGGGATCACAGGCTATGTGCTATGGATGTACATTGTGGCACCATCCTCAGAGCATCTGTTTTTGCTCCTGATGACGAGCACCCTGTGACTCACCCTTGCTGGAAGAAGGCAAAACTGACACAGATGGGCATGTGGTGGATACTCAAAGGGACGGGATCTCGTTCTTCCAGCGCGTACTGCACAAAAACACAATGGCCAGTAACTAACACGTTAAGGGAATGGACAAGGGAAAAAACGAATGCTCTAGAGGTTCAAGGGGAAAAAATAAAATGCCCCTTTGTCCCCAATGTTCACCCATGCCTCTCTGACCCCAGAATCCTCCTTCTTGAAACTCTCTTACCAGGGTCCCTAGGGTCTGAGAGGGCCAGCCCAGGAGCTGGGAGAAGCCTCACTAGGACTGATACAATCACAAGACACCCACGCTCCTAGCAGGCACGAGAACGTGGGCTGCCTGCCAGGGACGCAGGCGCCCAAGCCAAATGCTTGCCTCCTGCGCAGGACATCTTCCTCCAATGTGCCACCCTGGGATGAAGCTCTAGAACTGGTGCCAAGCACACATGCAGCCTCCTCCTCAGCACCGAGACACCAGTGAGATTACAGCAGAACCTTGGCACCATGAGAAATTCTAAGCTTCAGAGTGTCCTTGGTACTAGACTCAGATCCATCAGAGAACACCAGTCTCAGAGAACCAGAAACTCTCAGGAACCAGAAGCCAAGGGCATGCTGTTCTAGGAATGAGATGCCTTTTGGGTGGATTCTTCCCTCAACATTTCAAGAACACAAAGGACCATGGAGCACAAGTTCAACCAGGCTCCAGGCCCCTGAGTTAGCATTAACAGCCCTTATTTGTATAGTGCTTTAAGGTTTAAAAAGCAATTCACTCATAACCACTCTGCGATTCTATCTCCTACAACTGCATATCCAGGCAATCCTGCCCCATGCCCTTCTCATCTCTACCCTGCAGAGTCCTTCAAGGGTCAGCTCACATGCCACTGATCTATGAAACCTCCCCTGGGGTCCCTAGTGGTTAAATCTCCTGCCTTCCTTAAATTCCCTTGTCTTTACTTATTTTTGTGCCTGTTGGATTCCCCCAACCCCAGCAGAATGCTTTTTGAATGGCAGAGGCTATTTTAGTTTTTGCCTTTTTATCTACAGCACGTCTTCTGGTTTCTTCTCTTGTTAGCGTAGAGACAGATGTCTTGATGTATTTTGTGGTATTGTTTCCGGTCCTCCTTTCTCATAGCACACTGAAATCGCATTAGGTACAGAGCCTCATTTGGTCATCCCACAAATCAACAGGCATTTACTCCAGTAGGTTCTTAATCAAGCTGAGTTGAACTGAATTGAATTTGGGCATGCCCAGTGAGGCTCTGGGCAAGTCCCTATGCTTCTCTGGGCTTTGGCTTCCTCATCTGAAAAATGGGGTCAAGAGCTGTGCCCCACTTGTCACAGAGATACTGTGAGACTCTAATGAGGTAATGAGTGCAGGACATTTCACACACGAAATGGCAGCTTCTATCATTTTCTAGTGGATTCCTAAATCACACTTTCTCCTTTTTCATCCCTACTGACACCCTACACACTTTCCCCTGCATTCTTCTCTTCCTAAGTCTTTGAGCATTTTGTTCCATCCAAATGCCTGGAACCACAACCACTATTAATAGATTTTTGGTCTAGACTTGTGGTTTCATCAATTGCAGGAAATTCCTAGCGTGGAAACTCTGCCAGAATGAGATGGAGTCACCGAGAACTTAAGTGACTTCCCACAGTCACAAAGCTACACCACAGCAGAGGGAGGACCTAAACAGAAGGTTTATTGACCCAAGGCTGGCCCTCCATTCACAGCATCCTGCTGCCTCTCTTCATCGATACTTTCTGATAAGTCTTGTTCTACCCTTGATGCTGTGCTAGGCATTGCAATTTAGAAAGCTGTGATTTGGCACCTTTGGGATTTAACCCCCAAATGCCAGCACCCCTGAAACAAGTGCTCCACAAACAATCCCCCAACCATCACTGCAGAGACTTACCAGGGTGATCTCATCACCTTGTACAGACACATCTGGTCTCCGGAAGTGACACAATGCCACAATCGCGGCAATGCTGGCAGCATCAATAATGTTTCCATCATGATTTAACAGATGGAGATCCACACGGATCTGCCAGACCTGGAAGAGAATTAGAATAAAAAAAAGTAAATCTTTGTACACTGAGTGTAAAATGTAATTACTTTTTAAATATATCTAGCAAGTCAAAGAAAGCAAGTCTGTAAAGTCAAGGAACATGTCACCAGGCAGCCTGGTAGGGATGTGGCATTGGTGAGGGTGCCACCTCTGTTATACCACTGTCCTTTCAGGCCCTGTTTGTTTCCTCTCTCTAAAAGAGACTATGATGACATTTCTGTAATTTGGGCAACTGGAGTATGGAATGCAGAAACACAAAGTGACTTGCTGTAGTTCAAGTCAGTCTACTACAGCCAAGGTTAAGCCAAAGTGACCCCTCTGCCAGGCTAGCACCGTGACTCCAGAGAAAAATCACTGCACTGACAGTCAAGAGAGCTGGGTTCCAATCCTTGCTTTGTATGGACTTGGGGAGGTTAACCAAACAACCTCTGTGTGCATTAGGGTCTTCACTTTAAAAGATGAAAGTGCTAGCTGTCTTTATGAAACACCTTAAGTAGAATGAATGAGTAAATCTGTATGAGAACCCTAAAGCTCAATAGAAGGTGGCTTCTATAAATCTGACGTGTCACTTCCGTGGAACGCAACAGTTGTTTATTTTTTTCAATGGAAACAAAATGATATTCATAAAAACTAAATTCTACTCACAATTAAGTGATGTTTATGCCTTCCTAACAATAAATGGGATAATGCTCTAAGTATGCCTTTAAGCAACCTTTGGGAGTGATGGTAGAATTCCCCATGAAAAAGTTGGATTGACTAAAGCTTTGGGAATGAAGGACGAATGTTGAGTCCCACAAATCTAAGACATTTCTCCTAGTGTTAACCACTGAAGGCATATCCTATACCTTTTCGCCAGCAACAACACAGAGAGATTCGGTGTCTATACACTTCGAATTTCTTAGACATCTTTCCAAAAGTCGATTCAACTTCACCAAGAGATCTGACTGCCTATGAAAATAGGAATGGGCTAATGAGAGAGAACCATGAAAACACAAACTCACTGCTATAATACATTTTCTTCCACCAAAAGGCAGAGTAAATCCTTCTTAAGAAACAGAATCCAGTACCTGCCAGGTTCAAAAGCTGGAGCGGCCATCTGAGAGAGTTCAAGGTTGAAGAAAAGAATACCTTCTGTTGCCCGATTGAGCTTTGGAGAAACAAGTTCACAGGAAACTTGCCCAAGAACTCTGCAAAAACAAAAAATAAACATTTGTCCAGTGAAACCTACACATGCATTTCTTACAGCTCATCTCAACTGATTGATTTTTTAAAAACTAGATCTTCCTCTCTTGCCCAGGCTGGCTATGCAAGAAACAATCCTACCCCTGACTGGCCCAGGAGCTCTGACCTACACACTGCTTTCTCCCTGGGCTGGTCTGTCCCTCCTGGGACCCAGGGGTCACCACATTAATGCCAGATGGCGCAAATGCCCAGTTGGCACAGCCCAGTGCAGCTCAGAAGAGCTGCCAGCCTCTGCTTACTGCCCCCCTCCCAACATCAGAGGGCATTGTGTCTAATCCTCTCATTTTACAGATGAGAAAAAGTGAGGGCCAGGGTGGTTTCTGAGATTCTTCAAATGACAAAAATGCTAAGCCCATGAGGTATTTCTCAGGCTGATTTTTATTATAATGGTTAGCCTTTTCTTACCTTGTTTTCCCAAGTTCCACAATACAGCAGCCATAGTCTGTTCCAAATGAAATTTTGATGTTTCTGTAGTCATAGGTCTGTCTACCATCCAGGCGCTTCAACAGAAAAACAACAATTTCATAGGTAGGGAGAAATTTCAGGAAGTTCAAACAGTCAAACTATTTTAATGTTATTAACTAAACTTGTGAGCTCTAATTCAACTCAGAAACACTCAGGCTTGTTTGATATCATCTTGTATTACAGCTCTAGTTGGTGTCTTACCCTTTACTAAGCCATCAGCTCCACAAGAACAGAGATTCTCTCCTATCAAGCCTCACCTCTCCCTAACAGCTAGCACCAGACTAAGCACACAGTAGGAATTTTTAAAATGTGTGATGAATTAAACTATCATCCTGCCATTCAGTTCTGAAACCAAACATCTCAGAAACCTATAATACTTTATATTAGAATGACAGACTTCTAATAGTGGAGACTAGTAAAATAATCAGTCCAGTTTCTCACCACCCCCCCATCCCCAAGGCATTTCTTTTTTTATGGCCTCCACCATAAATAGAAATGAAGGGGTTGTACTGGTGGGTTTGGTAAGAGAGTATCTCCATCAAAACCAAACCAAACCATATCCCACTACACATCACAGCTGAGTTCTACAGACCACAAACTGCTGAACTTTCATGAGGATGGGGGGATGAGACACAAGCAGGACATTAAAAAATGGGAAACCAGCTTTGGAGAGGATGACAGCCTGAGTTGAGGCAAAGATAATAAAGCATCCACAGGGAGGCCATCACTGACAAATAACCCTTGTATGTGAGGAGCGGGGAAGATCTGAATAGTACAGCGTGATGGTGATTCCCATGGGGTGGCCATGGAAGGGGAAGGCTTGGGCCATGTGAAGTTGGAAAGAACGGAAAGCTTGTTTAGAAAAAAGGGATGGGTTAGGTTGATCTTGGCACTTAGTTTTTGGTCCTCCCTGGAAAATCCAGATGTGGGAGCCTGAGAAAGAAGGAACAGGTTCTGAGGAGCAGAATTGGGCTGAAACATAGAGTGTATCCAGGGGAATCAGAACAAGCTAAGCTAGAATGGTGTTCGATTGTGGAGGTTCTTGAACCCAGGCAGGAGTTCAAAGTGTACTCAGTAGACAACAGAAAGCCAGTAGGGACTTTTCTGCAGAGAAATGACAAGACCACATCTGTACAAAGGGACAGCTATTCTAGTAATGATGTGAAGGACCCATTAGAAGGAGGAGAAAGAAAAAACCGCAAGGCCTGTCAGACAAGAGTCCAGGTAATGAGAGTCTAGGCTGATGGCAGTGGGGAGAATGAGGAAAGGATAGTTATAAGAACAGGCAGGACAGACAGTTTATGAATAGTTTTTGCCCTCAAGGACCATGGGTACAGTTATGATCTTTACTCAGAAAACTCCCAGAGATGCATACCCAGCTCTTACTTTTTTCTCAACAACTCTACCTAGAATACCACTACCTAGATGCCTACTTCAGGCATCTCAAACTCAACATACTCAAAACAGGAATCATGACCTCCAAAAAACCCAACTCTTCCTCATAACTTCCTTTCTTTCTGTTGATCATACATGATTCTGTGAAGTGACACCTCCTTCAAGAAGCCTTCCCAATTTCCCTCCCCAAGTCTCACCAAACCACTGTATTTATTCTCTTATCTGGTACACTTACTTATCTATGAACATGCTTCATCCTGCAGTTGAATGTCAGCTCCTTAAGGACAGGGGCTGCACCCTCATCACCAGGCACACTGGCATATGGTAGACAGAGTAAATGTTTGTTGATTGACTGACATTGTCTCTTGTCACCAGGCACCCTACATCCCCTCCAAGTTAATTCATTCAGCCTTGGGGGTCCCTTTAGGGCAGAATTGTAAGGCTTCTGAAGAGGGAAAGTCAAACCTCACCTGAACCCCAGGCCAGGCTTCATCCAGTCTCCTACCAGGGCCTACCAGCACAGACAGCTAGCTGGCCACTGCTTTGGAGGGTCTCTTTGCCATCTTGTTCAGGGTCTGATCAAATAAACATTGCCACTGCTAACAGACACAGTATGACATTCTAATGTCACAAGACTCCACTCTTGACCAGTGGTTCTCAAACCTTCTTGGGTTTTTTGGCTCACAGCATAGTCTATATTCTTTGCTTTGAGGCATCTCTAAGGAAAAGTCTGGAGATTCGAGTGGACCCGCTTTCCCTTCAATAATAGCAGCTATTTTTGAGTTCATCATGGGTTCAGGGTCTGAAATATTCTGGGGTTAGTATATATAAGTAACAAGGTTTATTTATCTGTATTTAACATACAGATACTAGGTAAGTAAAATGTATATTAACAGATTAATTATTTTTATAATCTGAAATAACATATCTGAAACTTATGGCCCACTCTGGCTTGGACTGAACACCTGTCCTCACTGCCTCACACACATCCACCTTAGCCCCACCCTTTCCGTATCATTCCATTTTTAGACAAACTACTTTACACCATGTTCAGTCCTGGGTCATTCTCCCTCCTTTCTCAGCTAGTTCAGTATGTCTTTCTCTCTAGCCCAGTCCTTAACGCTGGGAATTGACCTAACATGTGATGTCTCCACAAGCATCCTTGTTTTCCAGGTGAACCTTCTCAACTCCTAGCATCTGTATTCAGATTACATTATTATGCATAATTCACACCTCTGAAAATCTTCCCCAGTGCTTCTGTTCTGCAGGCCTGCCCTCCTCCCCCACCAAGGAACTGATAGGAAAAGCTCTTTGTACACATTGCTTCCGCCCGGCGCAGTGACAGCCCCGGGCATCCAGCCCTAGGACAGGGACTGATCACTGACTGGGCGTCGCCAGGGCGCCCCCGCCCCATGCCCCGATGACGTCACTTGGCCCCGGCGGGGTTTGCCCGGACGCGCTGACGTCACCAGCACACCTCCCTCCTGCTCCCGCCCTCCAGGCCGCCTTCCCGGATTTCTCGCGGTTTACTTAGTATTTGACAAGTTAGAGGGAGGCAGCCTGGCCGCGGGCCGATCCCTCGGGGGCTGCAAGCCCGCCAGGAGGAGGCGGCCGCCACGCCCGTGAAGGCCCAACATGATGGCGCCCGGTCAACCACGGCCTCTACCTGGGGGAACCTAAGGCACCGTTTGGGTCCGCCCCCAGGAGGGTGAAGGGGGATGGGAGGGAGGGGCTTCCCATACGCCCGAGGCGCGAGCGCGCCGAGGGAGCCCTCCTCTCTTGCCCCCGGGGGGGGGGGGGGGGGGGGCTGTGAGCTACCTGCGCATGCGCCCACAGTGGGGCAAGGGCCTCGGCAGAACGCGGCTTCCTAACATTCAAATTCAGAGCCCCTTTCCCATAAGGCCATAAACCCGGAAGGAGGGGGGTGGGGAGACTGGGGAACGGGTACTCGAGAGACGTTCGGGATTTCTGTTGTTAACACCTATAGTGTGGCCGCGGTCGAAAGGCTAGCGCGCTGGGGTGGACATTCAAAGGCGCATGCGTTCTACCCTACACGCGCCCAGGAGGGGGCGGTCCTGGAGAATGACAGTTGCTCCGCCCCGCCCCGCCCCCACCTCGCCCCTAAACAGCGGACTCGAGGCCGCGCGTGCGCGCGAGCGGAGGAAGAGAGGGCGCGCAGGCTTCCTTCCCTACCTTCTTTTCCTCGATGGCTCGGAGCAGGAAGCGCCTCTCGCAGTTAGATAACGGCGTCTCCTTCATGGCACCGCCGTTCCGGAGGAGCGCTGCGGCCCCGGAGCCGGGAGAGAGGGAGGGGAGTGGAAGTGGGGAGAAGCGTGCCCCTTCACGTGAGTCCTAGACGTCTTCGGTCGCGCCGAAGACTGACGGCATCAGTATGCGGCCCCGGCTGGGGAAGGTGGGAGGGAGGGGGAACGCTGGGCGCGCGGCTGTCGCTCTGTTCATGCGCGAGGGCTGGGAGGGAGGGGAGCCCGGGGCGCTTCTGCGCAGGCGTCACGGCTGGGGCTGAGGTTCGCTAGTGTAGGGTGGGTTACCTGCGGGGAGTGGAAGTCTCCGCAAAACTCGAATGAGGAGTTGCACGCGTGATTATGGGGCACCATGGAGACCTAGATCAGCCAGCCCACTCCCCATTTTACAGGTGAGGACGGTGGGCCAGAAGAGGTGTTTTGGAGGCCCTCGGGATCGCGCGTGTTCCCTTACAATCCCCCGTGGACTTTCTTTGGTCTCCCGTGCCTTTCCCCCGGCACACTCGTGTTTATCGGCCATCGGTGATTCTGGGTGATTGCACGTAGTAGGTACTCACGTTGCCTGCGGTATCTGACAAGGCCCCGCCAGAGTGGGGGCTAATCCGGGGAACGAAGTTCGGATCCTGGCCCAGTCACCGAACCCTGTCTGCCTCAGTTTCCCCACCTGTCAAATAAGCCGGAAAAGGAGACCGCAAAGCACCCCAGTGTCTCTGCCAAGGAAACCTCCAGTGGGGTCAGGAAGAGTCGGACAGGACGGGAACCGCCCGACAAAGAGGGAATAAAAGTGACCAACCCGAGATAGTTCACTCGGGGTCAGATTTCGGACACAAGGCCAGCGCCTCTGATCGCAGATTCAGCCTCTCAGTACCACGTGGGGGGGCACTTACCCTTAGGAGCCAGGGGCCCGACCAGGGTCCAGGGCGGAGGAGGGGGCACCCTAGGGTTGAATTACTGTCTGTGCAGACAATGTCCAGTCCTCGCCCCTGCCCTGGGCTTCAGAACTGTTCAAACTGCCCATCCTGAATGCATCTTACACTGCACGTGCCGATAATGATTTCATGTTCTCCTCCCTCCCCAAAAATAGTAAAGTAGAAAACCAAAGAAAACAAGCCTTAATTCCATTTGTCGTGTTAGATTGAACTCTCCACAGAAGTCCCCTAGGGAAGAATAGTGCCCCCAAGAAAGAGGGAGTATTTAAGGTCGCCTTCGCTGCACTTGCTAAGAGGCGGACTATGAGGACCTTAGAAATGAGCCACAATTTACATCCAACGACATCCAAATGCCAAAAAAAAAAAAAAGCATTTCCCTTTTAGGCAGCAGAACACAAAAAGGACTAATTCATAACCCTTGCTTTTTAAATTGCACGTGCACTTTTCAGAATCGTTCACTTAGTCGGTATTCCCTTCTGTTTGCTTCTGTGCATTTTAGGTAATGTTTCAACAAACCCTCTTTTTTCATCAGTATTGCTAACCCCCCTTTCTCTCCCTCACACCCCCATTAGAAACCAAGAGAAAACAAACAAAAGACTTGTAACAAATAAGCTTAGTCAAGGAAAACAATTCCATACAACGGTCATGTTCAAAAACACGTTTCATCCTAAGTCCTCTGGAAACACGGTTGGTCATACATTGATCAGAGCTCTCAAGTCTTTTAAAGCTATCTTTCCAGGGTGGGCCCAGCATCAGTCGGACTTCCTTTCCCCTTCTCTTTCCTCCACATGTCTCTGTGCCAGGGTGGACTTGGATGTATTTCTACCGCAGATTCTTTGTGTGTGTGTTATCTGGAATTCTTTGACCCATTCAGATAAGAGTGGGGTTCATCTGATGCCTGCTTCCCTTTTCCATTCCTCCTTGTGTATACTGTTCTCTGGCACCCCAGTTAAGAGAAATCCATTTCTCCTTCTCCCTCCTTTCTAAACCAGCATATTCCTTTTACTCTCCCTTGTCTTCCTCCTCTTTGATCCTAAACAATCACCTGGGGCCATATGGTTTTCTTATGTAACTTAGTATGCTTTGAAGACACTGAGGTTGTGAAGATAAATGTATTTCTTTTCCTCCATTAGAATGTTATCTTTACAGCATCATATAGCCCCTTTCAGTTACTCAAGTAAATTTGTTTTTCCAGTTTTCTCTTTTTTTAGAATTTTATTTATTTTTTGTTACATTTTAAGTTCCCAACTGTTGCCCTCCCTCCCCACCCCACACTAGAGAAGGCCACCATTTGACACTGATGTGTGTGTGTGTGTGTGTATGTAAAACCATATTGCGCATTCTTCTTATCAGTTCTTTCTCTGGAAGTGGATACCATCTTCAGATATCATCTTCTTTCATAGGTCCTGTCAAGATATTTTTTCTGTTTTCCAGAGCTAAGGCCTAACAGGCTGTGCCCTGAGCTCTGGCAAAATCTCATAATTGTTGTATTGCTTTGATAAGCACCAGGTGTTCTCCGAGCTCAGACAAATTTATCCCAGAAGATTAAGGTGACCAATAACAAAGGCAAAGAAAAATTCTATGTGGTGAAGAGATTTCTCATTGCCACTGGTGAAAGGCCACATTACCTGGGCATCCTGGGAGACAGAAAATATTCATCAGCAGTCAGTTTCTCTCTGCCTTAATGCCCAGGCAAAAACACTGGTGGTTGGTGATTGATAGTCATTGAATGCGCTGGGTTTCTGGTGGGCATTGGCTTGGATGCCACTGTGATGATTCAATTTGTTCCCCTAAGAGAGATTGACCAGGATATGGCAAACAAAATTGGCGACCACATGCAAGATCATGCCATCAAATTTATAAAGCAGTTTGTGCTTATTAAAGTGGAATAGATCAAAGATCTTGGCAAACTCAGGGTGGTGGCTCAGTCTACATAGTTCCTTCACAAAGCTCCAGGGGAGCACAGGTTTTAGATTCGTTCTTAATTCATTGAAACAGTGACTTCTTCCAGGAATAATCAGCATTTATATGTGCACTCTGTACCTAATGGTGGGAGAAAAAAAAATTCAGAATATCTTCTTGACCTATTCCTCAGTCTTTCTGGGCAGGGTGAGGAGGAGCAATTTTGGATTGAGAATGAAAGCCTGAAACCATCACAACTCAGTTTTTTGGATAAGCCTTGTAGGGAGATGGGGCAGTCTATCAGCACTTGTGATCTCTTCTCTTTGTGGGGAAGGGAGGGGAACAGACCCATTTCCCTTGATGAGGTGTTTGTGCTTGGACCCTAAATCCTAACAGCCTCTGCTTGGGTGCCTGTGCCTGAACCCCAAGTTCAAAATACATCCAGTTCTCATAAACACATCTTGTTCCCAAAACATTCTATCCCAGGCTATCTCTCTCTGGCTAAAGGGCAGCATGACCCAACTGATCCCTGCTTCTTCCTCAGTAAGCAACTATGGACAACTGTAGATTGAATTCCGGATGCTGATAATTGTCTGAACACTGAGTCATAACCATATTTACTATTCACTGCCCTTTCTAACATGTATCATAGAGATAGTATTTTGTCTAACAAAACACTAGATGAGAAACTATTTCCCTTTAGCCCCAACCAACAGTGAACTTAGTGACATTTCACAGGAAAGACCACACCCCCCCAGTAATCTCCCTGTGGGCTATTTCCTAGAGAACTCTAGGTAATATGCCTGTGCAGTAGATACTAAATGTGCATGTTCCTTTAAGAACTAACCACTCCTTGAACACTCCCTAAACCGCTCCCTAATCCCACCCCAAAACACCTAACTGATATGTCCTCCCCTTAGTCCCCTATTAGCTTCTATAAAGATTCCCCCTGCACCTCTCTATTGCTGCAGGTTCCCTAAGAACTCTTGTCTGCTGAAAAAGCATAATAAATCTTTGCCTCCTTGACTTAAAGAATGCTTGTGTTCACGAATGCATTCCAGGCGGCCTCACCCTGGGAACTTTGGTTTGGGATCCCTGCATCCCTGGGTTTCTTCTGCCCCTCTACACCCTGGTTCTTTTGGTTTTCTTTCTTACTTGCTTTAAAAAAGGGTATTGTTAATATAAAGTTTTAAAATATTTTTTAAGCCCACAGACAGATCTAAGGGATTTTTGTATTTCATAAAAACCAAATAGTTTTGGGGGAAGGGATGATGGAGGATAGTACCAGATAGAATCTTGTACAGAACTGTTTTCTCTTAGACCTCTGGCTTAGAATAACTTTCTAGGAGATAGGAAATTACTCCAGTCATATCCCCTAGTACACTGAACTAGTGATTGCACTTGGGGTGCTTGTCTCATTAGGGAAGTTTAATGGATGGTGGATGTGGAGCATAAAATGGGTCTCCATATAAAGTCTGTATAACTCTGTGCCCATTTCCCTACCTGTAACTTGTAATTCATCTCAGGTGGTGCATTGAGTACTTGCTTCAAAGCCCCCATCCAGGAAGGTGCAGGAAGTTCCCCTCTTTGCTTGGCCTTTACACAACAGGGTCACCATTTGTTTGCCTCTCTGTGCTTAGCCTAAGGTCCCACACACTGTCCGCTTACTTGTGGACCTCTGGGTGGGAAAAGGGAAAGGTCCACTGGACAGAATCAAGAGATAGTAGCCCCACTGTGTTTGATACGCTTTCTCTAAATCTTCCTGTTTCTGGAATTTAAAGGGGAGACAGGCAAAATATAGAGGTCATTATACTTTGGATTTAATCATGCTACCATTCTCTCTTCTCTAGTAAGAACAATGTGTTGTATGACTAGACTCCTGGCCTAAAAGAAGGAATCTAACTGGCGGAATTGACCTCACTTCTTTCTTCCCAGGTGGACCCCTGTATTGGGATCCTTGAAGAGTTTGGCCTTTGTTTATTTTGATTAATTCAGTGTCTTTGATTGAGTCTTACTAGGTGCTAAGCCCCAGGCCCAAACCCCTATCTATTAGGTGCTGAGCCTATGTGGGTGTGAATTGGTAACTAAGGTGGGGCTCCAGGTGGGGCCAATGAAGGGAGGTGCTAACACCAGAGCCAATCATAGGAGCCTAAATTCTGGTGGCTCAGATGACGGTTGATGATGTCTGAAATTGTATAAAAAGAGAAGACAGAGCTATTGGCCTGGGGCTCATGCTCTTGGTGGCACGCTAATGTGGAGACCCTGGGCAGCTGTAGCTAAGAACCCTCCAGCTTGTAAACCGGATGTTGGGACTTTGTTAAACTCTGGTGACTATGCATTGGGATTCTAATCAGACAAGGTGTGTCTGTTGATGCTTGTAATTTGTGTGTATTTGCTCTGAAGTTCAAGGTGCTGGCTTTTCCCCCTGAGCTGAGTGAATGATATTTGTATGCTGGATTAAAGTAAGATTGTTAACCCCTTAATGTTGCTTTCCTCAGTAAAGCAGATGAAAAGAGCCTGAGCTTGTAGCGTTCTGTGAGCTGGTTGTGGTTGGTTTTTCACCCCCACAGCAGCTGCTAGCTGGATTGTTGAAACAACCCCTTATCAGACTAATTGTTTTAAGTTTTTCTTGTTGTTTTTTGGGGGGAAGCACTTGGCAGTCTGAACATTAAATAATATTTATCTTCATTTTGCAAAAAACCCAATAGAATAACAGTTATTGAGATCATCACCAAGATTTGGTTGGTTCAGGCTGTTGACATCCCTGCCTGGGTGCTGAGAATAAAGCAGCCTTGATGAGTTTGAGGCATCTTCTCGGATTTCTTGCCTAGTTGACCATGATGGCCGCTCAGGCCCTCTCCTTGCTGAATGTCCTTCTGCTGGGGCTAAGTAAATCTTTTGTTGACTGGTGAATGACCTCTGAGTGTCTCTCTTTGTTCTAGTATTGAACATAAATTACAAGGGGAGTGGCCGGAGTCAGGTCCACCCTTAGCAAGGTGCTAAGTTCAGAAAGGCTTGTTACAAAAAATGCAAAAGGGAAAAAAACTGTTGGATTTTTAATAGGGCAGTTCTAAGAGGTTAGAAGTAGCTATGATCTACCTCAAAGAAAACCATTAGCTCGCTATATAGGCAAAAAAGGGTTGTAATACATTTAGTGCAGAGGTTTCTTTGGATTAGGAACAATTTCTTCAAATAAGGGTTGCATTAACAGTTTCAGCATGTAATCAGTAATAAATAGATTCAGTGCCATGCGAGAGCTTGGTCTATCTTCACCTTTACCGGTAGAAATTCACATCAGTAGCCCTTATGGATCGGGCTATAGCAGTCAGCCCAGTCATTGGCCAAGAAAAAGGCCTCCTATAAAACAAGCCTCATAAAAATGGAAGCCCATTGAAGTAATGGGAAAGGGAACTGTTTTTTTCCTGTCTTTATATCTTACACAGGATTTAATGGGTTAGAAGCCAGTCTAGTGATGGGTGAGGTGGCCTACTTGGGAAGGACTTGTGTTTTACCTAAAAAAAAATACCCTATTTCATCAAGGAGGTGCATGGCTGAATACAGATGGAAGCATACTATTTTCACTTTATTTTTTCATGTTTTTTCCTCCCTTTTCTCCCCTCCCCACCTTTTTTCCTACTTTCTTCTTTCACAACATGACTAATATGGAAATGTTTTACATGCTTGCACATATGTAACCTATGTCAAAATGCTTACCATTTTAGGGAGGAAGAAAATTTGGAACTTAAAAATTTTTTTAAATGAATGTTAAAAATTGTCTTCATGTAATTGGAAAAATAAAATACTGTTTTTTTCAACTAGGTGCCATAGGGAAATAAGTCAATAACATACTGATGAATGCTGGACTAAACCAGGTAGACGATTTTATTTGTCCTCTGTTACTATTATCATCTGACATAGTTCTAGTAATGCTAGCTATGTCTGTATCCAAGGTAAAGAAACAAGCGTTGATAAAGAAGATGCTAAATTTTCTCATTTTATAGATATTATAATCATTTATTTTCAAAATCCAAGAAAATCAAGAAATCAATAAAGCAAAAACCACAGATATTCAGCATATTGAGGTAAGTAGAGCAAATAGTAGATTTTTCAGCAAAACATGAAAAATAAATTACCTGAATTTCTATTTAACAATAATCAAGCGCTTATTAAGTGCCTACTATGTACCAGACCAGAAAACAAAACCAAACCATTTTGTTGCAGATTTATTTTAAATAAAAACAAAATGTAATAAATCTGGAAATTAACCTACCAACACTCACCTTGAATTTCTAAAAATACAAAACAATTTTTAGAAATAAGGAAAGAACTAAATAAATATATTTATTCAGTTTGCATGGTTCTGTAGTCCTAATAAAGTAAAAAGTCACAATACTGCATTACCAACTACTCTATTAGCATAATGTTTTACCAATCAAAATCCTGAAGGGATGCTTCATAAAATTAGATTAGATGGTAACAAAATGTATATGAAAGAACAAAAAACCCAATATAAAAATGAATAATGAAAGAAAGGTAGGGGAATTTGTACAGCCAACTCAAGTCATGGCATAAAGCAATAGCTATTCAGATGATTTGCAGCTACATAAAATGTATGTGGTAATTCAGTTTAATGCATTAGATCGGAGAGAACCAGATGCGTACACTGAGATTTGAATTTAGGCAAGTCAGTCACCTCAGTTTGCCTCAGTTTCCTCAACTGTAAAATGAATATAATGTCACCCATCTCCCAGGGTTGTTGTAAAGGTGTAATAAGATCATGTTTGTAAAGTGCTTAGCACAGAATTAATTTTTCAACAAAAACAGCTGAGGAAAGCAAACATTGCCTATATGGAGCATGAGATCTGACATTCCCCTAGGCACATCTACTCTACATTGGCACCAGAGGCGGCGAGGCGGCAGGAGCATGGCAGAGATCCTGGTGACCTCGGATAGAGGAACTAGCATCATTGGAGAAGGAGCAATCTCTGTGTGAGCCTCCAGGTGGCACTCCATGCTCAAGCTGCTCCTCTTCCCTTTGAGGAGCCTTGATTGACCTCCCCACCAGACCCCTTTGAGTTCTTGTGCACGTGTGGGTATGGGTCTGGACCTCTTCCTCCCAGGGGCCCAGCTTTGAGCCAGTCTAGGGTGTAGATATGGACACTATAACATACAGCTTGTTTGGTCCTATTCCAGTTGAGGTTCAGAGCTTCCCTGCTACTATGACCTGAAAGGCTTATACATTCACAAAGATTAGAGTAAATTTACTGAATGGATTTAAAAGTTAAAAAAATAAAGCCAACACTAAAATTCCTCCTTCGTTGTGCCTAGCCCTCTTAGAATGTTCGGGTTCTCCCACTCCATCTTCTTGATGCTTTTGTCCAAAAAGCCGTCAGCTAATCTCAAGGGCGAAAGGAAGGAACTGTCTCACCTCTCTCTCCCTTCTAGAGGTTGAACATTCACCCTGACTCCTCTATGGATCACACGCACTTCCCGCCCACTTGCCGGGGGAACTTGGACCTTGAGTCACCAGGCTGGTTCTGAGGTCAAGAAGAGCCTCCTTCCAGGCACTGCTCCCACATTCCCCCCTGAACTCCCCTTTAGCTCACTGCCCATGCTGCATCTCTCTCTGGTATTATTTTTGTAAAGTACAAAGACTTTTCATATAGCGTGTGTGGATGTCAGGATCATATTAAAACACCCCGGGCAATTATATTGTCTGTCTCTGATGCATTCAGGATGGGAAAAGTGCAAGAGGATTCCAAGGAAAAGCTGGCGTTTCACTTATTTTCCCATTATCTCTACCAATATACTGTTAAACTATAGGTTGCACTTAACCCTAATTGCCCTGCCTTGCCCCCTCCAAAAAAAAAATCCCCAAACCAAAAAACTATAGGTTGCCTAGGGAGGTGGATGGCATGCGTGTGTATGTGTTTTTCAGTTTCACAGCTCCTCCAATGTATGCACCTATTAATTTATCAATAACACTCTGTAATGTTTTATCTCTTGAAAAAAATTTAAACAGAGGAGACATGTGCATGTTTATAGGCAACAGTGGAGAAACGGATAGGGAAGAGGTTGAAGACTAGAGGGATGATGATTGTGGGGGTAATATGCTGGGATCTATGTATGGTAGAGGGGATGAGACGCTGGAGAGAGTAACGGAAGATAGTGTCAGCATGTGCGCAGATCAGTGCGTAGGGCAGGATAGAGAAGGCGGGAGAAGAGGGAACTCATGGTCCGTGTTTTCTCAGTAGTATATGAGATGAAGTCTTCTGCTGAAAGTTTGGGGGAAAGAGGTAGTGTGGAATGCTTAAGAAGTGAACTTTTGTATCAATCACTACGTGGTCAAAAGAGGAGGAGAAATTTATAAGGAAAAAAGATAGAAATTAATAATTCAGAGAACTGAGGATAAAGCAGGTAAGTAGGAGGATTTTTTGGGGGTGGGGAGGCCGTGGGAATTGATTTGCATCAGAATAGTATTTTTGTTCAGTTGTTTCAATTGTGTCTGACTCCTCAAGACCCCATTTGGCGTTTTCTTGGCAGATACTGGAGTGGTTTGCCATTTCCTTCTCCAGCTCATTTTACAGATGAGGAAACTGGAGCCAACAGGATTAAATGACTTGCCCAGCTAGTGTCTGAGGCAGGATTTGAACTCAGGTCTTCCTGACTCCAGGCCTAGCACTCTATCCACTGTGCCACCTAGCTGTGCGTATGTGTGTGTGTGTGTGTGTGTGTATATACATACATACATACATATACATATGTATATATGTGTGTATATATGTATACATATATATACACACATACACAGTGCTACATGGTACCTTTATAAAAATAGACCATATGTTACAGCATAGAGAAATGATAAATGTTTTTTACAAAGCAGAAATACTACATACATCCTTTATAGACCAGAGACCATAATGTAATAAAACAGTAAACAATATGGTGAACACAGGGAAAAGACACACACCTAAATGGAGATAATGAATTCTGAATAGTGTGTCAGAGTAAATTGCAGAAGAAATAACTGCGTGAAAGAGAATGACAGTGAAACGATATACCAAAATTTCTGGGATGTGGCTAAAGCAAGCCTTAAAAGGAAAACTTCATATCTAAATACATGCTTAAATGGATCTGTAATATAGACTTAGGAGTTCCTCCCAGTGATGCAGACTGCAGCCTCCTGTGCATCTCTTGTCCATGTCTTCTCTTAAGTTCAACACAGGGAATCCACTCCACTCGATGGAGATCTTCCTTTCTTTCTCCTGACATTGTGAGTACATCAGTGGAGTGCTTTGGCTGTCCAGCTATCGTCATGTGTCCGTTCTTACCTTGTGAATAGTTCATCTTCTCTTGTCATTTATTATATGTTGTAGCTTACTCACACCCATTGTGTATCTCTCCATTGTCCTCTATAGTACTCATTTTTAATTCTTTGGAGGAAATGGTGTTCTACATCTCGCTGCCAACTAGAACACAGGTACAATGAAGGTATTTTTAAAAATGGGTCTTTACTAGCATGGAAAACTTGGAGTCATTAAAGAAACTTTGCAATTTCCTGAAAGCAAGCCAACTCCTTTTCAGCTCTGGGCCCAACTCTAACTCTATTTGTACTATACATACTGATGGACATGCTCTAAAAAGTGCCTATCCAAGTGCATGTTGAAATCTGGGCTACAAAGAGTGTCCATCCACTTGGTGTTTTCTATGTGGATGGACAGACTAGACTCCTTCTGAGTGATCATAGCTATCTTCTAGGAGGTCCTAAAGCGTCATCTGCTAACAGGAACATCCGGATGACCTCACGATCCCCAGTGAATCTATATTCAATCTGGACGCTAAATTTGTTCTCTGTTTTGGCAAGTCTGTATCTCCCTATTTTCTGCCTTGCCTGATGTTTATTATCAGAGGGTTTTTGAACAGGATTATTCCTTTGGTTCTTTATTCTAAAGCAACCAATGGTCGTGACAACCATAAAACAAAGAAAAATAAAAATGGTCGTTAATCTTCTGCGGCCCCTTCAATTTCAGCAGTGTTAGTGGTAGAGGGGTGGGAGAGGGGAAAGAAGGAGAGTGATCGAACAAGTAAGTGTGCACACAAGTGTTTAGACTGCCAACGAAGTTAAAATTGACTCGGTACTCTAGATGTGAGGTCCTTGTCCTGTGACTAAATGTACATATTGCTGAAGGATTTGGATTATATCAAACTTGATATTGCTATAAACAAAACCAGAAGGAAGAAGGAATTTTCAACTAAATTGAAGTATAACTCAAGTATTCTTTGGAGAGGCTAAGCCAGAAGATGGTGGATCAGGTTTAATCGTATGCCCAAAGGCTATAAGAAGCATCTAATGAGACAGTTAGTTAAACATTCAAGTAAAATTATAAATATTTGCGAAAATGCCATCCTTGAAATAATTGCAGTTTTCAAACCAATATTGATTGCTGAGGATGAAGCGATAGACAAATTCTATGAGGAGCTTAATAAGATCTATATGAACTGATCCATAACAAAGTGGGGAAAACCAGAGCAACAATTTATACGATGACAGCAACATTGTCAAAGCAAACAACTTTGAAAGCTATGAGAATTCTGATCAATGCAATGACCAATCATGATTCCAGAGAATCAATAATGGAGCTTACTGCCTACCTCCTGATACATTTTAAAGACATGGACAGTATAGGAATTTATTTAGCTTGACTAGGCATATTTTTTACAAAGGTTTTCTTTTTCTTTCCCACTTGGGGAAAATGGAGTATCTATAGAGTATCTTTAGAGGGGGAAAAAGGATTGATTAGGTGGTGTGTATATAGTGAACACCAAATAGCATCACAAAGAGTGAAACTGACTACATTTTAACAGACAAGAAGAAAAAGACTTATTGATATGGGAATAATTCCTGAGTCAGTAGTCAAACTATTAACTACTTAGAGCTAAGAGCAAAATTTGTAATCTCAATGGAAATGATTAAAAAGTAGAAATAGCACTTCCATAACTCAAATAGTAGAATAAATTAGTAATCATACAAATGATTTCATAATTAAAATTTTCATAATTATCAAATTATGAAATTTAATTATGAAATTTAAATTAAATCATAAAATTAAAATTTCATAATTAAAAAATAGAAACACACTAGAGCAGAAAGAATCAGAACACAATAGTCCAGTGTTCCATTAAACATAATAACTTGGGGAAGAAATCCCTATTTGACAAGAATGGTTGGGAACACTTGGTTTTTATATTTTTTTTAGTAATATTTTCCCAATTACATGTAAAAACCATTTTTAACATTCACTTTTTTTTCCTTCTTTTTTTGGAGGGGGGAAGACAGGGCAATTGGGGTTAAGTGACTTGCCCAAGGTCACACAGCTAGTAAGTGTGTCAAGTGTCTGAGGCCGGATTTGAACTCAGGTCCTCCTGACTGCAGGGCCAGTGCTCTACTCACTGCACCACCTAGCTGCCCCAACGTTCACTTTTAAAAATTTTACGTTCCATATTCTCTCTCGCCCTCCCTCCCTCTCCTACCCACTTCCTGAGATGGTAAGCAATTTGATAGGTTATACATGTACAATCATGGAAAACTTCTGTATTAGACATGTTGTAAAAGAAAATACAGACCCCTCCTCAAAAAAATCCATGAAAAAAATGAAAAATAGTATGCTTTGATCTGCATTCAGAATCCATCATTTCTTTCTCTGGAGGTGGATAGCATTTTTCATCATAAGTCCTTCTGAATTGCTGTACTGCTGAGAAAGCTAAGTCATTCACAGTTGATCATCATACAATATTGCTGTTACTGTGTACAGTGTTCTTGTGTTTCTGCTCATTTCACTTTCTATCAGTTCATGTAAGTCCAGGTTTTTCTGGAAATCATCTTGATCATAATTTCTTATAGCACAATAGTACTCTATTATAATCATATACCACAACTTATTCAACCATTTCTCAATTGATGAATATCCCCTCAATTTCCAATTCTTTGCCACAACAAAAAGAGCTGCTATAAATATTTTTGTACAAATTGGTCTTTTTTCCTTTTTTAAATCTCTTTGGGGTACAGACCTAGTATCACTATTGCTGTATCTAAGGGTATGCAGTATTATAGCCCTTTGGGCATAGTTCCAAATTGTTCTCCAAAATGGTTAGAGCAGTTCACAGTTCCACCAACAGTATTCCAATTTTCCCACATCATCTCCAACATTTATCATTTTCCTTTTCTATCATATTAAGCAATCTGATGGGTATGAGGTGGTACCTCAGAGTTGTTTTAAGTTGCATTTTTCTAATCAATAGTGATTTAGAGCATTTTTTCATATAAGGATAGATAGGTTTGATTTCTTCATCTGAAAATTGCCAGTTCATATCCTTTGACTATTTATCAGTTGGGGAATGACTTGTATTCTTATAAATTTGACTCAGTTTTTTATGTGTTTGAGAAATGAGCCTTTATCAGAGACATTTTGGCTGGGAATATTTTGTCAGAAATTAGGTTTCAACTAATATTTAACACCATGTGCTCAAATTGCATGTTCAACCTGGTATGAAAGGCACATAGAAAAAAATCAGAAGACAACCAGATCCATTACCTTTCATGGCTACGGCAAAGGCGATACTTCTTAACTAAACAAGGAGGCATATAATTAAATTCAAGGTTAAGCAAAATGGATTGTTCTTCTAAACCTTAGATTGTCCTATCAAACCTAATGACGTATGAACTATAATACCATGAACTAATAACACACACCAGCCTCAACTCCCAAGCAGAACGTTCGGTCATTAAGGAAGCATCTGGATGATTGTTCTGGGCATTGTTTAATGCTACTCTGGTGTTTATATAAATATAATATGAGTACTAGTAGTGTCTTATAGTCTCTTGCAGACTGACTGTAGGCATATACTCTGTAAATCTGTCTCTTCTTGCACAACAATAAACTTTTAAAAATTATTTCAGGCTTGATGAGTTCATCAAGTGGCTTCTTTGTGAGTGCTGGAGTTTGTTTTCCCCTGCCGTAGGTGCCTAATGAATGCTTATTGACTGGCATTTTGACTCTGCCCTGCTACAAGAAAAGCCCACATAAGTCACTGTGCAGAAAGATGGGGTCTCACCATCATGCATTCTGTTGTCTCACCTGTGGCTCCTAGAAGCTGTAGCACATGCAGTAGCGACACCCTGGGTGAACCTTCTTGGTGGACAGGCTAAACCAGGTTGAGGGTAACTGGCAGACTTCAGACCAATTGGTGAGTTAGGGGGATGTCTACCCCCAGCATGTGAAGACATCTCCCAAGGAGAATGGGCAGATGAGAACAATTTGTTCCAGTGACCATGAAGGCAGCTGAAGCAGGTGCTGTGGAGTGCTTAGAGCTTGGTCAGACATGGAAGACACCAGGGTCATCCACTGCATGCCAGGCTGTTGCCAGTGGCTTGACTTTTGTCTTGCCATTAGACTTTGATGGCTCTGAAGAGAGAGTAAGACTGATGACTTTGCACAGCTCTGCCTCACTTAAATCCAATTCACATGCAAATCAAGACATCGCTCTGTGATGGCATCGGTCCTCTTTGAAAATGAAGGATGGACAATAAGAGTGTCCAACCATGCATTCCTCAGAGCACTTGGCACCAGAGCTGTAGACAGGGCCAACTCAGTACCTAGGCATGAGTGTTGGGAGGCTGTGAAGGAGGCCTGAGACCGGAATGATCTCCAACGTTCAACTAAAGCTTGTTAGGGCCACAGTGGGGTACAAAACCAACTCCCAATTAAGAAGAATGAACACAGAAACTGACCAAGACCAGAACTTACTGTGGACTGTGAGGAGACTGAAACAGAAGCCACAGATTGAGGCAGAGGGTTGTGACTAATACCAGTCACTTCAGATCAGTGGTGGCAATGGCTTTCAGACAGCAGGGAACATAGGATCAATCAGGAACTACCTAATCCCGTCCAAGAGTATGTAAGAGGATTGGCCCAAACAGAAAATCCCAATCTAAGACCTGGAGCTGAAAATATGAGCAAACAAAGGAAAATGCTGAATGCAATGAGAAATATTCTGGGTTGAGAGAAAGCATTGTACAGGGCAAGAGGCAGAGTAATGCCCAATAATTCTGCAATTCTGGCCCAGGTTGTGTATGGTTTTACAAACTAAATCGAGGAGTTTATATTTGATCCTAGAGGTAGTAGGAAGCCACTGGAGTTTGTAGAGTAAGGACGTGATGTGGTTGGACTTGCATTTAAGGAAAATTCATGTTAAACATAAAAAATAGCCTTTTCAAGGAGTTTGAGAAATGAGGGACAAATTTAGAATGGTAACTTAGGTACTGAGGAGAATTATACATGTTTGAAGGTAGTAGAAAAGAAGCCAGGTGACAGGGCATTGAAGATTCAAGGGGAGTAAAATTGAGGATGAAATCTGCTGGAGGTGATGGGAAGGGCTTGATCAAGCGCACATGTAGAACAGCTGGCCTTGGCAAGGAGAGGGGTCACTTCCCTTCAGACACTAAGGGAAAGGAAGAGAGAGTGGAAGAGGACATCAGGGGGTTTCGAGATGAGGAGAGTGGAAGAAGTGGGAGTTGATGTCAGATGGTCTCATTTTTCTCAGAAAAAGAAGAGACAAGGTTGTCAGTTGAGAGCAGGGAAGGCAGATGTTTGGAAGGTTTGAGGATGGAAGAGCAAGTTGGAATCACTTCTGTGGGGAGTAAGATAGGGAAACAATTAGGCAAAAAATTAAAAGATTCATTTGCTGCAGTGAGGGTTCAGTTGAGATTGGATAACATGAATTTATAATGTACCCAGTCAGGGTGGTTGTGGGATTTTCTCCAGCTTCATTCAAGTGGCTCCTGAGGAGGAATGGAAGAGGAGGAGGATGGGAATAATCCAGGGCTGAGTTTTGGCAAGAGAAGAGTGGCGATAGTTGGAGAAAGCGATTCCAGAGCTGAGCAGAGTTTCAACTCTTTTCAAGCCTACTTCCCTGGGGTCTGAAGTGGTGCAGGAGAAAGTACGCTCCAGAGGGGTTGGGAAAAAACGTGTGTTTGCTCTGCCTCTGTCTTTGAAGTAAACAACTTTTTGTAAAAATCTAATTGATGTTAAGTGGTTAAATGGACCCAGGGTACTAGTCACTGACCCCAAACAACGTGGGGTACACAGATGTTGAGGGCCCTAGCCAGTGGCAGTAGAGAAAATGTCCCCTCGGGGTTTCTTAGAATATTGCAGTAGAAATTATAATAATGAGACTGTGTCAGAATTTCTGGGTTATGGCCAAAGTTCCTTAGAAGCCTGAAGGGGGCAGTGTAGCAACCCTGGCTCTGGGAAAGAGAACCACAGTGCATGCATGCGCTATGCAAAATGGGGAGAAAAACAGGAAAAACCATAGGGGTAGTATTGGGTGGGATATGAATAGAAGTTTACAATCTCTAAGGGGTTTTGCAGAGAGAGCTGAACTGGGGCTTGGGTCAATGGTGGGGATAGATATATGTATGTGTGTGGTGGGGGAGGGAGGAAGTTGGGGCTAGTGGCTAGACAGCAAAGAGCACTGGATGGTAGTTTGACCTGGATCTGGGTTTGGCCAGGGTCTGACAGTAGCAGGTACTCCTGTTCCTCCTTCAGGGTGTCTGAAGCTGGTGGTCTCCCATGTGGAACATAAAGATTCACACAGAGTTGAGTGGAGGAGCAGAATAGGTTATACTTCAGATGAAGTTTTAAAAAGCAGGGGGTAGCAATCATGATCTCAGACAGTAACAATAAAAATAAACATGGTTAAAGAAGATAAACATGAGAACTACATTATACTTAAAGGCAATGAAAAATTATATACACATATATACATACATACACATGTGTATATGTCATCTGAATGACGTAACAGCTAAGTAGTTGAAGGAAAAAGTTAGTTGAATTACAGAGAGAAATAGATAGCAAAATCATAATAGTGGAGGACTTCATTGTACACTTTTCAAACTTAAACACATCCCACAAAAAGACACATAGAAAGGAATTTAAAACCTGCTTAGAATTTTAGGAAAGTTAGATATGGCAGATATCTGGTAATTACTGAATGGCAATTGCGAAGGATATACATATTTCTTAGCTGTCAGTGCACCTTTACAAAAGTTGATCATGTGGTTTGGCATAAAACTGCACAAACAAATGTAGAAAAGCAGAAATATTAAGCACATCATTTTCTGGCCACAGCTAAATAAAAATTATAATAAATGAAGGATCTTTGAACAAAGCATTCATGTAAATGGAGGTTAAATAATTTAATCCTAAATAATTAATAGGTCAAACAATTCTTAGAAACAATAGATAATTTCATTTAAGAAAATTATAATAATGAGACAACATAGTAAAACTTTGGGGATATATCTAAAGCAGTCCTTAAGGGAAATTTTTTATTTCTAAATACTTTAATCAACAAAAGAGAAAAAGAACAAGCTAATTAACTGGGTATATGACAAAAAAGGCAACAATTTTAAAAACTCTTCTTAAAAAATTTAAAACCTCTGAAAACCAAGGAAGAGAAAGATAAAATTGAAAATAAACAAAAAACCCACCATTGAGTTGGTAAAACCAGGAGCTGTTTTTTTTTTTTTAAAGAATAGTAAATTAAGTAACAAAGAACAACATCCTTTCATGAAAAAATTAAAAGGCATAGGAATAAATATACCATTCCTTAATATGGTAAATATTAATTAATATTAAACCTTATCTAAAACTAAGCATTATCTGTAATAGAAACATACTTTCTAGTAAAATTGGGGTAAAGTAAGGATGCCCATTATCACTGATGTTATTTGATATAGTTCTAGGAATGTACATTATTGTAATAAAACACAAAAAATAAATTGAAGGAGTAAGTAGAGACAAAAACAAAACAAAATTATTGCTTTTCCTGAATAATGTGATGATTTATTTAGAGAGCTCTAGAGTCAATGAAAAAAATCAATTGAAGTAATAATTTCAGTAAAATAGTAGGATATAAAATAACCCACAAAATCACCAACCCCTTTGTTATGTTATCATCAAAACGCAGCAGGATGAGATGGGAAAGGAAATTCCATTAAAAATAACTACAGAATGTATAAAATACATGGGAATCCATTTACTAAGACAAAGCAATTATATGAATGCAACAAGAAAATGCTTTTTACCAAAATAATGACACACCTAAATAATTGGAGGGATGTTATTTGATCATGGTTAGGCCATGCCAATGTCACAAAAATGACAATGTTACCCAAATTAATTTTTTGATTTAGTGCCATACCAACAAAACCATCAAAGAATTACTTAATAGAATTTATAGCCTTCCCCAGTGACTGTAAGCCAACCTAGCTGATGCAGCAAGGCACCCTGAGGAAAAGGAAAGAAGTGGCATGTACTAGGAGAGGCAGATCATCACTGTCATCATGACTACTATACTTCCTCAGACCTTGCTGGAGACGACCCAGGTCCCTGAGCCTAAGAGCCTTGGCTATGGCAGATCCCTAACCACTAGCCATACTTTCAGCCATCAATGAGGAAGCAGCCGCTGTTCAAAATGGATCCACCATTATCGACTGTCATCATTGATAAGCAGGTAAGCATGAGAGCTCTGGTAATAATAGTGCTCTCCAGACTGCTAGCCATGCTTTCAGTTTATCCCCCCACAGCTATCATCCTGTGGAGCCACATGTGGAAAGCTCTGTGGAGAAGGGGCCAACCATACCCCCGCCTACCGACCAGCTGCAACTGAAAGGTCAGGCAAGTCAGATTAGCTTAAGCTACAAGGGACACAAAAGAAAAAACAAGAGGTGGCATGTGCTAGGCAAATCAAACTATTGCTACCACTTTGACTGCTGCCTCCCCTAAGACTGTATTGGAGGCAGCCCAGATCCTTAAGCCCATGAGCTCACCTCCCAGCAGATCTTGGGTCCTGCCTCTATCCCAGCCCCTGAAGCTGTCATCTCCATTATCAACCCTTGTGGAGCCAGGACCTGACAACTACTTTTTATAAGTGGCACAATCCCTGGTTCCTCAGCTGCCCCAGCTACTAAAGACCCAGAAGAGAGTGTCTCCACCAAAATCTTTGGTGTTGTCAAAGGGTTCAGTGTCAGAAATAGATGCAGTCTTAACAGTGGAAATAATATTAAAGAAGATTCATTACTACCTGCTTTGCCACTACCCCCTAAGCATCATGGCTGTAAATGTCCTATATGTACTATTGTAGCAGCTCTTTTTGTAATGGTGAAGAACCAGAAATTAAGGGAGTGCCCACCAGTTGTGTAAAACTGGGTGAAAATGGCTAAATGAATTATGGTATGTAAGGGTAATAGAATACTATTGTGCTCTAAGAAAAGATGAAACATATGGTTTCAGATAGGGGAAGACTTGTATGAACTGATGCAGAGTGAAGTAGACAAAGCCAAGGAAAACAAGTTACACCATAATATCAACAGGTAGAAATGAACAATTTGAATGAAGTATTATCTAGGCAATAACCAGCCATGATCCACAGGACCAATAATGAAGAACGTTGATCCCGACTGTTTGATAGACTAGTGCAGAATGAGACACATTTCTTGAACATGACCAGAATAGAAATTTGGTTTACTTGATAATGCTTATTTGTTGCAAGAATTTTCTTTTTCTTTTTGGTGAGGGTGGAGGAATTATGAGATGGAGAAAAAATGATACTTTTAAAAATGAATAAAATTTTGCATGTAGGAACAAAGCCTTGATCATCATCTGAGTTTTTTTAATAAAACAAAACAAAAACAAACTACGCCATCATTTCCCCTTGGTGATCTTATTCATGTACATATTGATCAGGGATGCACCTCAAGAAGGAAGGCAGAAGGAAAATTCAGGCATAGTCTCCCTGTTAGAAGGAACAGCCTGGATTGAATCCTTTAGTGCTATTCAAAGGATGTTGGGATGACAAATGTGCCCAGATCTTCAAAGACAATCACCTCACATATGCCCAGTGTTGACTTTTACAAGTCCAGAAAAGCTCTCTGTGTTACACAGCCTGGATGGTCCAGGAGCAGTTTTGTGTGAGGAGAGGTATGGCTTCTAGCAGCTGATTATTTTTGTCAGTTGGGCCATCCCTAAGAAATTAGTGCTGTTGGCCTTTGAAGGAAACTGTCACTGAAAAGTGGCAAGACTCTCTGTAGGAAGCTCTGTTCCAGGCATGGCTTGACAAAACCTACTGACCTCAATTCTGACAAGTGCCAAGGTGAATGAATGCCAAGAGCCAAAGATAGGCAGCTGCCTGGCAGGATGACAGTGCATTCAGTGTACATGAGCTCTCAGGTCTGAGAGAGACTCCAGAGGAGAATATGTGAGAGATCGTGCCAGCAAGAGCTGTCAGTGGCAGAAAGGGATGGCGGGCCTGTCACCCAATTAGGAAGGACAGTGCCTGGAGTCCAGGCTGATCTCCTTATCCCCCAATGAGGGGAGCTGTCAGAACTTTGAGATTGGCAGACATTCGGGGCAGGATTACTGTAGGTGGCCTGTGAGAGCCAGATGCGATGGCTAGAGAGGGGAAGAGTCCGAGTCCCTGGCCTGGATGAGTGATCCTATTGGCTAGAAGCATGTGGACTAGTCATTCAATCTCTCTTGGTCTCAGCTTTCTCCTTTGTAGAATGAGGGGGACATACTAGATAATCCCTAAGGCCCCCTGCAACTCTAAATTCTAAGATCTGATGTATTTCTGGATTTGATGTAACCTATTTTCAGTCAGTCAGTTAGCAAGGATTTTATTAAGTGCCACCCATGTGCCAGGCATTGTGTTAGGCACTGTGGCTACAAGTACAAAGAATGAAATCATCCATATTCACAAGGAGCTTATGTTCTGACAGGGGAGTCAATAAGTCGACAGATACAGACAAACAGATGCATAGATATAGATAGAAAGATTGATCAACAGATACATTTATCTACAGATCTATATATGTGTATATATGTATTCCTATTGATATATCCCATATTACATATGCATATATAATATATGTGTATGGCAGAATAAATGCAATAATTAAAAACGAGGTAGTTTGGGGAGAGAGGGTACTTATAGCTGGGAGTATCAAGAAAGGCTTCATGTAGAAGGTAGTGCCGAATGATCTGCAGGAGCATTTGACTCAAGAAAGGAAAAAAAAGGGAGATGCTTAAAACAATATGGTTTCCCAGGGAACACAACCCGCTGAGTTTTCAAACAAATAAACAAATCACAATATTGATAGAAGATGGAAAAAAGGGCAAATAATTGCAGATGAATCGAAGAGTCCTAAAAATACTGTGGCCATGCAGGACGCCAATTATCTATTGGACGTCTCAGGCTGAATGGCTCAAAGATGAGTCATGCTAAATATGTCCAAAATAGAACTCATTATCCTTTCCCCAAAGCTCACCTCTCTTCTGGCCAAGGGTTTCTTTATCCTTAATGTCACCTCTGTTCATCACTTTGGTGTCCTCCTTGACTCTCACTCACCCACTATATCTAATCCTAATCAGTTGACAAATGTCTTTTCTACTTTTATGACGTCTTTCATATGTAGCCCCTTCTCTACCCTCATATAGCCGCCATCGTAGATTGGGCCCTCATCACCTTTCACCTGGACTCTGGCAATAGCCTAACTGTTCTCCTTCCCTCAACTGTCACCCTTCCCCAATCCATCCTCCACTCAGCTGTTCTTGTAGGTCAGGCCTAACTCAGGCCTGTCTTAAGGTTTAGGTTTGGATTGAACACTCATACTCATAGACTTTCTTACTTTTCTAACTCATAGACTCTGCAGCAATTAACAAAAAGGAATTTCCTTAGTCATGCTATGGAAAGGATCCAGCATTGATTCAATAAGGCACCTCCCCTGCTCTGCATCTGCCATGGTAGTCTTTGATGTTAAGGGTAGAGGTCCTGTCTCCTCATTGACTTCTCAATGCACTGGCTTTTGTTCTTGGGATAGAAGGAAGCTACATAAAAGACTCAAGCCTTAAGTCATTGGGCCAATTATGTCTCAGTAATCATTTTCATACCTTTTAAGGAAAAACAAGTTTAGCCTGCATGGTGTAATGCCGCCAGGAAACCCAGTCCACCCTCTGTGCCAGGGATGCTAGTACACGCTGTTCCTGCCATATTTCCCAAAGTGGTTTTCCTGAATCAGAGTCTAGAGACTTAACCCTCTCGCTCAGTGAGCTGCAGTCGTTCTCTTACCACTTCTGGGATCAAACATAAACTCTTTATTGGCTCCCTCTCACCTTTCCTGATTGCACCTTACTGTGCTCCGCGGACTCTGTGAAACAGCCAGGCTGCTTTTGCTTTTCCTCACACTGCACTCCATCTCCATACCTTTCTGTCAGCTGCCTTCACACCTGAAGTACTTTCTCTTCCCAGCCACTTCTTGGAATATGGTTTCCTTTAAGACTCAGCCTCATTTTGTGCGTGAGGCTTTTCCTAATCCCAGTTATGAGTGCCATGCCCTGCTCAAGGTTACCTTGTATCTCTTGTGTCTATTTTGTTCATTTCCATTTGTGCCTTTTGTGTACTCTGTTAGCATGAAAAAACCTTGAGAGCAGGGACCATTTCATTTTGGTCATTGGTTCGTAGCACCTATCACAGGATCCAGCAGGCACTTAGTGAAGGCTTGTTGGTGATTGGATGAATGGGTTGAAGGATGCACTGGGTAGAACTGACTGTTGCAATTCTTTAGAGCACCTCCCTCCACGTGTGTCTAGTAAAGATTCCCATGGTTACTCCTCATTAGCATTTCGTGTTCCTCCGGCCATCTATGCAGTACAGCTCATCACCCTCGTTGTAGTTCTTAGATGTCATGTATCTTGAGGGCCTAGGGCCATACCAGTCAAATTAGTTTTCACCAGTTCACAGTTTTTTATATGTTAATTTAGAAGGTGTGGAATTTAAAATAATTTTCTTCAGAAGTATCAAACTATGAGGCTAAATCATGACCTACTTAGAAAATGTAGCTTATTATCTTCATCACTATGACTTCCCTTTGGGCCTCAGTTTTTCATATGTACCATGAGGCAGTTAGATAAAATGACATTTCGGGACCCTGCTAGCTCTGAGCCAGTGATTTCCCCCCCCCCCATCATCATTTTCTACACCTGCTCTATGATGTTGGTTTTAATGTCTGGCTTTATCACGTGACGTTATTGATTCATGTAGAGTCAGCTCCTGTCATGTTGCAGACTAGTTATCTTCTAATATTGATCTTTGCCAACATAACTGCTAATTTACTGCATATAGTCTGGAGTCATAAGGATCACAGAATCGCAGATTTCAAAAGAGACTTTCTCAGAAGCTGTCTAGTCAAAATCCTACCTGACCAAGCATTTTCTCTATGATATCCCGAGCAAGTGGCCATCCAATCCTCACTTGAAGATGTTGGCCAAGGAGGGACTGATTACTTCCACCCATTCCATTTTTTAATAGCTCCAGTTATCAACTAGAATTCATTGAGTATTAGTTCCTGTGTGCCAGGCACTATGCTGAGTGTTTGGGGCATCTAAGAAAGATAAAACAAGTCCTTGCTGTCAAGGAGTTCACTTTCTAATGAGAATTGTCCAGAAGCCTTTCCTTCTTTCTGTCAAGCTTAAATGTGTCTTTTTGTGATATCCACCTGTTATTCCACATTCTTCCCTGGGGGATGTAGTGGAACATGAGAGTCTTTCAGATAACTGAAGCAAACTAGCAGCATACCTCTCCCAACTGTCCTTTCAGGCTAAACATCCTCCATTATTGAGAGGACCCTCCCCTTCCTGATCCTTCTTAAAAAGTGACTGAGCAGGGGGCAGCTAGATGGCGCAGTGAATAGAGCACCGGCCCTGGAGTCAGGAGAACCTGAGTTCAAATCCGGCCTCAGACACTTGACACACGTACTAGCTGTGTGACCTTGGGCAAGTCACTTAACCCCAATTGCCCTGCCAAAAACAAAAAAAAAAAACTAAAAAAAAAAAAAAAGTGACTGAGCATAGGGACTGACCCTTGATACTCTGTTTGTTTCTATAGGACACTTTACAGTTACAAGTCATTTTCATATACCTCATCTGTTGGATCCACACAACAATCCTGCAAGTTGTTGGTGATAATACCTTGTATATGGGAAGCTGCAGGTTCCATGACTAGTTAATATGAGCATCTTATAGAAGGGCAAAAGGATAGAGTAGAATCTACCCCGTTTGCCCCAAGTGACTCAATTAGGTGCCTAGACTACATTTTGATTGAACCAAACATTCAAAATTGGTTGTGAGCTGGCCTGTACGCTTCTCTTGGATCAATCAGAGCTTCACCCTATGTACTTTTTACAAAAGAGAGAAGCTACTGCAGAATCAGAGAAGAAATTCTGAGCCTCTGGATTCAAGAGGTTGGAGCAAGGATGGAGCAAAGTGTGGGCCAAGCTTTGGCAAAGAAGTGAGTTATAAGGAGGAGCTGTTGTCTCAAAGAGCATCATGGAGAGAAGGATCCAGGCTGAGGGAAGTTCCAAGAAAAGATTGGCTCTTTCCCCAACTTCCCCTCTAGCTATCTGTTTCTCCACAGACACTATAATATAATCTGCTGTTTCATTACATCCATATTGCCAGTAAACTGAATTTTGCCTCAGCCACAGAGAACCTCACCTCTACCTTGGCATTAGGCATTTTTCCTCACTGGGGGCTCAGAGCCATCCTGACTGAACTCAGAACTTTTCATCTAAAATAAACTTCCTGAAATAGAAAGAAGGAAATCAAGTGGATTGTAGGAGTAATTATATTGCCCCCAGGCTTAAAATAACTAATTCTTTGTAATAGGGTTTTAAAAGAGAGTACTTTGTCTTGAAGAGGTGAAATGAACAGGTGGTAGGAGTAGATTCGACAGAAAAAACTGATTTGCCAAAGGAAGGGGCAGAACCAAGGCTTGAACTCAGATCTGACTCCACTTCCAGAGAGTATCATTGAAGCAACGTTGTTGCCAAATCATTCCTTCTTTAAACAGTGTTAGAATCATATTTTTGTAAGATATCTTAAGATGAAATATGCCCTCTCATGTTTCCAATTAATTTTATAAAAACTGCTTTTAAAACAATAGTTGACATACATATCTAGCAATTTCAGGTTCATACAGACCTTTCCATATGTTCTCATTTGTTCTTCACAATAATGCCATAAGACAGGCAACAGAACTCTCATCATCCCCAGTAGATGGAGAATCTGAGAGAGCTTAAGTAACTTGGCCAAAGTCGCAGAGTTGGTGAAAGCCAAGACCAAACCTTGTCTTCTTGCTTTAATTCTAGTGCCCTTTGCCCTAAACCATAAGATAGTGGTCACTCATTGTTCTCTTAGTCCAGAGCTAGAGAGCAAGACTTTATATTTATAAATCTGTGTATAGGTTGCATGAATATATCCCAGGTAAAAAAAGCAGCTCTTTGATGACAGGAATGATTTTCGATTTTTCTCTGTGTTCCTGTATATTGCACACTATGTTTGCTTCATGCTTTGTTGAATGAACCAATCTCTAAACTAAAATGGTTGATTCTGGAGAGAAATTTGGAACTATGCCCAGGGCAATCAAACTGTGTATTCCCTTTGATCTAGCAATACCACTACTAGGTCTGTATCCCAAGGAGATCATTAAAAAGGGAAAAGGACCTATATGCACAAAAATATTTACAGCAGCTCTTTTTGTGGTGGCAAAGAATTGGAAATTGAGGGGATGCCCATCAATTGGGGAATGATTAAACAAGTTGTGGTATATGAATATAATGGAATTATTATTGTGCTAAAAGAAATGATGAGCAGGCAGACTTCAGAAAAACCTGGAGACTTACATGAACTGATGCTGAGTGAAGTGAGAAGAACCAGGAGAACATTGTATACAGTAACAGTAACACCGTGTGATGATCAAGTATGATTGACAGCTCTTCTCAGCAATACAACCATTCAAGACAATCCCAAAAGATTCATGATGGAAAATGCTATCCACATCCAGAGAAAGA
Source organism: Trichosurus vulpecula (assembly GCF_011100635.1). Classification (NCBI taxonomy): domain Eukaryota; kingdom Metazoa; phylum Chordata; class Mammalia; order Diprotodontia; family Phalangeridae; genus Trichosurus; species Trichosurus vulpecula. The sequence goes on from NC_050578.1 coordinate 138,918,563, forward strand.
ACTGATAGAGGCTCAAAGTATACTGTTTTCACTTTTTTCATTTTTTTCTTTTGTTCTGTTTCTTCTTTCACAACATGACTAATGTGGAAATATGTTTTACATTATTGTACATGTATAACCTATATCAGATTGCTTGCTATCTTGGGGAGAGAGGAAGAGAGGGAAGGAGGGAGAAAAATTTGTAATTCAAAATCTTTCAAAAAATGATTGTTGAAAATTGCCTTTACATGTAATTGGAAAAATAAAATACTATTTAAAAATGAAATAAAATGGTTGAATTAGAGCAGCGGTTCTTTTTGGTCTAAGGACTCCTTTATACTATTAAAATTATTGAAGTTTTGTTTATTTGGGTTATATCTATTGATATTTACCATATTAGAGATTTAAAATAGTTAATAATTCATTTAAAAATAACAATGCATTATTAACATAATGAACATTTATTGTGAAAAATAGCTTTTTCTAAAACCAAAAAAAAAAAATTAGTGAGAAGAGTTTTGCTGTACCTTTTTTTGTGCAAATCTCTTTAATGTCTCACTTAATAGAAGATACCTGGATTCTCATCTCTGTTTCTACATTCTATCTGTGACAATGTGTTGTTTTAGTTGAAGTTTATAAAGAAAATCTGACCTCAAACAGATATATAGGTGGAAAATCATTTAAATATTATCATTAAAATATTTTTGATCTTGTGAACCTCTGAAAGGTCTCAGGGGACCCCAGATATCCATGGAAAAACCTCTATTAGATGATCTCCAAAGTCCTTTCCAGCTCTGACATGTTGTGATTCTGTCCTCTTCCCTGAGTTTCCTTACCTGGTTTCCAGGGGATTGCTGGGGGACTCATCCCTGTTCATCTATTGGTGTCTATGCTCTGAATTTATAACCCTGTTCGCAAGTTAAATTACTATGGCAAAATATGCCAAGACTTGGAACAGACTTGGGAGGTGCCCCATGCAACAAATGTTTACAAGATGCTTGTGATAAAAGGACTGTGTCCTGGTCACATCAAGGATACGGTGCCAGGGACCTGGTCAGTCAGTTAAGTTGGGGGCCCCAAAAGCAGCCATGGCAGGTGAGGGTATACAGTATCACTCCTCACGGTAACTCTGAGGAGTAGGTAATACCAGTGTTAGTTTCAACATATGGCGAAACAAGTTCAGTGAGGTCTCACCTGAGATGGTCAAGGAAGGTAACCTGAAGAAAAGTTCAAAGATCAGTGTTTGACACAGCTTCTTGATTTGTTTCACCAACTGGAATCAATGAACAAGGATTAGTTAAGTACCTACTATGTGCCAGGCATGGTGCTAGGGTCTAGGTCTATAAGGACAAAAACAAACAAAAATATCTTCAAAACTGATCCTTACCCTCGAAAAGCTTACATCCTATCTGAGGAAACAACATGTGTGTCTGTGTGCACAGACACATATGTATACATATATATACATAGGCATATATATGCGCACATATACAACATATATACATATGCAACTAAATACAAGGTAATTGGGGAGGGAAAAAATCAGGAAAGGCCTCTTGTAATGGGCAGTGCTTGAGCTGATCTTTGAAGGAATCTAGGGATTTGAAGAAGCAGAGGGGTAAGAAGGGAGCATATTCCAAGCATGGGAGACAGCCCAGGCAAAGTCCTGGAGATGGGAGATAAGATGGCTTGTGTGAAGGACAGCAAGGAAGCCACACAGCTTCACAGAACATGCTGTGTTAGTGCTGGATGGCACCTTAGAAAGCAGCTAGTCCAAGCTCATTTTATCAATGAAGAAATTTGGATCCAGAGAGAAATCACATGTGTATGGTTATGCATCTCACAAATAGCGGAGCTGAGATTCCCAACCCTGGCCTCTTAGCCCTTTGTCCTTTTTACCACTTGCTATTTATTCACATGAAATTCCCTTTTCCCCCTTTAGACTGTTTGGGTCCTGCATCTATGTATTTATTTTAATGAACGTATTTAGACGGAACAAGATGCCTCATTTGAGAGCAGCCTTTATAACCTCTAAGCTAGAATTCAGAGCCTGTACTATAGAAGATGCTTGCCTCTAATAAAGGTAATGAGAAGGATGCTAGCCAGCAATGCCCATTTAAATATGAACTCCCGAGGGAGAGGCAGTGGAGATTGATTAGTTAATATCTGCAAATCCTTTTAAGATGCTTAGATAAAAGGATGACATGAAAAGCTATTGTTCAGCTCAAGAGTCCTAAGTGGCTTTGATCACAGCTGTGGCAAGCAATCACTCCCCCCAGTCTTTTACCGTCCTGAAGGCAAACATCCATTATTAAGAAGCTGTTGTTTTCAGTTATCAACTCCTGCCGGCAGGGACCAGAAGTGTGAAGGAGGATGAGGATGATATGGATGTGGATGACGACAGCCAACACTTGACATGGAACTTTAATGTTTGCAAAGCCTTTATATATGTTTTTTGACAACAACTCTGTGACATAAATAGAATAGGTCTTATTACCTCCATTTTACTGAGGAAGGAACTGAGACTCAGAAAGATTGCATGGTTTACCCACATAGCTAGTAAGTGGCAGAGGGACGATCTGAGCCCAGATCTGCCAGACCCCAAGTCCAGTTATGTAACAGTGCCATGTGGTTTGAACCCAGAGAAAAAACAGAGGTGGAATCAGTGAATTGAAAGGTATCAATAAAGTGTGTAACAGTGCCTGCCACATAGTAGACTCTTGATAAAAGCTTGTTCCTTTCCCCTTCTCCCTTTCCCAATAAAAAGCATTTATTAATCACTAGCTGTGTATCTAGGCACAGTGATAACTGCCCAGAACACAAATATAAAAGAGAAAACAGATCTTGTCCTCAAGGACCTCGCCAAATCTATAGGGGAGTAGTGGCTTGGAGGGGCTGTTGCAGTCTGGAAAATTTGGGGGATCATAGGTTGATTGGCTTGGTGGTGGTCTCAATGCCTTGCATTTTCCATTTTAGCTTTGACTGAATTAATTGCCCTGTTGCCTTTCTCTCACTAAGTGATAGAAGCTTCAGCCCTTGTTTGATGGCTTCAGATACCTCTGCTCACCAGCCTTGGATTCATGGGCAGACTAGATGGAGGCAGAAGCTGCTTGCCAGGCCTCTCACATTATGATCTTTGCCATTCCCTCAGCTCTTCATTCCATCTCCCCTCCATGGACCTTTGCAGAAGTAATATGGCTGGAATATAGTCCCTCCTCATCTCTATGACTATAGCATCTGAGCAGCTCCCAAGATCTGGACCTCCTGGCCAGCCCCTCGATGATCTTCCTGATTACAGTCAGCTCCCTGAGAATGATGTAGAAATGAATAGATTTTTTTTTTCTTGAGCTGGTCATTGAGTACCTGGCTCAGGAACTCCACCATAGCACCCAAGGCTGGAAGTGTCTATTTCTCAGGATCAGGTGCTGCTGACATGTGCTCATGGAAAGAACCAAAAAGCCAGCACATGTTACTGCTGCCATCATCCCAAGGCCCTCTCAATGAGAAAGGACTGGAAGAGAGATCCAAAAGAAAAGGAAGCCAAAGTGAAAAATGCTTTCTACCATTCTGGACCACCAAGGGAAGAGGTTCAACTCCAAGGGCCCATCCCCCACTATGTTTAGTCATCTCTGATGCAATTGGCCTAGTTCCAGGGACTAAGCAGCAAAACTCATAGCTCTCAACCATGAGAGGTGCTCCTTTCTGACAAAGTTTTTTTTTTAACCACCTTGTAATTTTGTTGAGGGTACTGAAAAGACTCACTTGATCATGTGTCTCCCTCCCAAACTTGTAAATGCAGCTAAAGGCTAGCAAGCAATGGGAAGTAATAATCTCATCACTAGATGGTTGTTGTTACTTTTATTAAAGGATATGAAAGGTAAGAACCAAGTCTCTTTATTTAGGCTAAATCGACTGTGATATAACTTAGTGTTTCTTTTATGAATGCATCAAGATATGTCACCTCTGCAGTCTTCAGAAACCTCAAAGGGAACAAAAGGCAGGATAAAAATTAAAATAACAAAAGCAAGTTGAAAAACCTGAATGCAAATAGACAAGAGTTCAAAGCCCATTTTCTAGTAATCCCTGGATCTGCACCAGGCTCTAATTAGCGTTTGGCCTCAATAAACTGGGTCATGGAAGAATCCAAAAGCTGCTGATTGAGAATGCAGATGATGCACTTGACATTGAGGAAAAAATACACTTGAAGAGTTATTGACAATAATTCACAATCAAGATGATTTTATTTTTTAAAGTAAATCCCATCTCAGGATTGTCAGGTACCTCACCAGATGTGCCTACAAAGCATTTTGTGCCTGAACCTATGATGCTTGTAATTTATGATATCTGTGCAGCAGCTGGGAAGATCAGGAACAGTCTCATGCAGAAGAAGGTTGTGTTTATGCTGAGCTTTGAAGGAAACCAGGAATTCTAAGAGGCTGAGGTGAGAAGAGGTGCATTTGGGGAGTGGGGGACAGCCTGTGCAGAGGCATGGAGGCCAGCCAGAGAGGGAATGTTATGTATGAAGAACAGTAAGGATGCCATTTTGTCTGGACAGAAAAATACATGAAGGGGTCAAGTATAATAAGCCTAGCAAAGTATTTGGGAGCCAGGTTGTAAAGAGTTTTTAGTGCTGAAGATTGAAGTTTGTATTTGATCCTAGAGATACTAGAGACCCACTGCAGTTTCTTTATCAGTGGAAGGATGTAATAAAGTTTGTTCTTTAGAAACTATCACTTGAAAAGCTAAAGGGAGTACAGTTTGGAGAGAACTTAAGTCATGGAGGCCAATGAGAAAGCTATTGCAGTAGTCCAAGATGACAGATGCTATGGACTATAACTAGAGTGGTGGCTGTGTGAGTGGAAAGAGGGGGACATATGAGAAAGATGGCATGGACTTAGAATAGATTTGGTAACTGAGTAGATGTGTGAGTAAGAGAGATCCCAAGGATGCCAAGCTGTGTGACTGGAAGGATGGTGTAGTCCTCAAGGAAACAGAATTTTGGAAGAGGGTTGTGTTAAGGCACAAAGAGAATGAATTCTGTTTTGGACAGGGTGAGTTTGAATGCCTACAGGATATCTGGTTTGAAAATGTCCATTAGGCAGTTAATGATTTGGAACTGGAGGGGTGGATGTTTAGATCTGGGAGTCATGGGTGAAATGTCAATAGTTGAATCCATAATTGAACTGATGAGATCAGCAAGAGAGAGGAGAGGTCACCTGATAAAGACTTGGCCTATACTCACAGACAGGTGGCCTTCAGAGGCTGGTAATCCAACAAAGGAGACTGAGGGGTGCTCAGGTAGGCAGGAGAACCATGAGGAACCAGTGTCACAAAATACAGAGAGGAGACTGTCCAGGAGAGTGGGCTCCAGCATCGGATGCTGAAGAATTGTCCTGAAGGGCTGACAAAAGGCCATTGGAATTAGCAATAAAGTTATCATTAATAACTTTGGAGAGAGTAGTGTTGGTTGTGTAATGTCTGGATTCAGATTTCAAGGGATTAAGAAGTGAGTGAAAGGAGAGGAAATGGAAGCAGCATAGGTAATGGAGGTTGTTTATCAGGCTTGTTCCAGAAGACAAATGTAATAAGGCTTGGAGTGCAAAGGAAGAAAGAGAGCCATTCAGCTCCTTGGAAAAGGAGGAAAGATGGCCCAGAGGACAGTTGATTAGTAAAACAACACCTGGAACTGCTGAGATAGGAGGACAATGAGATGAATCTCCAAAGAGGACTATATGTAGTAGTGGAGAATGAGAAACATGCTGGTCTCCTCCTTCCCAGTGAATAGTGGGGAGAATGAGAAAAGGAGCACCCCATCTAAAGACAGAGCTGGGGGATGTAGTGTCTCTTCCAGAGGAAGTCAGGTGTCCCTGAATGCAAGAAGATGGAGAAAGTGTGAGAGGAAGAGCTCCAGGCTGAAAATTTTGAACTACAGGGTGGAGTTTCAGAGACTAGAAAGGAGGAGGAAGTCAGAGGATAGAGAACGGGGTGGGTAGAGCTAAACTGGATAAAGATCCTTAGAGTGGTTGTAGGATTAAAGGAAAGCAAGAAGGAAGAAAACTGAAGAAGGGAAGAGGGGAGGAGAGCGGAAAGAACAGGAAGAGACGAGAAGAAGGGAGAAAGAGGAAGAAGGTAGGGAGGGAAAGAAAAAGAGTGAGGAGAAGGACAGATGGGGAGGAAAGGAAGGGGGAAGAGAGTGGGAGAGAAGGGGAAGAGATGAAGAGAAGGGAAGGGGGGAAAGGGAAAAAAGAGGTTGGAGGAGAGAGAAAAGGAGAAAGAAGAGGGGTGGAGAGACAGGAGGAGAGAAGGGAGGGAGGAAGTGGGGTCCTTGTCAATGTCCGGAATGGTCATTTGCAAAGCAGCAGCGCCAAGCTCAGGAGAAGCTAATTGGGGACTTGCTTGGCAATGCTTCCTCCTTCCATCCCAGTCTCCCCTCCCTTCCGCTGAAGTTCTCTGGGCAGCATCTGCTTCTATCACCCAGTGAGCCCAGAAGGGAAAGAAAGCGAGACTGAGACCTGGGACAGACCCCAGGAGGCTCCCGCCGAGGCTGGCTACTGTCATCGGCACTGGTCCTGGCAGGGCGCGAGAGCGCAGCTGTTTTGCCCAGGATTGGACTGGCGGGTCAGCTAGGAGCGCAGGTTGCCTCGGAGGGGCTGGGTCGGGGTGAGAGCTGGGGTCCCCTAGAGGAGAGTGGCCCGGGGGGCGGTTCGGCCGCAGGCTCCCTGCAGCCAGGGGGCAGCGCGGCTCTCCCCGCTTGGCCAGGTGCACTGGGGCTGGTCATTCCACGCGGACCTGCGGGCCGGCGGCATGGAGTGGGAACTCAACTTGCTGCTCTACCTGGCCCTCTTCTTCCTGCTGCTCTTCTTACTCTTCCTCCTGCTGTTCGCCGTCATCAAGCAGCTGAAGAACTCCATCTCCCACACCGCCGGGGCGCTGCAGCCGGGCCGCCTCTCGCTGGCCCGGGAGCCTTGGGGCTTCTGCCGGGAGCAAGCGGTGTGAGCCGGCGAGGTGGGCGCGTGGCTCCGGCCCATTCTAGTGCCTCCCCGCCAGCTCCAGCTCCAGCCCCGGCGAGCTCCGACTCTAGAAAACCTTCGGGCTTTCACCTGGGGCTGTACTAGTCTCCGCTCTAGCTCCCTACCTGGGCAGAACCCCAGCGCCCTCCTCGAGTCCGCTGAACCTCAGGCTCTAACCCTGGTTGGTGTTGATCTCGCCCAAGTCAGCTCCTGACCCGTAGTTCCACACCTCTGGGGGCGTAAGGAGTTGCGGCTACTCTGTCTCCTGCCTCACGGTGGCCCCAGGTCAGCTGGCCCACTGGGATCTTCGAGAATGCAGGTCGGTGGCGGGCATTGGGGGCGCGGGCTGGTGGTGAGGTGAAGGAGCTGCCACGGCACCTCAGAGGATGCGTCCAGTTTTGGGGTTGTGGGGTGGAGAGAGCGAGAGCCCAGGCAGGGTTGGATGGATAGATCGAGCATGAGAAGTTATTCCGGCTACTTTCAGCAGAACGAAGAATGCATCGGTTTAGAATCAGACAGCCTTCCCCACCACCGACCAAAGTCACTTTCTGCTGAAAAAGCCTTATAACAAGTTGCCAGAGGAAAGATCGGTGCTGGGGAATCGTAGCCGTAGCTATCTTAATTCTTTCCGTAGAGTTGCTTAAAGCTAGCAGTAGGCCTGGTAGGAGACGAATCAATGCTTGCTGAATGCACAAATGAATGGACGAAGGCCATGTTCGAAGGGCAAAGGAAGGAGTGAAATGACCATTTCAAGTGTTGCTGGGCAGATCCACCAGGGATCCTCCCCTTGGCATCCGATCCATGAAATGGCTGTGGTGCCCTGGCCTCCTTATCCTGCTTCTCATACCAAGTTGTCCTGAGGAGCGAGAAGGAATGCATTGAAGCCGGGATAAAAAGCGAGGGGAGCACTGAGTGTTCATTCTATAGGGCTCTTTTGGGAATGGGAGGGTGTGGAAAGGGAGAAAAGAGAGAATGACTGTGGGAGAGAAAACCTAGAAGAAGAAAAGAAACAGGAGCAGTCAGGCCTCCTCTAACTGTGGACAATTTGGAGAGAATTTGCTCTGGAGAATTGCAAAAGCCAATTTTCATCTTGCAAATAATAGTGATGACTTGGCCTTCTAGAATCCACTTCTGTTTTTCTTTCTGGATGTGTACGGAACTGAGCTTCGGCCCCTGAATATGTTACTGGGAGGGGTGCAGGACGATGCCAAAAAGCTTGACCTCTAAACTCCCTCAGTGAAATTCAACTTAAACTTCCCTTTACTCCCTCCTCCCTCAAGCTGGCCAGGAACATTAACAGGATGGCCATTTCAGCTTACTTGTCAAGGGGCCAAGCTGCCATCAGTTGGTTCAGTGAATTAGCATATACTGAGAAAAATCTTACTTCAAGGTAAATTATCTGCTTGTAATTATTTGTATTTAAAGCGCATTTGCACGGATAGGAGAAATTGTGGTAAATTATAATAAAATATAAAAAATAATCTTGCATCCATCAGTGTGCCTGGTCCTTCTATTAATTACCTTGGGAATGGAGGCAAGGAAGCAAATGTAGATATTTCGTAGTTGGTGAATGGGTGTACCAGGGACCTGACCATGTCATCAAGTCCAGAGATTTCAAACTCAAATAGAAATGGAGCCACTAAATCATACAAAAGGATCCCTGCAGGTAGTATATTGACTTAGAAAACCACATGTTAACATTACCTATATTGTATTATATTTTTATTTTGTTAAATGCTTCCTAATTACATTTTAATCTGGTTTGCCTGACACCTCTCATCAAATAGACTTTCTTCTTTTACAGATGAGGAATAGAAAGCCCAGAAAAGGGGGAAGGGAGGGGTTAATTTGCCTAGGGAGACCCAAGTAGTAGCAGAACTAAGATTTGAACCCAAGCCCTCTGATGCCAAAGCTAACATTATCTCCACTCTGACATGATACTGTTACAATCTGGTGAGTAGTCAAGTTCGTTTTTTTTTTTTTTCTCCTGGGACCGAGGAGCAGAAATGTTTAATAAATGACCCTGTGCAAGCTTAAGGATCTAATTAGTTGAAGATTGGAAGGCATATAGAACACAATTTTAGTATGTCTCTCTTTCCTTCTTCAGGAAGACAATGCAATATTTGTGAACTGAGAGATAAATGAATGTAAATGTAGTATTCTGCAGAGGCAGGAGAAATGGAAGATGTTAAAAAGTATTGGGGTAGAATAGTATGTACTTCGTTCCTCCCAAAACCGAGAACAGTTTTCTTAACTGAAATATTCCGATCATTCAGACAAAATGGGCATTGTTTTGCTGATCTTAAATTCTTCACATTGTGCATGTAACTAGCTGTGTGTGTGTGTGTGTGTGTGTGTGTGTACAGCTTCAGAAGTAAAGGTGGGGTCTGGGCCTGTTCGTCTGACCAAAAATTTGGAAACAATTCCACTGTAACAGAAAACTTAAAAATTCTCACTTCAGGGGCAAAGAAAAGACCCAACCAGAGGCGTGAACAGTAATCACATTTTCAATTCAGTCCAGTTTTGTGAGATGCAGCAGGGTGCTGTGGGAATGCCATTAACTAGCTGTGCGACCTTGGGAAGTCATTTAGCCTCTAGGTCTGTCTCCCCATCCTGTAAAATGAGAGGGTTAGACCTGGTGATGTCCAAAGATCTGCCTGCCTCTAAAAAGCTATTGTATTGTGGTTCAGATACAAATGTGCAATGGAAAATTGAAGCAATTATTCATACAATTTAAGGAGAAAGTGAGCAAGACATATTTGTCTCAATTACATGGATACTTAAGGGGGATTTTAGGCTACATTAATAATAATAATAATGCGAGATTTATGTAGGGTTTTAAAGTTTACAAAGCACTTTGCTTACATTATTTCATTAAAGGAGGCTTTGTGTCTAGGCCTAGGTAGTTAATAGCCCCACTGCCCTAGTTAGATCACATTGAGTGTCTCTTCTTCAGTTATGGGCGCCACATTTTAGGAAGTACTTGATAACCTAGAGAGTGTTCGGAGGAGCACAAAAAGGATGATGAGATCACCCCTCATTTGAACAAGCTGGTGGTCTTTAGCCTGGAGAGGGGGAGATTTAGCGGGGCACAATGGCTACCTCCAATTTGACAGGCTTTCAAATAAAAGAGAGTCTAGACATGTTCCAAAGGAAAGAACTGGAAGCAGTCAGGCAGACTGGCAAAGAAGATCTCAGCCCAGTAATGGGAAGAGCTTTCCAGAAAGGATAGCTCCTCCAAAGTGAACTAGGCTGCTTTGGCAAGTAGAGAGCTCCCCTTCACTAGAGGCTTCCAGCAAAGGCTGAGGGGAGTCTAGTCAGGGGTACCAGAAAGGGAATTTTTGTCCAAGTATGAATTGGTCTAGACTAGAATCTAGTCTCCTTGGATAGTCTGGTGAAGCCTATGGACCCCTTATCAGCGTAGCGTTTGTAACATAAATAAAATACGTAAGATTCCAAAGGGAACCAGTTTACATTGAAAGAGTTTACATTTTGTGTGTGTGTGTGTGTGTGTGTGTGTGTGTGTGTGTGTGTGTGTGTGTTTTAAAGTTCATGGATCCCAGGTTAAGAGCAGATGCTTCAGACATTCTCTTCCCACCTCTTCCATCTCTGAGCTTCTGTGATTCGGTGATATCTCCTGGGGTGGTGATGGTGGTGGAGGAGGAGGAGGAGGAGGATGAGGAGGAGTACTGTCTATTTCAGAGAAATGCTTCCACTCTCCACTTTGAATTCAATTCAGCAGATATGTATGAAGCACCTACTATGTGCAAAAGCTAGGACCTGGTGGAACAAAGCAATAAACAAAACAACAACAAACAAGCAAACAAAAACCAAGAAGACCTGTGCTCAAACATTTGAGGAGGGAAAGACACTAATAACTAGGCTAGGAGTGAGGATCCAGGAATATTTGCCACAGTAGACTTGGCCCCAGTTGAAAGAATAGTTTATTGCAAACGAAGAAAACCAGCCCTTACTGACAAAGCCATCTGAGACAGAAATAGCCAAGACTCAGTTTTTAGTCTCTGTTTCCCTGGCATTGTATGATCAATAGGAACACTTAACAATTAATTGTTAGTGTAGACTGTAGAAGGAATTATTTAATTCCTTGTTTATTCATGATGAGGAGAAATATGGATTTCCCTCTTTTTAAATTATCAGAATCTAGGTTTTAATAACATTCTTGGCTCTTTGCTCCTGGGCACCTCTGGCTTTCAAAACTGGGGCCCTTTTGCCCCCATCTTTAGATTTTTGGGGATCCATTTCCTTTTTAAAAGGAAGCCTGAGGCCATAGCTGGTCCCACTTTATTCTTAGTTCAAGAACTCGTTTAACAAGTGTTTACTAAGAGGCCACTACGTGCCAGGCACTGGGGATTAAAGTCAAAAATGCAACAGTCCCTGCTGTCAAGTAATCTACAGTCTACTGGAGAGAAACAACATATACATAGATTAATAATAATAATAATGACGATGATAGCTAGCTTTTATATGATCCCTATTATGTTCCAGGCACTGTGCTAAGCACTTTAAAAATGTTATCTCATTTGTTCCTTACAACAACCCTGGAAGTATGGTGTTATTTTTTATCCCCATTCTCCAGTTGAAAAATTGGGGCAAATGGAGGGTCCAATGACCTGCCCAGAGTCACCCATCTAGTAAGAGTCTGAGTCTGAATTTGAACTTGGTCTTCCTGACTCCATTCCTAGAGCTCTATCCACTGGGCCACTTCATTACCTCATTAAATACAAAATGTATCCCCAGTATTTGGGGGTGAGGGAGAGGGAAGGGCTTATTTCTGTCTTGTTCCCTTGTGACCTGGTCTGAATCAATTTTTCCTGGGAAAATATTTCTTGCCACTAAGCCCCATGACTACATACACAACCCCAGTACCTATTATGGGACCTACCCATGATGTTGGGATCTAGAACTGGAAGGGTCCTTAGAAACCCTCTAGTCCAACCCCTTCATTCTTATAATTGAGGAAACAGGTCCAGAGACAGGAAGTGACCTGTTTGAAGTCCTTCTGGGTAGTAAGTGATGGAGCTGAGACTGAGGCAGAGGTCCTCGGACGCCATTGTTACTGTTCTTTCTGTTTTGTCATGCTGTCATGCATGGACCTCTGCCAACCAATGGCATGTGGTTTGACCCTCTATCTGGGTGGCCAGGCCTGCCCCTGCTTGGGCAGCTCTACCAGCTCTAGGCCTTGGTTTGGATCCTTTTCCTTCGCTGCCTTTCTTTTCTGCTATAGATTGACTCCTGGATTGGGAACCTTCTGTCAGACTTCTTCCCCTGCATGTACAGCCTTCACCTTGACCATCCATACTCCCACGTTCCAATGTCTGGCCTTCACTTTACCGTGTGGATCTGTCTGAAGTCCTGGTCACCAGCTTTCTGGGTCCTGTCTTGCTGCCATGGGAGCTTACTTGGAACTATGGTCCATGAAAGCATCATTTTGAAGATGGAGATTACCTTAAAATAGGTATTTATTGTAAGCTTATACCATAATTGGAGGGGTGTGTGTGTGTGTGTGTGTGTGTGTGTATGTGTGTGTGCATGTGTGTGTATGTATGTGTGTGCGTGCATGTGCGCACGTGCGTGCTTTATGAAATAAAAGGCTTTCTCTGCAGTCTGGGAGCTGAGCTAAATCGCTGAAACATCAAGGGAATAGCCTGTAATTCCCCTGCTGTTGTTCGCTCAGCTTACTTCACTGAGCTCCCCCAATTTCAGCTTAATAGAGAAATGATACCAAGTCCCACGAGGAAAGCCTGAGTTCTGCTTTCCTGTCATTTCCTGAGTTGTCTGTGCAGTTAAGCTGCAGTTGTTACCCTCAGGAAGGCCGGCATTTCAGGTTAGGTAACGTCACACTCACAATTTTACCGTCCAATATGCCACATAAAGTCGATGTTGGTGTCTGACTTTAATTTTAGGGTGTAGCCGTAGGGGCAGAACTGCCTTCCCCCTGATGTTCTTCCATAGGGAAAGAGTTGGTTTTTTGGTGCCATTGGTTAGGATTCAAAAACACATTGGCAGGTGAGAACATTGGGCTGGATGGGAAAAGGTGAAATTTAATGGAGATAAGTGTACAGAATCACACTGGATTCCAGAAATAAGCTTGACAGGCCTAGGATTGGGGAATAGTTTTCATAGTTTGGATGGATTCTAAGCTCTGTAGAAATCTCCAAGTGATATGGAATCCCCAGAGGCTGACAGGATCTTGGGCTGCATTGGGAGGCAGGCACCATGAAGAAGGAGGTGAGGGTCCTTTTATTTGTGTTCTGCCCTGTTCATTCCATGCCTTCAGTCCAGTTATCCCTTCCACAACATGACTTTCCCCACTGAGGTTTCCATGTATCTCAGGTCCTCATAAGAAATTAAATGGGAATTTTGGGGGAGTTCTGTGTCATCTGACACAGAACTTATGACCAAATACTTAACCCAAATTTTATAATAAGGTACTATAAATATCCCATAAAAGAAAAAATAAAAAAAAATTAGACTTCTCTGGTATGAAGGGAGGGCCAAAAAAATTTACATGAATGTTCCAGATCTTGAGGGTGGGACCATGCCCTTAACCCTTGGCTATTTCCAAGTATTTGAAAGACTGACATATCACTTGTCTGCTTGGCCCCTCCAGGACAAAACTAGGAACTATGGGTGGAAGATGCAGAGGATTTCATACAGTGAAAAACTTACCCTCAATGAGAGCTATACCTCAAAGTAAAAGTGTACTCACTACTTGTTCTCCTTCCTCGAGGTTTTCAAAGGAAAGTTAGATGACCAAAATAGTTTGGTATTGATACAGAGAAGAGTCTTGGTCAGATGTGTTTTGGACCAGATGGTTTTCACATTCCCTTCCTGCTTTGAAATTCTGTGTCCAAGGCAAAGATCAGATTTACCCAGTGTAATGGGGCCTTTGGACCTTGCCCAGATTGCCTATCATGGAGATATCCCCTTCTTGCATCCCTGACTGTTCCAGTGGGAGTACACACCTTTCAAAGGTTGTGCGGACAGAAGAGGCTTGTCTTTCAACACTACCAGATTGGGCCAATCTCTCCCTTTCTTGCAGAGTCCAAAGGTTGAAGAATAGATTTCACTCATAGGGGGCCACCATGAACTGAACTGGGAAGGGGAAGATTCCTGTCCCTCCCCCTTTTCTCCCTTCCCTTTTGCCCCAGCCCTGAGAAATGGTTCTGGGGTCTCTACTTGTTCTGTTCCCTTTGTCTTTCTCATTTTCAGGTGCTGAAGGTGATCTCTGCATGACACAGGAGTCCATGAACCATGGCAACCTTGGGGTGAGGATTCACTGTGGGACGTTGCAGTGTGCTAGCTAGGCTAGCTAGGCAGATGGCTTTGGGCTTGAACTTTAGGAATACAATCTACAGCAGTCAAGTTGAGCTATGAACCTAATCCCATTCTCCTCCCCAGAAACTGAGGTGGTGCAGTGAGGGAAGATGAGTTAAGCCCCACACATTGAGGGGGGAGTAAATTTGTATCTTTGTGATTATACATATCTTTGAAGTAAATATTTCTTTATAAAGCCAATCTGACTGTTAGTGGTTAAATGGAACCAAGGTACAGGGGACCACTCTTACATTGAAAGGAACATCATTGGTGGGGACTGGCACTATTTGCAAAGGGCCTAGACACCCCCCAAACCTCCCTTAAGGGTACTTGAGAGCCCTGGAGAAGGGGTGAAATGTAACACCTCTGTCTCTCAGACACTACAGGCCAGGGTAGCAAGTGTTATACCAGAAGGTGCCATGTTATGGCTTTTCTGGAAATTAGAACATGCCATCGTTTGTGCTTGGTTCACTTGCTTGAGGAGGGAAATAGCACTAGGCCAGTAGGAAGAATTCTGGGTTATTCTAAAGAATCCAGTATAAGCTAGTATAAAGAATCCAGGTGTTATTCTAAAGATAAGAGCGATGAAACACACACAAATATTATGGGTACATATATAATATATATATATTATACATAATGTGTGTGTACATATCTATGTCGAAACTTAGAGGTGGCTAGAAAGGCCATGTTGTGCCATAAAATGATACTTGCCTTTTTTGGCATCATATGGCAAGAGAAGGGCACATTAGAGCCCTGGTGTATGGCAGGGACAGTTGTGGGCTTTTAATCCTTGAGGCCACCAAGAGTTCTTTATGGAACATCCCACAGTTTAAACCCAGGGAATAATTGTATGGTGTCGGTGTCTACACTGGCAAAGTAAAGGTGACCCTTGTAAGGGGAATCCAGATGACTCAGTCATTAAAACAAAACTCCCCTCTTTCTTTGAGCTCTCCAAATAATGGCAATGGGGTTCTTCTAGAACTGGATCATTAGATAGACTTTCCCTTGGACAGACATAACCTAGATCTGCAAGACAGCATAGACTCAGAGGCAGAACAAAGGTACTTGAATTGGTGTCCAATCAGTTCACCACTGTGGCCAAAGCAAAGGACTTCACTTCTCTGAAACTCAGTTTCTTTATCTGTAAAATGACATTAATTGCACATTCACCTTACTGAGGGGGTTGTGAAGAAAGCCCTTTCTTGGTAAACTTTAAAATTCAGTGTAAATGTATATCACTGTGATCATGGCCTCCAGGGAGGTTGAGACAATCAAATGAGTAACTTATGTAAAACTCTCACAGAATTAACTGCTGCTATCTCTGTTGTCCAGAGGAAAAGAAGCTTCTTCCTCTGGGCTCCTTTGCTGCTTCCCTGCCCCAGCCTAGCTCAAGGCACTGTCTCCTCTCTACTCTCTCTCCCTTCCTGATCTCATCAGCTTCGATTACAGTTTCAGATTCAAGAATGCCATCTGTGCAGAATCAAGCATTTGTTAAGGGCCTAATAATGTGCTGTGACAGGCTCTAGGGATGCAGATATAAAAATGACACTGTCCTTGTCCCCAAGGAGCTTACATTCTACTGTGAAGATGCAACCTGCTCACAGAAAAGTAAATGCAAAATATATAGAAAGTACATGCAAAGTGATAGGAGTGAGGAGTGGTACCAACAACTGGAGGGTCAGAAGACTCCTCCAGCCCATACCATCTAGTCCCATTCTTCATCCTCAAGGACAGTCATTTATTACCATGTCTTCGGGACACCTGTATTCTCCAAATGTGTCTCAAACTCAATATGTCCTGGACTAATTATCTCCCCGCACCCCAACTTAGGCTTCCTTATTTTTGTTGAGGGTACCACCATCAAATGTCGATCAGGTTCAAAATCTCAGGGGTCATCCCTGGCTCTTCCTTCACCTTCATCCCAATATCCAATCAGTTGCTTTGTCTCATAGATCTTAACTCCAAATAACTCACATCCAACCACTTCTCTCTTCTCCACAGTCACCACCCTCATTCAGGCTCCCAATGCCTCTCACCTGGACTCCAGCAATAGCCTTCTAATTGACTGATGTCTCTCCATAGAGCCCTCCTCCCTACAATTTCATCAGGTTGATAAATTGATATGTCTAAAGCATAGATCTGACCGCCTTTCCCTTTCCCAAAAAAATCTTCAATAGCTTCCTATCATCTCTGCAATAAAATATGAATTCCTCAGCTTGACATTTAAGGCCTGCCATAGGCTGGCTCCTACCTACATTTACAATCTTATTTGGGGCATTCAGTGGTTGCAGTCATACAGCTTTAGCAGCTAATCTCCTGTGCTTTCCATCTCCCATCTAATAACTTTGCATAGAGGGTCTCCTATGTCTGGATGGCCCCTCCTTATTTACCTCTTCCTCATAAAAACTCTGTCTTCCTCCAAAGCACAGTACAGTTGCCATCTCTTACAGAAGGCCTTTCCCGATGCTGTGTTTACTCCTATCTGCACCTGGTAAATCATAAAATGTAAACTCCCCTAAGGCTAGGGACTATTTTCTTTGTTTTGATCCTCAGCAACCTTGCACAACTTCAGTACTCCCTCCCACCAACTTTCCTGCTCCCCTTTATGTTTTGTCTTTTCCTAGTAGGATGTCAGTTCCTTGTAGAAGCAAGGTGTGACCAGAATGGCCTTTGTTTTTTTTGAGTGACTCAGCTTACCTCATTGAGCCTTGAGGGGTGCTGGGGCTTCTCTTCCAGGGCAGGAAGCCCAGAGGCCATGCCTGGAAGCAGAGAACTTCCTGTGTGATGAGTCATGGGGCTGGCTGAGGGGAGGTGTTGACTCCAGAGCCATGCCCTATTGCGTGTTAACCCAGGGGAAGGGGCCAACTCAAGAACCAATCGGCCCTGGCCATTCAGGTGGTGCTTGATGATGTCAAAAACTCTGTAAGAGGGGAGAGGACAGCTTGAAGAGCTCTCTTTCCTTTTCCAGTTGGTGTGGGAACAGTGGCAAGCGTGACTCTGGGCCAGCCCTTGCTCTCGGGCCGAGCCCAGATGTTGGTAACTATGAATTGTATTGGGTCTGTCTGTTGATATTTGTAATTTGTTTGTATTTTGGTTTTGAGGTTCGGGGTGCTGGTTCATTTCCCCCAAACTAAATGAATGTTCTGAACCTCAGGGTGCTGGCTTTTTCCCCTGAAGTAAGTGAATGAAACTGTATTTGGTCTGTCTCTTGATGCTTGTCTCTTTGCTCCCCTGAACTAACTGAATGCTAACTGAATGCTGGTGTTTTCCCCTGAACTAAATGAATGTGGTCTGTAAGCTAACTGAATGCTGGATTAAAGTAAGCTGGTCAACCCCTTCACCGTGCTTTCCTTGTTTAAGCAGATAAAAAGAACCTGTGCTTTCCCGGCATCCCGGCAGCCTCCTGGGTGCTGGCTGTTGCGGGGATCTTACGCCCCCACAGAAGCTGCTAGCTGGGTTGTTAAAACACAAGGACCATCTTGTTTTCTTGGTTTGGGATCCCCAGCACTTAGTACATAGTAAGTGTTCAACAAATGATCTGTCTGTCTGTCTTTCTATTCTGTCTATCCATCCATCTATCCATCTATCTACCTATCTATTCTATTCCCTTCCATTCCATTCTATTCTATTCTATTCTATTCTATTCTATTCTATTCTATTCTATTCTATTCTATTCTATTCTGTTCTGTTCTGTTCTGTTCTGTTCTGTTCTGTTCTATTCTATTCCATTCCATTCCATTCCATTCCATTCCATTCCATTCCATTCCATTCCATTCCATTCTATTCCATTCTGTTCTGTTTTGTTCTGTTTTATTCTATTCTATCATCTGTCTATCTACTTATCCATTTATCCATCTATCCCTGATGGATGATGAAGTGACTGGCTCTACATCCTTCTTCAGGGTTGATGGCTCCCTACTAAGGTGTCCTCCCCCAAAGGAAACTTATTCCAGAATCCTATCATTTCACCATGAAACTACTCAATTGCCTTAAACATTCAGTAGCAATGGATATCATTTCCAGTAAGCGAAGGGAAGGGTCATTTGCTCGCAATGCTCTTCTTCCTTGATACATAGCACTGAAAGGGAGGTACAGAGGTTTGTACAGTGGCAGAGGAAGGGTCTCTTCTTCAGTCTAGCATACCAACCTGACATATTGGTTAGAAGGGTAGAAAGTACAGCATGAAGGAGAAGGCTCCATTCCTCAGGTAGACCTTAGTACGCCAATATAAAAACCATGGAGAGAAATTTGAGTCCAGTCCAACCAATAAACATCTATTAACTGCCTCTTAATGTTCCAGGCACTGGACAGTATGTGTGTGTGTGGGTGCGTGACATACAAAGGCAAAACCTAAGCAACCTTTGTCCTCAAGGGGGGACAGTGTTATTTATGCAGCATGTTCCCAAATAAGTGTATATAGGGAGGGGGAATGGGAACAATCATTTCTCAAACACCTACTATGTGCCAGTTGCTGTACAAAGTGCTTTGCAAATATTCTCTCATTTGATCCTCATAACAGCTCCAGGAGGTAGGTGCTATTATTATCCCCATTTCACAGTTGAGCAAACTGACTTGCCTGGATCACACAGCTAATGAGCGTCTAGGCAGGTATTCTTGACTCTTGGGGCAGTTAGGTGTTGCAATGGATAGAATGCCAAGCCTGGAGTCAGGAAGACCTGAGTTCAAATCTATCCTCAGACAATTACTAGCTGTGTGACCCTGGGCAAGTTACTTAACTCTGTTTGCCTCAGTTCCTCATCTGTAAAATGAGCTGGAGAAGGAAATGGCAAACCACTGCTGTATCTTTGCCAAGAAAAGCCCAAATGGGATCGTGGAAAGTGGGACACAATAGAAACAACTGCACAACAACAACATTCCTGACTCCAGAGCCTGGACTCCATCCACTGTACCATCTAGCACTCACATACACAATAATTGAAGGAGATGGAAGTGTGAACTCAGGTCCTCCTGACTCCAGGGCCAGTGCTCTACCATTGAGCTGCCACCTAGCTGCCCCCTAAGGCCAGACTTGAACTCAGGAAGATGATTCTTCTTGCCTCAGGCCTGGTGTTCTATCCACTGCAGCACTACCTAGCTGCCCCCTGAGGCCAGACTTGAACTCAGGAAGATGATTCTTCTTGCCTCAGGCCTGGTGTTTTATCTACTGTAGTGCCACCTAGCTGCCCCCTGAGGCCAGACTTGAACTCAGGAAAATGAGTCTTCTTGCCTCAGGCCTGGTGTTTTATCTACTGTAGTGCCACCTAGCTGCCCCCTGAGGCCAGACTTGAACTCAGGAAGATGATTCTTCTTGCCTCAGGCCTGGTGTTCTATCCACTGCAGCACTACCTAGCTGCCCCCTGAGGCCAGACTTGAACTCAGGAAGATGAGTCTTCTTGCCTCAGGCCTGGTGTTTTATCTACTGTAGTGCCACCTAGCTGCCCCCTGAGGCCAGACTTGAACTCAGGAAGATGATTCTTCTTGCCTCAGGCCTGGTGTTCTATCCACTGCAGTGCAACCTAGCTGCCCCCATTATTAGTTGCTTTTCCTCCATTAACCTTTTCATCTTGTTTCAATCCCTCTTAATGCTAGTGCCTGCCCTCTGGGATTGTATATCTTGTTTGTTCATAGCTGTTTGCATAATGTCTCCTACCATTAGATTGTGTGCCACCCGAGGGCAGGGGACTGATGGTCTTTTGGTTTTATTTGTATCTCTAGTTCATAGTGCAGTACCTTGAACATACCAAAGGTGCTTAATAAATGCTTGATGATAGAATTCTGCATAGATTGATATTTCTGTCAATGTGGAGTTACCTTAGTATGCCGGGTGAAATCTACCCATGGTTAATTTCCTCAGCAATAAAGGCCTGGTTTGTTCAACATGCTTATCCCCTTTGCATGTAGACAAAGTATTAATGTTTTTGATTGCCTCTTATTCAAAGATTTTTGAAATGAGGAGTTTGCAATCAGTGTGAATACTAATAGAAGTCAAATGTAGGCTAATGCTTGATTTATCATAATTCTAATATCTAGGGAGTATGAATTAAAATATTCAGTGTCAATTGCTTTTCTGCACCAACTCTCTATAATTGCCCATCAACATTGATCAGCGTTGACAAGACCTGTACAAAATCATCCATATCCTTCTGAGCACTTTACCTGATTATAATATTCACCAAGTGCCCAGTGCTGAATGTGATTTTAATTAGGTAGGTGGATGTCTTAGGGAATCTGTCACATCGCTATACTTCATTCTATTCCACAAATGGTGATTCAGCACCTACTGTGTAGATGTCACTGTACTAAGTAAGCACTCTGGGTACAGAAAAGAACCTACCAGGTCCTACAAATACAGAGAGTTTTTTTAAAAAGCTGAAAGTGTACAAAGTACATACATTTAATACAAATAAAGTGACTGGAAAAAGAAGGGGACACCAGCAAGAGGTAGGTGTCAGAAAAAGTTTCCTCTAAGTGGTGGCCCCCTGAGCTGATCCTTGAAGGAAACTGAGGATTCTGAGGTTGGATCAGAAGAGCTGGGCCATTGGCTGTGAGGTCTGGGACTGGAGTTCAGGAGAGAGGTTTGAGCTAGATACACAGACCTGAGCATCAGCTGTGAATCAGTCCATTCTGGGAAATCGATCAAAGAAGGGTAGCCATAGTTTACCTACAAGAATTAAACATTCATTTGGAAAATGCTTTTGGATGCCTGACATTTAGGAGACAATGCTCCCAAGTTCAACTGTCCTTTGAGACCATCTTTAGAATTTTTTTTCTCGTGTCATTTCAAGGTTGACTTTTAAACACATTGTTTTATTGTGCAACTATCATCATTTTTGTTATGTGCGTTGTTTTAATCGATGAGAAGGCAGTGTGGCATTATAGAAAGAGCATTGGATTAATGGCCAGGAGATATGGGTTTGAATCTTGGCTCTACCACTTATAATCTGTGTGAACCCAGACAAGCCCCCCCCCCCCGCCTTGGTTTCCCCATCTGTAAAATAAAGGGGTTAGGGTAAACAGCGTTCTAGTTCCCTATCTATAATTCTACATCTTGCTGCAAGTCAGAGCTTGGGGGCATAGAACTGAAAGTACTTTCTTTTTTAAAAGGTGCCAGTGCTTTATGAATCCAGGTATTGCTATTATCATCATTATAATTATCATTCTCCAAGTCCTCCCTTGCAAGTAGATGAAGTACATAATCATTGGAAGGTGCTTATTTTCCATACGAATGCATGAGTTACTTTAGTAAACACTTTTCTGCAGCCGTGGACGGCATTATGCCATGTACATGTTAATTCTGCATGCATCTGAGCTGTCACCTCCAAGTGGTGGGCCTCTTTTTAAATTTATATATGGGGTTGGGGTATTTGTTAAGCTGCTGGTGCTACCAGACTTGGTGGTTATCAGCTTTATGGCCCCCTGTAGCTTCTCTGTCCAGAATAGTATAGCCTCAGCTTATGCAGGGCTGTGGTCCTTGAGTATGGCTGAGTCCAAGTTTTACAAACAAATTCTTTTATTAAGGGGATTTGTTCTGTGAAGTTTGGAAGTGAAGTCAAAGGGCTGCAGCCTCCAGGCCACAGGTTCCCTACCCCTGGTAGAGTATCAGGGCCTCTTGATGACTCCCAGGGGCCCAGGGTGGCTCAGTGATGGAAGACTTGGCATTTGGGGATGACGCTATGAATCCTAGGGTGTGTGTGTGTGTGTGTGTGTGTGTGTGTGTGTTGGGGGGGAGCGGTCCTTAAATTGAAAACACCTCCCCCCAAGGCTGCAGGGGAAATTGTGCCAAAACTATAGCAGAGAGGACAGGGCATTGAGCCAGAAAAGCTATCCACTGGCTGATTTTTAGAAAAGTGAATCTGCCCTCTGGCTCTCTCTTTCTTCCTTTCTCTGGAACTCATGGCAAATTGCTGTTTGGGATTTCCCATGAGGGGTAGGTACTTTTTCCTTCCTTCCCCCACCCCTGTTTCCCAGGAGAAATTGATCTGCTGAAATATGGCATCCCCCATAGGTGCTGGCCTTTGTGAGCCTGGCCTGAGCCTGAGCCTTGGGCCTTTGACTGCCTCTTTTGCTCTTTCCAGGAGTGTACTGATAAACACACAACTTTGGCTTTCTAAAAATAAATGACTTTGTGGCCACCAGCAAGTCACCTATTGTCTCTGAGTCTCAGTTCCTTCTCTGTAAAAGGAAGGGTTTCACCAGATGATCTCCAAGATCTCTGAGCTCTAAATCCATGATACTACAATTCTATGAAAGATGATATGATAGGGTGAATAGAGCACTGGAGTCAGAAAGGCCTGGGTTCAAATTCTGCCTCAGCCACTTATTTGTCTGTGAGACCTTGAGGAAGCCCTCCATTTCTTCTCAGTTTCCTTACAAAGGGGAATGGACTCAGTGACGTTGTGGTGACTCTTGGCTGCCTTCCTTCCTTCTATTCTTGATGGTGGCTATGGCCACATTCTTGGCTCCAGTTCAATGTTTCCTCACCGAAGAGCATTGCATTTGTAATCAGAAGACCTGGCCTCTGGTCTTGGTCAAGTCCCTTCTCCTCACTGGGCCTCAGTTTCCCACTGTAAGATGAAAGTGTTGGATTGGATGATTTCCAAAGTCCCTCTCAGCTACATGCTGTGGAAATAGGGGACCTACATGGCACCTTCTGAGCCCTAAGGGACATAAAAGGGACAATCTTGACATATAAAACCACGAGCCTGAGGAGTTAATAAGCTTCAGCAGAAGTAAATATAATGAAGGCTGGAGGCAGTCAGGGCTGTGGGTGGTCCGGAAGGGATGAGACAGGTAGATCTATGCTCTGGTTAAGGGCTAGCCCTCCTCATTAATTAGCACAGTGCTTGGCATATAATAAGCACTTAATAAATGCTTGTTGGTTGGTTGATTGATTGATTGCATTCCAAGGACTCATTCCAATGTGAATTCTTTCATGTTAAATAAGGCCTGAGTTCTGACTCCACTCCACACACTGACAGGACCTTTTCTGCTCTGGTCTGCAATCAGAGATGAACATTAGGTGCAGGCATCCCTTCCCCCACCACTCTTCCCCTACCTCATCCCCATCCATTATCTTTCTTCCTTCTGATGCTTGATTAAGTATGATTTTTGTCTGGGACTTTTCCCATATACATAGCATTTAATGGGGCCTTTCCTCTGTGGGAAACTTCTAATATGTGAAGAGGTTTGAATTCATGCCGGGGCATTTTTCTAAATTCATTAGTTTTTGGTCTCTCTCCCAGTTGGGGTTTCTTTATTGGTTAGGTCACTCACCTGAAACCTCTTCCCTGAGAAACACAGAAACTGTCTCTGATTGGCCCCTTCAGGGTTTCCACTCAGCCTCCCTGATCTGCTCTCATCATCACAGTTTGTTCCAAGGAAGAGTCAGAGCTATAACTAAGAATTTTCCCACTCACTTTGGACAAATTTATTGGTGGCGATGGATGTGAAGATGGCCCTCTGCTGGTGGAGTGATACTAGGAGAGGGCATGACCCTTCCTCCAAGATCCTGGCCTATGCATTAGGCAGCATGGGGGAGAGGAGAACATGGCGGACAGGAAAGACATGCCTTGAGAAGCACAACGGTGAGACTCTGGGGTGGAGGCAGGGACTTGCAATAGGACCAAGAGGTTGAAGGAAGGATGCTGCGGGGAGAAAGTGCACTCCTCTCCGCAGTCGGTGCCCTGGAGCCCATTATAGCTCTGCCTCAGGAATACACCCTGGAAGCCTTTCTGTGACTTTCCAGGTGTTTATAATAGATAAAAGCTTCAGCTCTGTGCTGCTCCCTCCGCCGCTCTCACATCCCTCCTTCTTGCTCATCTCCTCACTCTAATTGATGCCATTCAGAACTGTTGGCATGCTCATTAACCCCGGCATGAGCACCTTAAAGTTCCCCTGTAGACAAGGGTAGGTTCTGCAGATAGAGGGTTCATCAGAACAGTGTGACCTTAGATGAATGACTTCCCTAGTCTTGGCCTCATTTTCTTCATTAGTAAAACAGAGGCTGGGCTAGATAGTCTTAAAGGTCCTTTCCCAGGTTGTCTCATTCTAGGCCGCCGGGAACTTGGGCCCAGCTCTTGGTCTTACAAGTAAATCAGACACCTGTCATGACCACCAGGTGGCGCTATTGGGTGTAAAAAGAATCCTCCAGTGTCGGTTCCTAGGGATCTCAATGGGTACCAGACCTTGTTAATAGTCAGAGAGGACCCAGCTCATCACCTGTAATTACAACAGGCAAGTGGGGCCATCTGGAGGTTGAGTGGAGTGGAAATGAAAGTCTCTTTATTGAGCAGCTACAACAACGGTGAAAAACTGTCCAAATGACTGTGAAGAACTTGATCCAGTCCCTCCCTCCCTTTCCCTCTTTCCTTCCTTTATCTTATTCCTCCTTTGCCTCCATCCTTTCATTCTTCTTTTTTTCCTTTACCTTTCTGAATTGATCACTGATTTATGAAATTATGAAAGAGGGGCAGGAGTGCCTTGTTCTCTGGGTACTTGTCTGGAAAAACCATGATTGGCAGTGGGGAATAGGGGGTGACAATCATATTTGAATAAGGCACAAGTTTCTAATAAGTGGGGAGAGATACAGAGGCAGATAGTGGTATGGGGACAGGGAATGGGATGGTGAAGGAAGGCAGCTTGGGGAAGAAGAGGGGAGGGGGAGTCACTTATATAATCATGGATTAGAGGTGGGAGCACTAGGCAGCATGGACCCAGTAGAGATGGAAGAAGGCTGGGGGGGCAGGAGTTTGGGGTCTCATTTTTATAGGGGTTTTGGGGAACGGATGAACTCTTTTATCTGTGCCACCTTGGAGTGAATTCATTAACATATCCAAATCATCTCAGAGTTATTGGTAGAACTTCAAAGTCATAGTCTCAAAGTTGTCATTATCTTTTTGATGTTTTGCTGGTCTGGAATTGCAGAGGTCTAGAATTTGTCTGAAATTTACATGTTGTAGGCCAGAAATCTTGACAAGCCATGCTTAGATGGTTTCTCCTAACTTTGCACATATTACCAGGATGTGAATTTTAGTTAATATGTGATACAGTTTGTAAATTATACTCCTTTAATCTTTTGGATGGTTTGCACATGATTTCCGGGTTCCCCTTTGCAATATTTATTCCCTGCTACAATTTACTTACTATTCTGACTAGAAGGGGGAGAGGGGTGAGGAGCATGGTCAGAGGGACCACAGCAAGAAACAATTTTGACATTGTAAAGGGATTTATGATTCTCATATTAATTGCTATAATATATGTAATGAATATACTAACACTTAGATTTCTCAGAGCTCCCTTTCTTTCCTTCTCTTACTCTGTCGCTCCCTTTTCCTCTTTCCCTCTCCTCTCCTGTCTCCCTCTTTGTCTCTTCCCCCCACTCATTTGTAATCCCTCCTTCTCTCTTTTCCTCTCTTTCCTTCTCCCTCTTCTTCCTCTTCTCCCTTTTTTTCCTTCTCCTGCTTTTCATGATGCGCACATATTGAGATACTGAAGGCCAGTGCTCTGGGGCCAGAAAGTCTTGCAAGCTTGGCTACATGGGCCCCTGGGAGATGTAGGAACTGAGTCCTACAGAGACATCATTGTTTCCTGTCAGCTGGAGGAGAAGCTATGGAACCATGTGGAGGGGCAATTGAGGAGGCTGGCTGTGGGATCGGGAGGTTGAATTTGATGGGTGATTCAACAGAGGCAGATGGAAGAGCTGGAGAGAAACAGGAACGGTTTGAGTTTGACTAGCTGCCACTGCCGCCACCACCCCAGCAAGGGTGTAGCTGGAGCAGACTAAAGCTTGTGCAACTATTCTCTCTGGGGATCTGATAAAAAATGAGGACATGCTTTGTCTCTCCTCTCCCTTCCCCCCACCCCCACTGTCTTAAAGGGCAGGTGTCAAATCCAAAGTTTTCCTGTTCTTTAAAGTTATGTTTCTATTTTAATTAGTATGGATGCCAGCTTATTCAGGATCATAATTACGTCTGATTGGTGTGTTCCATTGTTGTGAAGAGGAAGCCAAGGAGGAGAGCAGAGATGGCACAGGACACCAAGCAAAGTAAAAGGGTTCAAGAGTAAGCACTTTCTGAACTGTAGGGGAGAGGAGTAATTTTCTCTGGAGGTTGGGAGGTCAAGAGCTAAAAAAGGAAAGAATCTTATTAATAATGATTTTAAAACATTTTTTATAAACCTCTCAAAGTTGGGGCAAGTATGGATCTGGGTCTTCTCCTCTTGAAGCTAAAAATAATAGTTGACTGCTCTATGTAGGGGAAGGAGAGGGGGTTGGGTACTATTGTGGTCATGTTGACTTCTGCAATTGTAAAGAGGCTCAAGCTTGAGTATTTGCATAAGATGCTCTTCATTGGTGGAGAGAAAGATTACCCAATGCTATGTGCCAGAGTGAGGGGTGAAGTTGGTGAGAGCTTGAGAAAGGAGAGATTCTTCCCAGGAGCAACCCTTGGTGCTCACTAAGGGAGGAGGTTCATTCAGGATAGCTATCCTGAGAAGACTACCTCTTCTCTGAAGCTCATGTCAACTTCCCCCTTCATTCAGGCTTACTCTTCATTCCACCACTGAGGAATGTCTTCTTCAAAGACCCAGACTAGACTTCTGGGTTACAACATTGTTTTCTTGTTGCATTGTGCAAAGAAATCCCTCTTGAGGGGTGGAGCTGAGGGAGGTGACTGGAAATTAGGCCAAGTTTGGTGGAAAGAAAGGAGGCATAGCCAGACAAGGCTGGGCATGCCCATATTTCAAGGGTAGGGACCAGGGTGAGTGAGTGTTCTTTCTTGTAGTAGCCTAGAAGGTGAATTTTTACACTTTATACAAATAATCCACACAAATACCAGGTTACATACACGTTAAACCTAGAACTATGACAAGGAAATAACATTGGAGGTGAATATGTGGGAATGATTGGAAGAGGATTAGCAAATCAGGAAATGAGGGTCTTGCTTGGGGGCCTCAGGGGATAAGACTGCTTTGTGGAAGGTAAGGATGAAGTGATGTCACTTTCCTAAGCACAGATACTTGGAACACAAAATGCTGATTTAAGTCCGGAGCTGGGCCACTTTGAGCCAGTCATTTCTCTCTGAAGGCTCATTTGTAAAATGACCAGGGCTGAGTGAGAGACTCTCCAAGTTCTCTTGGAGCTCTGACATTCTCTGATTCTATAACTAGTCACTCACCAAGTCCTGTCCTTCCTTTGTTGGGTGTGTTCCTTGTTTCTGTTCTTTTCCCTCCTTTTACATGGCTATTCCCTGGGTTTCCCACAACTTCATGCCAAGGTTGATGTCTTAGTTACCTTGCTGGATTGCTTGCCTCTAGGCTCTTTCCACCTCAGTCCTCCTTGCACTTGGCCATCAGATGCTTTCCTTAAGCATCTATTTCATTGTGCCAATCCTCAGCTGAAAACACTCCAATGATTTCCATTACTTGTAGGATAAAATCCAAATTACTCAGCCTGGTATTCAAGGCTCTCCGTAATCTGATTCCCTTCTAAGCAACCAACCAATATTTTCTTTATCTGCCCCCCAACATTAACAAGCTGGTTTTACTGCCCCCTCAATACTTTATACTAATTACTAATGGAAATGAACAATAATTTATTAAGTACCTACTTTGTAGCAGGCACCATGCTAAATGATTTACAAATATCTGATTTGATCATTGAACTTTTGAACAGCCTTAAATGTCCTTTTCCCATCCTCTGTTTAATCTACCTTTTTGGTGAAAAATTATTAATAACCAATATCTTGGAGATGCAGAGCTTTCCGCAGCCCCCTTTTTCAAAGTCCTCACTTTAAGTTCAGATTTTCTTCAGAAGGATGTTACTGATAACGAGATTGCATTGACTTTCCTCATCCTGGTCAGCCCCAACCCAAGCTAGCAATTAATTTAATCTAAAGTAGGGAAGCCCATTGTGTTCCGCTCAAGCTTGGGTGGAGACAGATTCTTTTGTCTTTTGTCTAGGCTGGAGTGGTCTGGTATAGCTGGGGGGCAGTATTTTCTCTGTCCAGGGGTGAAATATCAGCTTCTATTGGAAGGGTATATAAACTGTGCACCCTAACCCCCAAAAGAGCTCAGGCTCTTGGTGGTCTAAGGCCAGTCTCTCCATTTTTGTTTTGTGTGGCTTTGATTGATGACCCCTTGGGGAAGGCAGTCAGGAGCTGTATCCCTTCAGGTGTCTATGTGTGGGTCCTGGGAGATTTGCTCCACACTCTAGCCTAATTGGACCATTAACTGTGAATTTCATGTAGTCTACCACCTCCATACATTTGTATAGGCCACCCCCACCCCCCAGGTCCCCAAAGCACACCCTCCTCACTTCTGCCTTATAGAATCCATATCTCCCTTCAAGGCTAAGCTCATTTCTCTGAAAACTTTATTATCTGCCCCACATGGAAGTGTTCTCTCCCTTCTGAAATTTTCTTAAAGCACTTTGCCTGGATCTTTCTTTTGTTCCTCTCACTTCCCATCATGGGCTATACTTTTCTGCCTATTCCCTTCATCCCCACTGACCATAAGCTTCTTGAGGGCAGCAGCTGGATCATTTGTCTTTATTTCCCTAGCACCTAGAGAGGTGGTCTCAAACAGTGTCTATATATAACTGATGGTGAATAAATATTTGTTGAATTAAATTACATTTACTAAAGACTTCCTCTGAGTAGAGTTCTGTACTTGGTGCTGAAGGTTGGGTCACTTCTATCCTGAATATAACCTGCTTTGTTTATACTTGTTTGCATGTTGTCTCTGCCATTAGAGTCCTTGAGGGCAGGGTCCATCTTCTGCCTTTTTTTTGTATCCCCAGTGATTAGTAAGTACAGTGCCTGGTACATAGTAGATGGTAAATAAATGTTTATTGGTTGATTAATTGATCATGGAGTTTAAATTCTATTAGTGGGATCCGACATAAGGATATAGTTGCAATACAAAAATACTACATCAACCCATTATTCAACAAGGATATATCATGTGCCCACAATGTGCCAGATGCTGTGCCAGGGAATACAAAGACCACAGTGCAAATGGTCCTTGCCCTCAAGGAGCTTACAGTCTAGCCAGGGAAGACAACAGAGTTTTGCAGTAACACCAACACCTGTTTTATATAGATGAGTCTTGTTTCCCTAGGTTCGGGGATAGGAAGGGCAGCCTTAGGATTCGATTGACCTTGGGGTACTGCAGCTTGATTATTTCTTTGATTTCTGGCCAAATTGTAAGGCAAATGTCCTAAGGTGAGCTCAGGGAGAACAGAAATCTCCTGCAGAGCAAAGGGCAAAAGCTTGCTTGATCTTGACATTCGGAATGAATACCAACCTTGAAAGTTGGGCCTCGTGATCCTTCCTTCACGACTTCTCCCCTTGGTCCAGGTATAAAAGGCCCAACCCATGATAGGGGAATTCATTTGCTGCTTTGGAGTCTTAAGTGGAATCCCCATTGGCCTGCTGAGATGCCTTTCTGATTAAATGTAGCCAGTTGCTGGGGTAAACGCAGAAATAAGGGAGAGTATTTAATTAGGAATTATATCTTTAAAATCTTATCACAAGTAAAATTGTTTTTATTGTATTTTGCCTTCCAGTCTAAAGCCTGAAGCACTGAGCTGGTCTGAGCTTGTCCAGGTCTGCAATAGAAAAAGACAAAAATAGATACAAAGGGATTTGGGGGCAGAGTTGGCATAGATCAGGGGGATCAGGAAAGGCAGTATGTGAGCTGAGCCTTGGAGGATTTGAGGGATTCTGAGAGAAAGAAGTAAAGAGGAAGGGGATTCCAAAAGCATGGAAGCAGGAGGTATGAGTACTATGGGTGAGAAACAGGAAGAAGGGCATCTGGCTGGTCTACAGCATGAAGGGAGGGGAGGTAATGATGTGAAGGTAAATGGGACAAGGTTGTGAGGCTTTAAGTGATAAACACAAGAGTGTATTTGATCCTGGAGGTAATAGGGAGTCACTGGAGTATATTGAGTAGAGGAGTGACATGGTCAAATCATTTTAGCAGTTGTACGAAAGATGGATCAGAAAAGGAAGAGAATGGAGGGAGGAAGACTAATTAGGGGGCTGTTGGCAAGAAGTGACGAGGGCTTGAATTGGGATGTGAATGGAGAGAAGGGGAAGTGGGAGATATTGTGGAGGCAGAAAAGACAAGATTTATCATCTGAGTCCTTACAAAGGGTGAGTGAAAATGAGGAGGGAGGGATGGTATCAATACCTTGAATATGTGACTACAAGGATGGATAGCAGCCCTTAAAGCACCAGACTCCCCAGGGGATGAGGTCCTTCTCCTCCAGGCACTCTGCTGACAAAGACCACCCTCTAGGCCATACCATTAGGCTTTCTAATTCATGTGCCACACCTTTCACAGTGGATATCTGGAATCCACAATGCTATTAGTTCATTCTGGCTGAGGTGGGATGATGAATCCTTCCCACTTCCCTTCTGGATTTTCCTCAGACTGACCCAGCTAAGACTTGCTTTGTCCTAGTGCCCCTCCCACTCCCAAATGGAGTATCAAGGTCTCCACACTATGGGGCAAGCCTGGGGTCTCTGTCCCTTACCTTTTGGATCTCACCTCCCAAAGTCTCAGGTCGCTCTTGGGTTGCCCTTCATATATGTCGATGTCTACTTGACTCAGCTAATGATCTGCCATGTTTTAGCCTGGTCACTCAGCTTCTCAAGATCCTCCTGAAGTCTGTCCCCATCTTCTTGGCCTCCCACTACATACTGGTCACATTTACTTTGTGCTCCTTCTTTATCAACGTATCAGTCAATCGACAGGCATTTATTAAATACCTCTTCTGTTTCAGGCTGGAGATAAAAAGACAAGAGGTAGTGGTAAGATCAATGGATTAGAGTCAGAGAGCCTGGATTCAAATCCTTCTAATACTCTTCACTTGTGTGATTCTTGCCAAGCTATTTCTCTGGTTCTCACTTTCCTTATCTATAAAATGACAGCTTGGATTAAATAATCTCTAAGAGTATTTCTAACTCTAAATCAGAAATTCTTTACTTTTTTTTTCGTGTTTATGGACCCCTTTCATTGCCTGTGAAACTTATGGACCCCTCGTGAGAATCATGTTTTGTTTTCATTGTTGTTGTTTGTTTGTTTGAAAGCCTATGTCTCCCTCTCTTGTTCAAGTTGGGAGTGAAGTGACCATTCATGGGCCAATCCCAGTTGAGATTGTTATGGGAGCTTGGACCTGCTCCATTTCTTACCGTGGATCCTCCTTGGGTAGCCCAAAGAGACTAAATGCCCTGGTCTTCTTACTCCATCTTCACTATTCCCTACTGCCTCTGAAACAGTGTAGTTTGTTGGTATTTTCTCAAGGATCACATCAAAATTGGGTTGTGAGCCTGAGGGGATGGAGTTGCCCTCTATAGTAACAGGGAAGGTGGGGATGGATGAGGGTTAAGGGAGAAAGATAATGACTTGTGTTTTGGACATGTTAAGTTAAAATGTCTACTGGACATACAATTCTAGATGTCTGAAAGGCAGTTGGAGATGCAAGATTGGAGATCAGCAGAGAGATTGGGGAAGGATAGGGAGATTTATGAATAATCAGCATAGAAACAATAATAAAATTCACAGGAGCTGCTGAGATCACCAAGTGAAGTAGCATAGATGGAGAAGAGAAGACACCCTGGGACAGAACCCTGAGGGGCACCTATAGTTAGAGAGTGTGATCTGGAGGAGGATCTAGCAAAGGAAATAAAGAAGAAGTCAGAGGGGTAGGAGGAGAAACAGGGGTGAGGACTGAACTTGGCTTTTCCTTAATGCTCTCCCTGAGTCAACCAAATTAGCTTTGCATTTATTTATCTGTGAATTGTTTCGCCCCAATAGTTTGTAAGCTCTTTGAGGGTTGGGATCACTTCCTTTTTGTCTTTCCTCCCCAGCACCTAGCAGTTTTTTGGCTCATAGCCAGTGGTTACTAAATGATAGCTGAATGAATAAATGAATGATCTCTGAGGACTCTTTCAGCTCTCAAATCCTATGATGACATGAGTGTGAAGACCTCCTTTCTGGAGAGGGAGAGAGAGGGATAGAGAGGGAGAGAGGGAGAGAGATTCAATATAGGCTGAGTAGAGCACCTAAATGGCTTAGTGGATAGACCATAGAACTTAGAATAGGAAGACCTGAATTCAAATCCTGCCTCAGATACTCTGTGACCCTGGGTAAGTCAGTGAACTTCTCTGTGTCTCAGTTTGTCCATCTATAAAATGGGGATAATAATAACACCTACAGGGTTATTCTGAGGATCAAA
The DNA here is from genome assembly GCF_011100635.1 of Trichosurus vulpecula. NCBI lineage: Eukaryota > Metazoa > Chordata > Mammalia > Diprotodontia > Phalangeridae > Trichosurus > Trichosurus vulpecula. Next base: position 138,951,131 of record NC_050578.1, read on the forward strand.
TGAGTCAGTATATGAAAAGTGCTTTGCAATCTTTAAAGTATTACATACATGCTGATTATTATTATTATCCTTTTTATTATTATTGTTAAGTGTAGGGTCATGGATCTATAAGTTCCTTTTTGTCTTTCCCCCAGAACATGGTTAATTCTTTTATAGGAAAAGTAGCACAGATGCATTAAAAAGCAATCTTCCACCTCTTCTCCCTCAGAGCCTCCTTCCAGCCCAGAAAGCTATGCTTCTTTTTATGTTAACAATTTACAAGCAGATAACAAACATAAGATGTCAGAATTCTTTCACTGCTTACCATTGTCCCCTTGGGCTATCAGGTGGAAAACAATAAATTAGGATTTACTCTACCTAATTAGGGCAATAATTAAGGCTAATAACTCTGGGCTTCTTCCAAAAATATTTCATAGTTATATTTAAATAAACTTTGACTAGCATTTGTTCATACAAATGCCTACCAAAATGAATAAGTTTACTTCATAAATTACTTTAAATTAAATTAATAAAATTACGTTAATCTTATTGCTAGAATTTCTCTGGGATCTAGAAAGATGGCAAAAATGTAAAAATGGCCTGTTCAGGATCTAATAGCAAATCACTAGATCTGAAGCCCAGTTTATGAGGCAGCTGGTGGTGCAGTAGATAGAGACCTGGAGTCAGGAAGCCCTGAGTTCAAATGTGGTCTCAGATACTTGTTGGCTGTGTGACCTTGACAAGTCACTCAACCTCTGTGTGCCTCAGTTTCCTCAGTGGAAGAAGGTGAGAGTCTTAAAAGAAATATTTGTAAAGCACCTATCAGAGTGCCTAGCCCATGATCAGTGCCTAATGTATATGTGTTTCCTTCCTTCCTTGTAAAAGATACTGCTTGACAGTCAAAGACTTTTGTCTAGAGGGCTAGTAGTTCTTTATCTTCAGTGCCCTGTGATTCCTTTAGTATGGCTTGTTCTTTCAGATAACAATCCCCTCTAGACTCAACCAACATTGCTGGGTTCATCATTTTACAGCCAATCTGGTGATGAGCCTCTCCAACTGTGCTCAGGTGACAGTCATTCAGCCTTATCATTCAACTAGTACTTCTAGCCTTTCTAGACTGGTGGGCTCTCCCAGGACCAGAGAATCTAAAGGGAAGCGACCTTTGAGGTCACCTGTCCCAAGCCCCTCATTTGACAGATGAGGGCCAGAGAGGTGTAGTTGTGGCTTGCCAGGTGCTAATTTGCAGAGCCAGCATTCAGACAGATTCCAGTGAAAGCAGAACCCTCCACAGTGCTGTGAGGCTCCGGGGCAGAACTTCGATGGTAGGGTAAGTGGATGAATGTTAAAGTTGTGGTGTAGGGGATGGAGCACTGTCCTAGATGTTAGGAAACAGATTTCTAGTTATAATCAATCAGCCTATTGGTGTGGTTCTTCCATTAACTAGCAGCATCCATAAAATAAGGGATTGGACTTGGTGATCTTTAAGCTACTTTATAGCTCTAACATTCCATTATTCTAATGGACACTGAGGCAGAGTTACTAATGGATAAAGCTTTTCTTATGTTTCCCTCCCTCCCTTTTCTGTGTGCTTCTCTAGATTTCCCATACTCAAAATGCCCTGTATGCTTTTCACTTTGACACTTCTCTCCTCCTTCCCTCCCTTCTGCTTTAAAATAATCTCTTCGGGCTGTTCCCTATCCTTCCTGTGACTCCGCTTCTCAGTCTTTAAAAGTACTATTCACTATGACTATACCATAAGAAATGACCAAAGGAATGGTTTTAGAGAAACTTGAGAGGACTTGTATGACTGATGCAGAGTGAAGGGAGCAGAACCAGGAGAACAATTACTACAATAACAACATTAAAAACCGATGAATGTAATGACTATCCCTGATTCCAGAGGGTCTACAATGAAGCATGCTACCCACCCTTACTGATACTGGACTGGATACAGGATGAGACATATTTTTTGGCATAGTCAGTGTAAGAATTTGTTTTATTTTGCTTGACTATGTATATTTGCTATAAAGATTTTGTTTTGCTTTTTTTCAATTGGGAAGAGGGGGTAGTAGAGGTAGAGACAGTATTGGCAAAAAAGAAAAGAAAAGAAAGAAAAAGAGGGTCTTTGAAAGCACTTTTTTTTTTTCAAAAATGCACAGAGGAGAACAGAAAGAAGGCCAGAAGGAATCATGGATAAATAGGGCAGCCTTGAAATGTACTTTAAAAGAGAACTAAGCCGTATGTGCTAGGGATTTGCAATTTCATGTCCAATCCTCTTTCTTTTCTACTATGCATATGGAAATGTTTATTCTATTTGGCATTTGTTACTCAGTTTTTAAAAAAAGGAAAGTACTATTCCCTCATTGCTCTGATCTCAGCTAGTTGTCCAGGAAAGGGAAGCAGGAAGCCAATTCATACAAAGGTGTAAAGTATAATTAATAATTACTGGTGCCTTAATTTGTTACTTTTCCTAGGGTATAATCATTTAGAAAGAGAGGCTTGGAAAGGGTACCCAAAGAAATTAATCAGCAAATCAGTATTCTTTTTACTTCAAAAATTAAAAGTCAACAGCTATGAGTAGTATCTCTATGATCTATATCTTGCTTCTTAAAAAGCACAAAATAAATTCAATAGATTAGTTTTGAAGCTGCCCTGCCTGTCTGCGTCTCCTTCTGACCTTCCTTCTGTTCTCTTCTGCGCATTAAAGAAATGCTTCAATAACCCTCTTTTCTTTCTACATTTTTTTGAGAGAGAGGCATCATTATTGTTTACTCCCTATTCCCTCCACTGTACCCAGAGGGTCAATTTTTAATCTGTGTGGCTGTCAGCCAAGGGACAGATTTGAGTTGGAGAAATCTTCTTACTCTTCACTGTGGCCAGCATCTTCCCTTGGTCCAGGCTAATGGACAAAACTAGCATTATCTATCCCAGCTGTTCCAAGTTTCTTATTTATTTAAAGTTCAGAGGGTTATGTGTGGAACAAATATTTGTGTCTTTGGGCAAGTGAGGTGTGTGCCATTGAATAAGGAATGTGTTTATGTTGGGAGGAATGATGGGGAAAGGGGGAACTGAACATCTTCTGTCAAAGAGAGCTGCAAGGGCTTGGGAAGAATGAGTGGATTATGCAGACTGCTCTTAGCTAAGAACTGCCAAGTGGGAGAAGTTAGGATTAGAATGTGGCCAGGCAAAAGTTCCCTGGAGGGACCTAAGAAGAGATCAAGTTGTCATGAGGATGTATCTTCAAGGCTATTGAGGTAAAGGCTCAATGCTCTTGTTTTCGTTTGATCCATATTCCTTGATGCTTCCTGAGCCGTCGTCCTGGTGAATATCAGGCCACTGGACCCAGATGGCTCTGGAGGAGAAAATGAGGCTGGTGACCTTGCACCTCCCTCACTCAAATCAAAGTCAACTGCAAGTCATTTCCCCGATGTCATAGTCTTCTTCAAGAATGAAGGACAAACATACTTCCTTGATAGTTACAATCCGGAGGCAGTCTTTCTCATCTGCTCATGTGCCCCAGGCAATTACAGTTTGGGAGGCCTGCTTGGATGGTCCAGTAGCTTCACCAGTGTGGATTACACATCTCCCAGCCCTACTCCATCCTTCTCTGGTAGTCTTTGAGAGTGGCTGCATCCTGTGGTAGCCATCTCTAGTGCAAGGGAGGGGGCAGGGCGGAAGGAAGAAAAAAAGAGAAATTCACATGATAACTTTATTATATATTCAAAAGGAATAGCAAGTTGTAGATTTGCAGTTTCATGTACAATCATCTTTTTTATTACACTATTTAATGGAAATGCTTGTTTTATTCCATAAATTAATTTTTTTAAGAGAGAGGAGAGGGAGAGGGAGAGAGAGAGACAGAAAGAGGTTGTGTCTAAAAGACTCCCTTTCCTTTTGCCACTGTGGCCATGGGTCTCTCTGAGTTTGGCTGGGCCCTTCCTCACTCACCACACACAGAGCCAATCATTGGGCTCACCAAATCCTTTTTTGGCTTTATAGGACCTTGAACTGCTTTCCCTTTAACTTTGAGGGGTCAGGACCACCTCCATGTCTCAAGGAGGTATTGGAGCAGGACTTTAGCGAGGGATGGTTTAACTGGCCTGGAGTTAAACACACATCATAGTCTTGGATTAGAACTCTAGCCTGGCTACTCACTACCTCTTCAGTTTTCTAGTCTGTAAAATGAGTGGTTGGGTAAGATCTCTAAGGTTTCTTCCAGCTCCAAGATATATGAGCCTAAGTGCTCACACTGATGTGTGTGTTACCGAGTGCCTTGTACTTAGCCGCAGAACTACAGATCTTCTTGCTGGAAAGGACTTCAGAGATCATCTGACTGTTCCTGAATAGAAATCCCTGTACAACATTCCTGGGGAGTCTTCATGCAGCTCCTCCAGTCTCTTCTGGCAGATTGCTTCTTTTCTCTTCCAGATTCTCTCTCTAATCTTCCAGCTTGCCTTTTAGACTGGCTCTTTTTCTGGTACCTATAAAACAGCTGTGTTTCACCTAGTCAAAAACCACCACTGACAAAAGCCAATTTACCCTTGATTCTCCCATTCCCCCTAGAGATCATCCTCTAGCCCTTCTCTCTTTCTTGGTTAAACAAACTCCCTGAGAAGATATGTTGACATCTGGTGCCTCTACCTCCTCTTCGGTCACTTGCTCCTAAACCTTCTGCAATCCTTAGCATTCCACTGAAACAGCTCCCTTCAAAGTTAGCAGTGATCTCTTAATTTCCAGATCTAATGGCTTAACTGAGGCAGTGGAGAGAGGGCAGGGTCTGAAGTCAGGAAGACTCATCTTTCTGAGTCTTCAAATCTGACCTCAGACACTTATTAACTGTGTAACACATGGCAAGTCACTTAACCCTGTTTGCCTCAGTTTCCTCATCTGTCAAGTTAGCTGGAGAAGAAAATGGCAAGCCACTCCAGTATTTTTGCCAAGAAAACCCCAAGTGGGATCACAAAGAGTTGGACATGGCTGAAAAATGAACAATGGCTTGACCCTCATTCTTCTTGGTCTCTTTGCAACCTTTAATACTGTTGATCATCCTCTTTTGGACAGTGTCTCCTCTCTAGACATTCCTTTTCAGACCGTCGGTCCTGCCTGCTTCTCCTCCTCCTTGTCTGACCATTCTTTTTAAATATCCTTTGCTGAATCTCCATCCAGTTGCCCTTGCTAATGGTGGATGTCCCCTACCTAGGCCTTCTTCTCTTCTCTTTCTATATTATCTCACTTGGTAATCTCCTCAATTCCCATGGGTCAAATTATCACCTCTAGGCAATGATTTCCAGATCTTACATCTCCAGTCACACATCACCACTCCCTTTTGGACACTTTGAATTAGCCAACCCAGAAGCCATCTGTCCTCTCAAACACCCTTCCCTCTTCCAAGCTTCTCTATTATGGTTGAGGGCACCTACCTTGACTCAGTTTACCTAAGTTCCCAACCTCAGGGTCATCTTGATTCTTCACTTGCACTCACCCCACATACCCACAGACTCTGTTGTCAATCTGGTTGTTTCTATCTCCACAATGTCTTTTCTCTAAGCATCCTTCTTCCCACCCATCCACCTACCACGGCCCTGGTGTGGGTTCTTGACACCTCATGCCAAGGCTCATGCCACTGTCTCCCTTCCTCAAGTCTCTGCCCATTCCAATCCCTCTTCCACTCAGCTGCCAGGGATATTCTTGAAGCACAGATCTGACCATAAAACCTCCTCCCATCCTTCTCTGTTAGCTCAAATAGCTCCCTATTATATCTAGGATCAAATAGAAAATTTTCTGCTTTGCGTTTAAGGTCTTTTACAACCTGGCGCCTTTCTACCTTTCTCGTCTTCTTACCCCCTACTCCGTGTCCTCACTATTTCTAGAAGAGGACAGTCTGTCTCCCCACTTTGTTTTTTCCACTGCCTGCTCTCCCTTCTTACCTGTGGCTCCCAGCTTCCCTGGCTTCCTCCAAAGCTCAGCTAGAATCTTACCTTCGGCAAGACGCCTTTTTGGGTTCCTCCTTCTCTCTCCTTCCCCTGACCCCCACCCCCCACCCCTCTACTCCACCTCAGTGTCTTGCCTTGGAGTTTACCTTCCATTGACACTGTATATATTTTCTAAGACACTCTCAGAGTCTCTATGAAGAGCTTTGGAAAGGATTGTGAGGCGTGAGGGACGCTGGCCAAGGACCGCCCAACATGGTATGCCTGCATCAAAGAAAGCACTGTGTTCTGTGAGCGAAGCAGAATTGCAGTAGCTCAAGAGAAACATGAGATGCACAAAATTAGAGCCACCTCCACCCCAAATGTTCCCATGAACTATTTGTGCCCAACCTGTGGAAGAGCCTTCTGAGCTCGTGTTGGTCTGATCAACCACAGATGGACACACTGTACCTTGACCCCCACATAGAGACATCATTTTGGTCCTCTTGGAGCACAAAGGACAACAACCAATATATTTTGTATGTCCATGTTGTCTCCCCATTGATCTGTGAGCTCCTAAGGGCAAGGACCAAGTTTTTGCCTTTCTTTGCACAGCCAGTAGCATTTAGCAAAGTGCCTGGCACGCTGTAAATATGCAATAAAGGCTTGTTGACTGACTGTAGTTTCCATCTAAATGTCTACTCCCCTCCTGCTTCTGGGACCCTGGTGGGCTGCTAATTATAATTTATCATAATTAATATAATCTAATTATGGCATGATTTATGATTAGATGACATTTCTCCTCATCGAATCTTACGTGCTCTCAAGTAAATCCTGCCTGGGAGGTCAGGCTTTAATATTTTAAGACTTTGTAACTTCATCAGGGCAGTGCTCAGGTATCCCTGCTCCTCTACATCCTTAGAAGGCAATCTTTGAGAGGTTGAGGGGAAGCTGCTGGGACATTTGATAGTAACCCCACATTGCTTCCTTGTCCATTAAGAGATAGAGGAGAGACAAAGGATGGTTTTGTTCTCATTTTGCCGTTTTATGAGCTGGAAAATAGGGATAAAAATAGCACCTGCCTCCCAGGGCTGTCGGGAAGATCAAGTGAGCTAATGTTTGTAAAGCACTTGGCACAGGGCCTGGCATGTAGTAATTGCTTAATCAATGTTCGCTTCCATCCACTCTTCCTTAATCCCACTTTATCTACAACAAACATGAGAAGAATCTGCTTTCCAACTGGAGACCCACAGCCCTAACACCATGGCCAAGGTGACTGGGGGACTGGAGTACTAGGAATGGCTGGATCAGCAGGTGCCAAAGAGCTTCATGTCAATTACTAGTTGCTATGGGCACAAATTTTTGTGACAGTTTGTTATTGATGACAAACATTGAAAGTGTGTGGGTGGTCTGCTGGATCTGACAAATGTGTTTGGCTCAGAACCACATTTGGTTGGCACTAAAATTGGCTGCCTTGTATGATTAAGGACATTAATGTCATGCAGAGATCCTATGGGGGTAATACGATTGTTCTAAGGATGGCTTTTCCTTGAACATCTACATCAGTACAGGGGGGAAGCAAGGTTGCCTTCTCAGCCCAATAGATTTTTAATTGAAGTTTAGAACTGGTGATCCATGCTGTGATGTGGGCTGGTTTGAGATATGAACTGCAGTGACTGAGCCACAGGGACTGAGACCTCAGGCTCTCTTCTATCAGGTTGTCCTGGACAATGTGCGTGAGATTGCCATGTGGGCAGGACTACATTTTGATGAGACAAAATGTTTGTCCTTATTTCCTGATAGCCAATAAGAGAGGCTAATGCCCACTCAATTCCAGGATCAAAACTAAAAGATTTCCATAATGTCAGAGGAGAACACATGTACCTTTATCTCAGAATCTCTTTGGGGTTCCAAACCAAGACTTGGTCAATGATGCTGTACCCTATATAACATCTATTTTGGACCTAATAGACAAGTCAAATCTGGCACCCTGGAAGAAATTAGTGACAGTGAATACTTTTATCTTACCCTATACCTCTTTTCATTTTAAGAATGAAGACTTTGCTCATCTCAGCAACACAAGGTACAAAGACAACTCCAAAGGACTCATGATGGAGAATGCTATCTACATCCAGAGAAAGAACTATGAAGTATGAATGCAGATTGAGGCACACTTCATGCTAGCCTTTCCACCCCCCCCCACTTTTTTTTTCTTTTTCTCTCTTTTGTTTTTGTTTTTGGGTTGGTTTTTTTTTTGGTCCTGTTTCTTCTTTCTTATGATTCATTCCATTGGTCATAATTCTTCTCCATAACTTGACTAGTGTGTAAATTAATTCAATGCGAAGTTATACATGGAAGTTATATGGGATTCCATGCCGTCTTGGGGAATGTTTCAACAATCCAGCTAGCAGCTGTTGTGGGGGTGTAAGACCAACCCAAACCCAACAACAAGAAAGCTACCAGCATGCTGCAAAAGCACAGGTTCTTTTGATCTGCTTAACTAAGGAAAGCTACATTAAGGGGTTGACAAGCTTACTTTAATCCAGCATACAGACAGCATTCACTTAGTTCAGGGGAAAAATCCAGCACCCTGAACTTCAGAACAAAATACAAACAAATTACAAACATCAATAGGTAGACCCAATACAATTCATAGTTACCAACATCTAGGTTCAGCCCGGGAGCTCAGAACAAGGGCTGGCCCAGAGTCACACTCGCCACCGCTGCTGTGGGTAAGAGCTCCAAAGAAGAGAAAGCCAACCCCTGGTTTTATATCTTTTTCAGGGTCAGGGGTGAGTCACACATGCGACTCACTCATGTGACCTACAATTGTCACAAAGAGGCAACTTAAACCCACATGGTCTAAGAGCCTCTGATGTCCCAAACCTATCACTCAAACTCATGTGTAAACTAGGCCCTCCCCTGAGTCAGCCCCACCTTGGGCCCCACTTTAGTTACCAATCCACACCCACATCAGTTTTACACCTAATAGGGGTTTGGGCCTGGGGCTTAGCACCTAGTAAGGCTCAATGAGATACACTGAATTACTCAAAGGAAACAAAAGCCAACTAAGTACTAAGAGCCCATTTTGCTTACCAACACAGGGAGGGAGGTGGGGAAGGAGGGAAGAAAATATGGAACTCAAAATTATGTAGAACTGAGTGTTGTAAACTAAAAACAAAAAAAATTAACAAAAAAGAAATATTAAAAAAAAAAAGAATGGTGTGGTTTCTAAAAGTGCCCTTACCTTTTTGGATGGGACAACTAAAAAGAAAAGCAAGAGGTAGCCATATCTCTCTAAGAGAGTCAAAATCAACTTCCTGCATTTTCTCTACAAAATGGGAGGTGGGGAGGCAGGGAATGAGTTTGTTGCTACTGATTGTAATAATTGGGTGGGTGGTTCATGGGCTGACCTCAATGGACCTGGTTTGGCTTTCTCAACATTTCTTAAGCATGACTCTCAGCTAGAAGACCTCACCACTTGTTTGAATAGTTCTATGAAGAGAGAGTTTGGCAATATATGGAACACTGAAAGAGACAATAACCCATGTCCTTAGACAAAGTGATCAACGCTAGGGCTATCATAATGCTGGAGCAGCTAGGTGGCATAGTGGATAGAATACTGGGCCTAGAGTCAGGAAGACTCATCTTCCCTGACTTCAAAGCTGGCCTCAGACACTTATTAGCTGTGTGACCCTGGGCAAGTCATTTAACCCTGTTTGCCTCAGTTTCCTCACCCATAAAATGATCTGGAAAAGAAAATGGCAAGTATCTTTGGCAAGAAAACCCCAAACAGGGATAACAGAGAGTTGGACACAACTGAAAATGATTGAACAACAAAAATCACAATGTTATCCTAAACAGATCAGTGAAGGTGAGGGTGCCAGAGACTACCAAGGCTCCAAACAATCTGACTCTTCTAAGTTTAGAAGAGAAGCTTTGACCAGACCTGATAATTATCCACTGAGAGAACCTCATTGCTTCCCTCTCGGACATCACTGGGCTACACATTTGTGCCTGGCACATAGTAAGTACTTAATAAATGTTTACTGATTGATTCATCTTGAATTAGCCAGAGCTGGTAAAATTGCAAAATATCAAATAGTGTTCCAGCAGCTGACCCAGAGAGGATTTGGCATTTCTAGTGACATTGTGATTGTGGGGGCCCTGGGAATGACTGTATTATCCAAAATGGAGATGATGAAGAGGTAGGGAAATCTCATGAGAAAACCATTAGTATGATTCAGTCAGGTGGGACAGAGATGTATACATTTAGCATGTTACTTACCAGTGTGAGACAGTTCACAGAATGAATAGAATCTCTCTGTCTCTCTGTCAGTCTCTCTATTTTAGCAGGACATAATGATTTTGATCCCTTTTAACCTGATTAGTAAGTTTCCCTTTTATAGGCTTACTGAAGGTTTTACTTTTATTCATTTTTTTCTATATCAAATATATATCTCATATATATGTATATACATATACATGTTATATGGAATTTAAGTTCACATTAACTATCATGTAACATTATTATTACCTATCCAGAAGAAAAATTCTGAGCCATAGTGATATTGTAATGATTTTGTGTCTTTTAAAAAAAATTTAAACACAGTTACCAAAATATTTTTAAAAAACAAGTTCATGGACCCCAGGTTAAGAAGCTTTGAGTTACAGGCTGGGTTAGGTGCCCTCAGAGATCCTTTGAAACCAGAATAGAGATTTCATTGACCTAAATAACCTGAACAACAACTAGGGAGGAACAGCTGGGGCTTGCCTCAGAAGGCCGACATTTAGAGGGTGATAGAAGGTCTTTCAGTCCTTCAGCAACATAGCTACAACAGAGTTCATCCTCTAGTTAGCAAGAATTAGGCTCAGATTAGTCTGACCCCTCATTTTTACACATAGCGAAATTGAGGGTCAGAGAGGTTAAGTGATTTGCCAATGATTGCATAGGTGGGATTTGAACCTACTCCTCCTGACTCCAAGTCAAACACTTCACCCCCAAGGGTTAGCATTGATTTAGGGTGTGCCTGCTTCATAGTAGGTGATTGATAGATGACTATTGACTGACTGTTTTGTGCTGCCTAGGTCCAGAAATCCCTTTTGACTCTGTCCTGCTCCCTGTCCATCTCCTCCATGGGGTAGTCTGATTCAGGCTTCTCTGCCCTTTATGTCCCCAAACCAGGGCAAGCTCTCATTAGTGGTTCATTTTCTTCCATCTTTTCATCCCAGGTGAGAACTTCACCCTGACCTTCCTGATCTTCATTATATAAATATAGTTATAAGCTGCATTATTATCCCTGAAGCAATGCAGCCCCTTCACTCTCACATGGCTGGGAGCAGGCTGTGAACTCACTCTCAGATCTCAGGCCTTGTGTTTCTCTACCCTTCTTTACAGTGAATACAACTCCCTCCGCACCGCCCCCCCCCCCCCAAAAAAAAACACCACCACCAACAAAAACAACTCCTTTTCTCTTGGGATTTCTGGGCTATGAGTCATGAGAAGGGCCTTCACCACACTAAGTCCCAGTGGAATCTGGCCCTGGAGGGCACCGTCTAAGGACAGCCCTATGGATTCATCTCTGTGGGGGGTGGTTAAACTGGGCCAGGTTTCAGTGGGAAGAGAGCTGGCTAACTGTCCCTTGGCTTCCCCTTCTATCTTTACTTTGAGCTAGAGGGCGGGGAAGGGTGTGGGGAGATAGCAGGGCAGTGACTTTTGGATAAAATCAAGTTTGCTCAAGGAGGTAATTTTAAAAAAAATATTTGGAATGTTTTCCTTTGCTTCCGGATTGTAGTAGCTAGAGAGCAGACTTTGAAGACAGGAAGACCTGGCTCAAGTCCTATCTCCGACACATGCTCACTGTGTGGCCCTGGGTACTTTGGCTCTCAGTGGTAGCCTAGGCAATGCCAAGGCTCCAAGTTGTAGAAGGGGTGTCAACTTGCACTGGTAAAGGGATTTTCCTCACCAGTGAATCACAGGCTTGGTCTTAGACTTGTCCTACTTTGTTTCATCTGTGGATTGGCAGAGCAGGTTCTGTTGAATGTTGGAAGCTTCCTAAGGTCAGCCACTGTGGCACTTTTTCTTGTGTCTTATCAGCTCTTAGCACAGAGACTGGATATTACCAGTGTTTAAGAAATACTGTTGATTGACTGGTTAGAAATTTGGGTGAAGGGGAGGAATGAAAACAGCTGAAATCCTTAGATGATGAGTTGCAAAAGGAAAAATCATTCAATTTTAATATTATGTTCAACCCACATTTATCATGCAAAACAGTGTTTTTAGAGCTGCTCAGCCACCTGTGGTGTCCACTCAATTCACCCAATTCTCACCTCTGCTGTAGCATGCACAGTAGCCATACCCCACAAATTGTCTTGGCAGATGGGCTAAAACCAGGCTGGAGGGTAACAGTTGGGCCTCAAAGCCATCGATGAGTTAGGGGGATGTCTAGCTCAAACATGTGAAGACTTCCTCTGGCAGAATGAGTGGATGAGAACAATTTGTTCCAACGACCATGAAGGCACCTGGAGTAGGCACTGTGGAGCGCTTAGAGCTTGGGCAAGCATGAAGATGCCAAGGTCATCCTCTGCAACCTAAGCCTGGTCTTGATTTTTGTCTTACCACTGAACATCGATGACTCAGGAAGAGAGAATGAGGCTGATGACTTTGTGCAACTCTGCCTCACTTAAATCTAATTCATGAGCAAGTTAAGACACAACCCTCAATGTCATTGGTCATCTCCAACACTGAAGGACAAGCAGAAACAACAATCATGCAAAACAGAATGGTAGTATACATAGTGGCTAGAGGACTGTCCTTGGAGTCAGGAAGACCAGGGTTCAAGTCCTGCCTTTCAACCATCTGGAAAATGAAGGGAATGGATGAGAAGACCTTAAAGGTCCTTTCTAGCTCTAAAGCTATGACCTGTAGAACAAGGATTGGACCTGAGATGTCAGCGGTGAAGAGGGTTCTGGGCATTTATTCTATTAATTCAAGGTGGCACCTTCTTTGTAGCTTAAGACTTTGCAGAGTCTGAGAGAGCTGCCTAGAGCACTAAGAGGTTAGGTGGGTTGCCCAGGGTCACCTCCTCCAGTATGTGTCTGTTTCTTTGTGATCCTATTGTTGAATGAATTTATTAGCTATGTGCTCCAGGACAAGACATTTCTCTAAGACTAGAAGTTAAATAAGAGCTGGCAATCTGTATTAGCAAAAGGAATTTCCCCAACTAGGAGAGATTTTTTAATTTTTAAAATTCTTTTCCCAATTATATATAAAAAACCAATTTTAACATTTTTCCCCCAAATTTTGAGTTCCAAGTTCTCTCCCTCCTCTCCCCACCATTGAGAAGGCAAGAAATTTGAAATAGGTTATATACGTATAGTCATGAAAAACAAATTTCCATGTAAGTCATGTTGTGAAAGAAAACATAGACAAAAACAAACAGAAAAATAGAAAGAAAAAGTAGCTTCAGTCTGCATATAGGCTCCACCATTTCTTTCCAGAAGAGTTCTTTATGCCACTAAAATCATAAGTCTGGACCAAAATAAAATGATTTCCATGGGGCCCCCACACATGAACTCAAGAGAAATTTAAGAAACATTCCAAATGTTTCCCCAGCTCTTTAGTGAAACTGTGGGGAAATGTTCCCCACAATAAACAATGTATCCTCTTTGCAGATAATAAGAAAGGCTAGAAACACTTGGGCAAATCACCTAGCCTCTCTGTGCCTCAGTTTCCCCACTTGAAAATTTGGCAATTGGACTTGATGGTCTCTAAAGTTTCTTCCAGTTCTAGATCTATGATCCCAGGATACTATGATCCTTTTCCTATATTCATCTACTCGGAGGCTCAGAGAAAGTAAAGGTAGATAATAGCTCAAAAAACAACCTGAGGTTTGTTTTATGGATTGTAACATCAATGTAAGTCAATCATTTATCCTGGCAGGAGAGAGAGAGAGAGACAGAGAGACAGAGACAGAGAGAGAGAGAGAGACAGAGAGAGAGAGAGACAGACAGACAGAGACAGAGAGAGGCGGGGAGGGAGGAGAGAGAATCTTATTATATATAATATATAATACATACATACATATATAAAATTACATTGAGAGAAGTAAAGTGTTTAGGGAGAGGGAAGTAACAACAATAATCTGCTTTTCTCTGGTCAGATCACTTCCCCGGGCAGTTCTGGGGGCCACAGTTCATCAAGAATATTGACAAACTGGACAAATATCAGGAAGGGAGGCTGGTGAAGGGCCTCTAGCTCGTGTCACACAGAAGGACTGGCTGATGGAACTAAGACCATTCCACTTGGAGAAGAGAAGACTTAGGAGGGCTGTACAATGTCTGGCACTTAATAATTAATAACTTGTGGATTGATTGATATGTTAGTTATCTCCAAGGATCTGAAGGGCTTTTTTATGTAACAGGAAATGTACTTATTTTGCTTGGCCCTAGAAGGTAAAAATAGGAGGGATGGGTAGTCGTTGCAGACAAATAGGTTTAGATCTTGTCAGGAAAAAGATCTTATGTCAGGGCTGAGTCAGAAGGTCCTAAATTTTTTCTCTCAGTAGAAGTTTTCAAGTGGAGGATGGAGAACCACTTGTGGGAGAGAAGATGCCTGAATAGGTATCACTGGGACTAGCTGGCCTCTGAGGTGCCTTTTAGTTCTGATATTCAGGGAGTCCCTATCAATGGAGTCCACTTATGGGGACCTTTCATCTTAGAAGTCCAAGAACACTTCAAAACAAACAGCAAGATATAGTGGCATTTACAAAATGTAGTTCTTGAAATTTATGTAGTATTTTGCTACTTTATATCATAAATTAGCTAATTTACTCTGAAATAAAACTGGGGCAAATGGAGGGTTATAGTTCTTAGTGGGATAACTCTGAATTCAGGGCTTGGTTGTTTGCTGACTCCATGCTACTCTTTGCAAGCCAGCTATTGTAAAACCATCTGAACTCTGAAAGAGTTGGGCTGATTCCAAGAGGCATCCTTGGCTCTGGCAGGACTGGCAAGGACTGGACCTTGTTTTAAAATTCCACTCGCTAAGAAAAGAACATGGAATTGGCTTCCTCTGCAGTGGAGGAAACTCTTAACTTTCTAACAGGCTAGCAGTTAGACCATTTAGTATTTTTTTTTTGCTAAATTTTAATTTTAGAAATTTTTTTTTTGTTACTAAGAAGTAAGGTTTTCTCATCAGTGAGACATTTCTCTCCCCTGTTTCATGTGTTTTAGATCACAGATTTAAATTATCTTATGTTACAGTCATGTTTTTGTGTGTTTGAAGAGTTGCTGGCATAGTATATGCTTAATAAATGCTTCCTGACTTGGAAAATCTTCAATCAACCAAATGTTTACATATGAAATCTGATTTTCCTTTCCAATTACATCGTAATATTGGAATTCTTCCTCTGGATCTATTGTTTTTTTAAAATCTGATTTCCATTCTGGAATGAAATTTGGAATAATGCCCAGAAAGTGACTAAGATATCCATATTCTTTGACCCAGAGATCTCACTGCTGGGCAAAATCTCTAAGGAGGTCAAAGATAGAAAGGCCCCATAGACACTAAACTATTAGAGCAACAGTTTTTTATGGTAGCAAAAAATGAAATAAATTAAAAGTCCATTAGATGGGGAATGGGTAAACAAGTTTTGGCATATGAATGCTCTCTTGTAAGAAAAGATGAATATGATGGATACGGAGAAGCAAATAAATAAGTGAATAAATGATTAAATAAAGTGAAACAAGTAGAGCCAGGAAAATAATCTGGAACCACGTTACAATGATGTCTATGGATGCAACAATGACAAAAACAGGGAAACTGAATTACAGCAAAGTTGGCCTGAAAGAAGAGGTGTGAGAAGACACTTCTTTCTGCTTCTTTGCAGAGGTAGGAGAGAAGGAGGGTGGAACACTGCCTACAATGTCAGGTTTTTTTTGATGTGTTGTTTAATTTTTCTGAACCTTTTTGGCTTCCTTTTTAGAAAATTCTTTGTGAAAGGTGATGGCTCTTGGGATAGTGGTGGTGAGAGAGGCTAACACTGGGAAATGTAGATGATGTAAAAACAAAAGGTCGCAATAAAATTTATTAAAAATATCTAAAATAGATAAAAAGTATATAAGCTCATATAAGGGACTGGGCTGTGCCCCTTTTCTTTGTGTATTCCCTTAGCTTAGCCAAGTGTTTGGGAACACAGCAGTGGATGCATACCAAGTCCCCACTCTCCTCATCTTTGGAAAATATTACCATGTCCTTGCCTGAAATCCTTGGTCTCAAATGTTATCTGTACTTAATCAAAATCCAAAGGGACAATGTCCTGATCTAAAAATTTTAGTTATAGGATTTTTTTTTTAGTTTTGTTTTCCTTTTAATAGTGGTTTCTTTTTTCAAATTATATGTAAAGACAATTTTTAGCAATAATTTTTACAGGATTTTGAGTTGCAAATTTTTCTCGCTCTTTCCACTCCCCGTTTCCTAAAACAGCAAACAATTTGATATAGGTTATATATGTGCAATCATGTGAAACCTATTTCCATATTAGTAATGTTGTGAAAGAAGAAACATACCAAAAGAAAAAAAAACCCATGAAAAAAATGAAGTGAAAATAGTATGCTTTGATCTGCATTCAGAGTCCATCAGTTCTTTCTCTGGATGTGGATAGCATTTTCCATCATGAGTCCTTCGGAATCGTCTGGGAAGTTAAATTCTTTTCAAAGACCTGATCAGTTCGTGTAATAGAAAACTGTTTATGGTAATTTAACTAGAAGTAGAAACGTCTTTCTTTAATTAAACTAAGAGAACCATATTGCAAGAAGAATTCTGAGAGAGAGATTTAAAAGGACATGTCCCTTGGTTAACCAAAGAAGTCTTCCTGATTTTGCTTACGCCCTGGACTACACCTTGGTTTTCTAGGAAGAAAGCATCTCTGCAGAGGAATATGTCTGTAGTGGCTTTTGGTGAAAAGCCTCTATTAAACTTCAGTCTTTCTCTCTCTGGAGTTTTCCGTCTGTTTTATTATTAGTATAACATTGTATGTAGAAATGCTTGGGTCAGAGAGACTTTTAAAAGCGAGGCAGTTTCTGTTCCTTTGGATTTCTAAGCAGAGATCCTTGGATTTAGACAATTAACAAACCTTTCTGACAAGTTAGTGACAAACAAACAGAATGCTTCGTTTTTCTTCCACGTAATGAATGCCTCACAAATACGGTTCATTTATTTATTTTGAGGTTATGGGTTTAGACCTGACCCACTCACTCAGCTGTCTTGCTTAAGGTCTCCCATTCACTTTATTTCTGTACTCAGCACCGTCGTGGTAGGGGAAATGCCCGTTTTTCAGGAGAAGGGTGCTGAGCTGTTGATCTGTGGTCTGCTTATGGGTGAAGGGACACTGGGAAAATCGGTGGCTCAAAACATCACCTCCCACCCCGACTTATGTCACCAACTGGAGAGTCCTCTGACTGACCTTGAGAACTGGGATCCGACCTCGGTTACGTACTCCTGTGTGACCTTGTGCGGGTCACGTTCTCTTGGACTCGCCGCACCCCTGTCTCCGCCCCATCGCGGACGGCGCTCCAGCCTCCGCTTCCGCTCTCGCCCGTGCCCGCCCTGCCAGCTGCCGAGCCCGAGGCGTCCCCGCGCCCCTCCTGCAGGCCGGCCGGCCGCCCCGCTCTGCGCCGGGGCTCCCCTGGTGCATTGCCCCGGGCCCTGAGCCCCCGACCTCAGCCCGCCCGGCCCGCCTGCCTTCGGCCGGCTCCGGCCGCATGAAGACTAAGTTTCGTAACGGCGGCGAAGCGGCCCGTGGCCTCTGGGGCAGCTGCTGAACTGCGGGAGCGCAGAGAGAAGGGGGCGCCCCCGCGCCCGGTGGGGGCCCGTGCAGCCCCGCAACATGGAGGCCGAGGAGCTCGGGGTAGGTGAGGGAGAGGGAGGGGGAGGCCTCTCCTGTGCCCCGCCGCCGTCACTGCCCTCGCGGGCCCCGGAGCCCAGCACCCGCCTCCAGGCTTATCGCTGGTGCCAGGAGTTCCTGCCGGGAGCCTGGAGGGCGCTGTCCGAGGCCCAGCTCCACGTGCGCGTTGTCCGGGGCGGTCTCAGCAACCAGCTCTTCCTCTGCTCCTTACCTGACTGTGTCCAGTGCGTCTCGGACGAGCCCCGCCAGGTGCTTCTGCGCCTGTACGGTGCCATGCTGCCAACGGGGGCCTGTGATTCAGAAGGAGCTGGGCCAGACCAGAGCAAGCAGGCCGTCCAAGGGGCTGAGACCGCGGTGCGGGAAAGTGTCATGTCCACCATCCTGGCCGAGAGGTCCCTGGGCCCGAAGGTCTACGGGATCTTTCCACAAGGCCGCCTGGAGCAGTTCATCTCCAGCCGCCCCTTACGCACCGAGGAGTTAAGTTTGCCACACATCTCTGCAGAAATAGCTGAGAAAATGGCCATGATTCATGGTATGAAGATGCCGTTCAGTAAAGAACCCAAAAGGCTTTTTGGAACCATGGAGAAATATTTAAATCAAGTTCTGAGAATTAAATTCACCGGAGAATCCAGAGTTAAAAAATTAAACAAAATCATCAGTTATAATTTGCCTTCGGAAATGGAAAATCTAAGGTCTTTGCTGGAATCAACTACATCTCCAGTGGTGTTTTGCCATAATGACTGCCAAGAAGGTAACATCCTCTTGCTGGAAGGCAGGGAGAACTGGGAAAAGCAGAAGCTGATGTTCATTGACTTTGAATACAGCAGCTACAATTACAGAGGCTATGACATCGGCAATCACTTCTGTGAATGGATGTATGACTACACTTATGACAAACACCCCTTTTTCAGAGCCGACATCCTGAAGTACCCTACCAAGGAGCAACAGCTTCATTTTATTTCTAACTACTTGGCTGCCTTCCAAAATGGATTTGAAAACCTCAGCAATGAAGAGAAGTCCAAAATGGAGGAAGAAATGTTGGTAGAGATCAGCAGATTTGCCTTGGTGTCTAATTTCTTAGGGGGACTTTGGTCAGTCGTACAAGCCAAAAGTTCATCTATTGAGTTCGGGTACATGGACTTTGCACTAGCCAGGTTTGATGCCTATTTCCACCAGAAGAGGGAACTAAGCTTGTGAATCTTGGAGCCACTTGAAGCAGGGGGTCCCTGAACTGTTTGTGTGATAAGAGCAGCTGGGCAGGATTTCTCCTCTGTGCTCACCTCCATTGGGAACACCAATGTGTGGGAGACTACAGAGACTATATCAAAGTTGGGTGACATTTATTTCCTATCTCGTTGACGATTTCACTAGGAGTCTTTGACATGAGACCAGGAAGCAAAGTAGGTTTCGGCAGTTGAGTCATCATTTACTCCTCTTTCTGGCAGGTGGGGAGCTTATCCCCTCTACAGATACACATACAAGACCAAGCAGCATTAGGGGATGAGGCGGGGTATTGTTTCGTGGTTATGTATTTTTTAAAAATATGCTGGTAAAGATTGTGGCCAAGATGTTTGGCAATGGCCATGCATTGTAGACACTACTAGCTTGCAGAAGGAAACAGGAGCTGTCCACAGCGACACTGCCTGGAGGGCATCCTGTGTGCCCCTAGGGGCACATCCAGGACACTAGTGTCCCAACCCTTGGGTCCAAATTACCAATGCTCAAGAAAGCACATCCACATAGAGCTCACACTATGGCTTCCTTGTGACTGGTGTACGCGCTTTATTATCCACACATATCTTACAGTAACTAGAAAGAACCCTTCCCCGAATTGCTGGGCTGCCAGTGAAGGGGGCCAGAGTGCCTGTGGTGGGCCAGAGGGCTGGGGGCAGTGGGGAGGGTGAGTTCCCACAGCACCACCACATGCGTCCACCAGCTGGTGAGCCTTGTGTAGCTCTCCTGCAATGCCCCTGCCCTATGCCTCCCCCTAGCCTCTAGACCCTCCTGTGTCGTAAGGAGGGGAATGATTTAATAAGGGAGTAGTAAGAGCTGGGTCTTCTTCCTCCTGCTGCTGTTAGTGGGGTGGGGAGGGAGTCCTTGTAAAGGTGTCCTCTGTAAAGGTAGAGGTACCCCAGCTGCTTCCAGAGCCCCCACTTTTCCCTCATGACACTCTACTAGCACCAAGATTGGGGTGACCAGTGGACTGTGCTGAGGAATGGGGGCCTGAGAAGAATCTCTGTGAAATGTCCATAGGTATTAACTGGCCCTTTGGGGTAAACCTTGAGCCCTTCTTTACTCTTTGAGTTCTTTGTGCAAACATTTCTGTCACCACCCAGATTGTACTATGCTAAAAATATACGTTTTAAAATCAGAAAATAAAATGCAATGATTTGTATGGTTAAGATTCTGTCATTCACACCTTGGTATGGATGAAACAGAAATTCTTTAGGGACTTATGAGCAGTTAGAACTTTGAATGAAAGTTCCTGTGGTGATGGGTGACAAAACATTTTCCCGGCTAACCAGGGGAAGTCTCTGCTATTTAGTACCTGTTTGATTAGTATAACATCCGGTATAGAGTAAGTACTTAATAAATGTTTTTTGATTGAGCATGACCTTGGACAAGTAATTTCACATCCCTGGGCCTCAATTTCCTTATCTGTAAAATTAAAGTATTGGACCAGATAGCCACTGAGTTCACTCTGAGAGTCAAGGAAACACAGACCCTCAGAGTGTGGTCTCCAGAGGCCACCTGCAACAAATCACACCTGAACAAGAATTCTCTTTCTCACATACTCTAAAAATGATTACCCAGCCTCTGCTTGGAAACCTCTACGGAGAAAAAAAAACAAAACCCATTACTCTCTAAGCCAGCGCACTCCACTTCCGGACAGCCCCAAGTCTTGGGAAGTTTACCGCACTGGATCTCCCGCCTCTGCCTCTCCTTCCGCCCCCACCTCCTGCTTTTAGTTTGGCCCTCCGGCCTTAACCATAGGATTATAGGCTTTTAATTTGGCCCTCTGGCCTTAACAATAGGGTTATAACTGGGTGTTAAAAGATAGTATTAAGAAGGTTTAGACTCTAAGTTTAGAGGTAGAATCTCAGATTGGAAGCTGGAAAGGACTCCAGACATGCTCTCACCCAGCCGTCCCTCTCATTCCGCAGACCAGGAAACTGAGGCACAGAAGAGCCACTTGCCATATCCTTCAGCTAGGAAACAACAGATTTTTGGGTTCTTGCTAGTACAGTACATTACGTTCCCTGCGAGCGTTTTGGCAAACTCGATATAACTCTAAGGTCCAATGAGAGACTCTTTCAGTAACTTTTTGCAACGAAAGGCTTCTGGGAAGCTCCCCCCTCTCCGCAACTGTGGCGGTCAAGGGCGTCCCTGTTTACGCGCCATGACCTTGGAGCTGGGTCACTGTCCAGAATTCGGATTTTCGGCGGCGGCGAGGTGAGGGGTGTCTAGACAGTGCGGAGGAAGGAGGCCTAGGACTTCCCTCCTCGCAGGGCCCGTCCCCGCCGGCGCGGGCCGGGTCTCCGCAGCGGATCCGCGGAGGTCCCCGCCCCGCTCCAAGACAGCCCCTCCCAGCCCGGCCCAGACGAAGCGCAGGCGCCGGGGCATGCTGGGGCGGGGCTGGGCCGGGCTGAGGGCCAGAGCAGGGATCGGGGGCGGGGCGCACGGACTGGGTGGGACTGGCCGCGGGGCTGGCTGTGCACAGTGAAGTCTGAGTTCGCCTCTGCTGCGCCACGTCTCTGCTCTCGCGTTCCTCCTCCTCCTGCCGCCGCCACCCCTGCTGCATCCCGGCCCCGCCGCCAGTCCAGCCCCAGCGCAGCCCTGCCAGCCCCCGGGCACGTCTGAGAACTAGACACTAAGGGTAAGTCATCTCGGAGACAGAGAGAGAGAGTGAACCCGGAGGCTGGCCAAGTGCTCCCTGGGGTATTGGGAGATGGAGAGAACGCTAGCCGGAGACCCAGGAGTCTCGGGTTCAAGTCCCAACTTTGCCACCTGCTAACTGTGTGACTTTGAGCGAGCCCCTTCCCCTCCTGAGCCTGGAGTTTCACATCTACAAAAGAAGGGAGTTGTAATGACCCAGTAGGAAGAACAATGGACTCGGGTTCAAATCCCAACTTCGCCATTACCAGTTTAACTCTGGGCAAATCAATGCACCTCTGTGGGCCTCAGTTTCCCCTTTGTAAAGTCGGGGGGGGGGGCGAGCGTGGCTTAGGGGGCCTTTACGCACCCTTCCAGCTCTAAATCCTAAGACTAGGTGACCCCCAAATTTCTCCCAATGCTACATAGGTGAGGAGGGGTGGGGCACCACATAGTCTTGAAGCCCCTTGCTGGTGCCTTGTTCGAGTCTTTAGTTACAGATGCCACTCCCCTGCTCTCCTCCGGACCTGTCCCGGGGCGGGGGGGGGGTAGGGGGGAGATGGAGGGATGAAAGCAGCTCTACCTTATTTCTTGTGATGTGCATTAATCCCGGTGGTTTTGCGCTCTTCAGGGTCACCTCTCCTGCGGAGCGGGAGAGCTGAGTCCTAGCATCCTTAAGAAAGATGCACTGACCTGTCGCATTACTTTCTTTTATTGTAGGTCCTGCTCACCTTTTCCCTACGTCTCAGAAACCAACATGGTAACGTCCTTTCCTTTACCAATCTTCTATTTAATGTTATTAAAATTGAGCAAATGATTGTTATTGTTTTAGTCATCAGGCAGCTAATACTTACTGTTTTAAGACCAGACAGTATGGCTGCGTGGTTAGAGAGCTGGTCTTGGAGCCAGAAAGACCAACTGGCTTGTGTGACCCTAGGCGGGTCACAACCTGCCAGTGCTCTGGGCAGCTCTCTCTGAGACTCTCAGATGCAGAGAAAGTGCCAACTTTCATTGATAGAGGGAGTTTCCTCATGTAGGGAGTTCCCTGTATTATATTCCAGGTCCTGCCCCTGTCCCTTTAATGATCATAAATTTAGAACAAGGCAGGGTCTTAATAATAATCTTGTCCCACTCCTTCATTTTAAAGAGAAGGACACTGGAAGCTGGAGGCATTAATTGCCCTACCTGGGCTCCCACAAAGCTGGAATTTACCCCTCCGCCCTTCTGACCATCAATTTAGGGCTCTTTCCTCTACACTGCAGTAAATTGTTTGAAAAGAGGGTGAATAAAAACTTAAGTTTAGGACTATCCCTGCCTTTTGGATTCCCTCCTCACGGTGACCTCTTATCACCCCTCTTTCTTTTTCTTTCTTCCCTAACCTGCTTTGGTTGAGTGGAAGTACAGTTAGGGCCCAGAGGCAGTGATTTGGGTGGTTCCCCTGCTCCCCCAACACTCCCTTCCTTTTCTTTCTTTGTGTGTAAAAGTGAGCCCTCCCACAAGCCACCGACTTTGGAACCAGAGTCTGTACAGCTCATCATGGTCATGTGAGCTGATATTTTCCTCCCAGCTTCCTTTAATTTTTAGGCAAGTTTCTTCTGTTTCAACACAGTGGGTGGGGACTGACTTTTTCTAGCGTCGTAAGGGCTTCTGTCTCAGCCCCACTGGAGGGGCAGAAAATTCCTTGGTTTGCTTCCAAATTATATATTTTATGTATTTTGGGGGTTGCCTCATTTAGTGAAAACTGGTGAGACTAGTTCTGACTTTTTCTTTACCACCCTGCGTGTGACAACCAAGATTAACTCCAGAATTTTTAGAACTTGTCTTGTTGTGTTATTGAATTACTGTGTAAAAATCTCACCCCAATACTAATTTTACATATGTATACATGATTATATATATAATTTTATCCTATCTATCAATCTGTCTATCCAACTATCCATCCATCTACGCTATCCATCTGTCTGTCTATACACACTTCCTAATTAACAGGATCATAGACTTAAAGTCAGAAAGGACCTGGGAAGCCATTCTAGTCTGGCCTCCTCATTTTATGGATGTGAAAATTGGGGACCGGAGATGAGTGGTCACTTGCTCCAAGTTACATATATAGTAAATGCCTAAATGAAGATTTGAATCCAGATCCTTTGACTCTGATATAGCAGTGTGATAGAGAGTAGTGTCTAGAGAGCTGGCCTTGAAGCTGAAAAGATATGGGTTCAGGTCCTCCCTCAGACACCTACTGCCTGGGTGAATCCCATAACCTTTCAGTGTGCTATATACTTTTCTAAGACTGTAAGTTATGGAGAAATGCTGACCTACATTAGTAGAAGGAATCTTTTTATGTGGGAGTTTGCTATACTATTGAAATTCTAACTCCAATTGCTATTTCTGACTCTGGAGTTAATGCTTTTGCCAATGTGGCACCTTCCCCATTAAAAATAAAACAAACAAAATCCAAAACAAAACAACTCATGTTGTCCAGTGCAACAGAGAGGATTTTTATTTTTAAATTTGTAAAATGAGGTTTGGAATGGTTCTAACCATATCCCGTCTCATGGAGGTTCATCTTGATCTGTCGTAACGTTAAAACAGAATTCATTTTAGGTAACCTAAGGGGAAAAAAAAAGGCCAAGTGAACCTCATTTTCATGGTAGATTCCTTGATGTCGTATGGCCAGATAGAGATCCAGGTGAAGGTGTCCCAGTAGAGTATTTAATGCTTTCATTATTCTTGTTCCTGTTTCCCCACTTCAGCTGCCACAAAAGGCAAATCAGTTCTCTTGTTACTGTGAGTGGTTTTCCTTTGCCTTTTTCAATGAAAGATCTCTGTGAAATTACCTTGGCAATCCTTCCCGAGAGAGATAAGCTCCTTTTTCCGGAGATATCTGCTGGGGTGGTAACATGTGTGATGATTGACTGGGCACGAAGAATAATTCTCCACGCTGTAAAACTGCCTTTTACGTCTCTTATTTTTCAGTGGATGGTCCAAAGATTTTCAATCACTTGCTTTTAATTTTAGAGGTTCTCTATTCCCAACATGACAACTGATCCCGCATAACTTTAGAAATGGACACATTGGCCAGTTTCATGGGAAATAGCTCTGAGTATCTTAAGGTGATCAGTCATGCATTTATTGCCACAAGCATTTATTGATGCTTATGATAGTGTAAGGCATGGCTGGGTGCTGGCAGAACAAACATAAGATGAAGAAATTGCTATCCTCCAGGATCTTGCTTATCCCTGGAGGAGGATGTTAATAGTATTGTAATAACTTCTAGGCTTCAAGTCACTGCCCCCTTTGGCCTCATTTTTCAGATCTGGAAAGGCCCTCAAGGATCATCAGAAAACTCCTCTTGCTCCTGGGACCTTGCCTAAGGAGAGAGAAGAGTGTTAGAAATAGGCCTGGACTGGCCGCACCTGGGAACATCCTCAGTCTGATGGGGCCAAGCTCTTTCCCAGTTGCTCTGGGCCAAGGGCAGTAGAGCCCTGGAGGAAAGAGGGCAGTTGGCTCCAGCTTTTCGGGAAACATTTCATTACAGTGTTTTCTTTGGGTCTTTCCATCTTCATGTTAGTTTCCGTAGCCAGCTCACGTGGTAATATTGTCTTTGAATCCCTCAGGGAGATTTCCAGCTGTAGGCCAAAGGGAGCAACAGTGTTGCAGCAGCCTGGTGGTTTCTACAGCAGCCTCTTTGTTGATATAACCTGATCCCCAGGTTCTACATCTGTATACTCACAGATACACAGACAATATACACATTCACAAATGCTACATACACACAGTATATACAGGCATACTACATATTCATACAACATATACACTAGTTACATATATACATTATACACTATATACACACACATACAAACATACTTTTGTTGTTCAGTTATATCCATTTGGGGTTTTCTTAGCAGAGATACTGGAGTAGTTTGCCATTTCCTTCTCCTCGTCTTTACAGGTGAGGAAACTGATGCAAACAGGGCTAAGTGACATGCCCAGGGTCATACAGCTAGTAAGTATTTGAGATTATATTTGAACTCAAGTCTCCCTGACTCCAGGTCCAGTGTTCTATCTGCTATACCACCTAGGTGTCTCCATATATACATATTACACATGTGTCCGTCTCCCTCTCTGTATTTATTCATTCTCACACTGTATATACACTATATTTGAGTTATATAAACACAATATTGTATATATCCATACAACTTAATACACATTTAATATATGTATTCTCACACTGTACACATACCATATATAAGCTATATAAATACAATATGTATACACACAGCCCAATACATACACATTCAATATATACATGCTACATATTCACATAAGATATATATGTACATAAATTATATACACACACTATATATTTGCTCTCTCTCTATGTATACACCATACACACACACACACACACACACACACACACACACACATTTACACTTACACAATACACTGTTTTGAGAATTTTCAGAGTCCTTGCTCTTTAATGCCAATAAATGTCAGCAGGCAAAGCATGTGTTAAGCTTCTACTAAGTGCTTCATTAGCTAAAGAGAAGGGGACCACTACCTTGAGCTATTAAGTCTTCTTGAGTTTTCTTTCATTAAGTGATGAGGAGGAAAAGAAATTTTGAGATGATTTGCTTTAAGCTGCAAAAACAAACACCAAATATGGAACAAAATGGAGTTAGTTATGTCAATTGTTAACTGTTTTTAGCTCTTAAAAAAACCTCTTTTAACAACATTATGCATATACAACATACATTTACACATACTATATATGTACTGTATATAAACAGCTTACATATACTGGTACATATACACATTATCTATATACATATATACTCACAGGGATATGTATATACACACTTAAGTATTATATGTATACATACATATACATGCATACACTAAATATGTAAATATGTGCACATATGTAATGTGCATCTATATATGTTTGTTTCCTCATCTGTATAATGAGCAAGATGCACCACATGACTTTTAAGGTTGGTATTTTGGAAAATCCATCATCTCATCCCTTATCTATGGCTAGAGGACATGTGTCAATCACTTTAAAATTATATTTAAATATTCCAATTGGTCTGCCATTATTAAGAATCTAAAATTAGAACATCCTCTACTGATATTTAGGAAATAACCAAACCACTTACATTGATTCAGCACCTACTATATGCCAGACACTGTGGTAAGTACTGGGATACAAAGAAAGGCAAAATAACCTAAAAACCAAAACCAACCAAATGAAAAGCCCAATCCTTGAACTAGCCCCTGTTCTCAAAGAGCTCCCAGTCTACTGGTGGGAGGCAACATTCAAACAGCTTGTGTATCCAAAACAAATTGGAGTTAAGCAACAGAGTAGCCTCTGTTTAAGAAGCAGGGGAACATGTAATCCACTTGAGAGATGTCCTTCCAGTTCAGAAATTCTAGAATTCTAAGCTGCCCATCAAAATGGTTAAACTAATAGTTAAACTTGTGTTGCTTAAATTGGTAGGGAGCTTTATGTTTATGAAATGATTTTGTTTGGATCATCCTTTGGCTCATGGCCTATGAAAATTCATGAATCAAATGTTTCACATACAAGTGTTGGATTTTAATTAAAAAAATACTGCTTCCCCTCCTCCCAGTTTTATTGTTGCTTTTAAAAAATCGCAGTCAGTTCTGAATAACACCCCTTTCCCCATGGAATCTTACCTTTGAAGTATGAGAAAGAAGTCATATTAAGCAAAAGAAACCAACATACTGACTGTGTCCTCATGATATGGGCCTCATGAGACTGATCCTGTTCTGACTACAGTCCTTTCTTCAGAATTTAATTGCAGTGTGATGGAGACACACTTTAGAGGAAAGACATGGATGGGAGCAGCACAGGATAATGGAGGAATGCATGGGTTGCAATGTACATCTCTTAGGGAGTACTCACATTGATAAGTTAATACATTCGTTCAAGTGGCAAATAGGAATTAGGTTGAAAAATGAGGATTGCCTTTAAAAAAAAAAAGGCAAAAAGTTAAAAAAAAAAGCTTTTAACATTTCACATTGCACTTGTATATAGATATGTGTGTTTACACTTTTGTGTATTTGTTTTGAAGGGGGATTCACTTTTAATGTTTTACTATAAATTCCCTTAAAAACTAACTGTTTCACTCTGTAATTCTGAAACACAGGCAAAATTAAGTTGGATGAGGAGAAAATGACAAAGAGAAGATAGAGATAGAGATTTTCCATTATTAAATGGGAGGGAGATGGCCTTGGATCTAGCTTTGACTCTAACTAGCCTACTGTGTGACCTTATACAAGTCATTTATTAAGTCTTTGAGCCTCTGTGGATTCTTGAGGATATGTTGGGTTAGCTGATCTCTAAAGCACCTTTCTATTGAAAGATATTTTGATTTAAATTCTTATATTTTTCAAACATCTTTTCTTTTTAGATTTCTTTCATTTCCTTTCATACCCTCCCTTGTTCCCAAAAAGCCATCCTTTATCATAAAGACTAACAAAAGAAAAAAAATTGGCCAAACTAACCAATCTATTAGCCAAGTTAGATAAAATATAGTGTTTCATGCCTCTGCAAAAAAAAAAAAAAAAAAAAAAAAAAAAAAGAGGGAGCTATAATCTCATATCTCTTCTTCGGAGTCAGGCTCTGGGTCATTACAACTATGCATTCAGTTTTGATTTTGTTGTTTTTTGCATTTACATTATTTATTGTAAATACTGTGTTCCTGGTTCTTATTTCATTTTGCATCATTTCATATGTCTTCTTATGCTTCTCTGAATTCTTCCTATCTGTCAGCTCTTACAGCTCAGGAGCATTCTGTTCCATTCATACATACATACATTACCTTCCAGCCATTTTCCATCTGATAGCCATCTACATTTAGTTCTTTGCCACCTCAAAAAGTGTTAACATAAATATTTTATTGCCTATGGGACCCCTTTTTCCCCCCTCCTATCTTTGACCTCCTTGGGGCATATGCCTAGCAGTCAGATCTCTGGATAAAGGCTGTGGACATTTTAATCACTCAGCATAATTCCAAATTGATTTCTAGAATACTGGGACCTTTGACTAGTCCAGGGGTGGGGAACTTGGGACCTCAAGGCCTCTAGGTCCTCAAGTACAGCCCTTTGATTGAATCCAGATGTCACAGAACAAATATCCTTAATAAAAGGATTTTTTCTGTAAAACTTGGACTCAGTCAAAAAGTCACATCCAAGGACCTAAAAGGCCACAGGTTCCCCAGCCCTGGACTAGACTTTCGAATTTCTATCACCAGTTTTGCTTTGTGTGATTTCCTTCTCTGCATTTCCCACTGTCCACAGGACATTTCCATTTGGTTGCCTGACTGTCACCTCAAACCATTTGGATCCGAAGCAGATTTCGTTTTCTGCCTGCTCTGTCTCCCAGAGCAGCTCCTTTGGCCAGCTTGCTTCCAAGTTCATGGGCTTACGCATATCAACAGCGTAGCCTCTATTTAAGCGGTGGGGGAATGTGTGATCCAGTCGAGAGGTATCCTTCCAGGCTTAGAACATGAGTCATGTTCAATGCTGCCTTCTCTGTCATCCCATTCTCGTGGCATGTCACCAAATCCTACCATTTCTTCATTTAAAAAAAAGTATGTATATACATATACATATGCATATGCATACACATACACACATATACATATACATACACATACACATATACATATACATATACATATACATATACATATACATATACATAGACATATACATATACATATACCTCTCTGTATATTCAGCTAACATGCATTTATTTCCTTTCCCTCCCACCTTTACCACCCACGGGGGAAAAAGAAGATAAAACTCCTGTAACAAATATACATAGTTGAACAAAACAAATTTCCACATTGGCCATGCCCTAGATTTGGGTCTCGTTTGGCATTTATAGTTAATCTCTCCTCCAGGAGATGACAGCTTTCTTCCTCATTGATCCTCTGCAGTCGTGGTGGATTCACCTCTGCCCCTCCTGTCTCACTGATGCCAGCCTAGCCCTGGCTCTTATCCCCTCATATTTGGATTATCATAATAACTTACTAATGTGACTCTGAGCTAGTCACTTAATCTCTCTGGCCTGGTCTGTAAAGTGAGATGTTTGGATGTGATAACCTCTGAAGTCCTTTCGAGCTCTAGATGTACGACCATTTGTGATCCTGAGTTGTTTCATTCCCTTTACTTCTCCCCTCTTGGATTCCTTCTATGCACTTCAGGCAGACATCGCTTTTCTCACCTCACTGTTCAGCTCAGTAATTTAATGTGTGGACTACTGTAACATCAAGGTCAAATTCCTTTGGCCAACATCAAAGGCCCTCTGTGATATAGGTCCACTCTAGCCAACTTAGCTTTCTACTCCTCCATCGTCCTTCCATTGAGTCAGGCTGGCTTCTGAGTGCACCATTCGCCCAACTCTTCTCCCCACGCAGACCTTGCTTTTGCTCATTCATTTTTCCTGCCTTTATCTTCCCCTCTGCCCACTACAAGTTGAACCCATCCTTCAGGGTGTGGATGAAGTCCCAGTATCCCACTCAAACACAGCCAACCCCCCCCCCCCCCAGAATAGAGTGAACACTGAATTGGGAATCCATGGACACTCTAGGTTCTGGCCTGGCTAAACTATTAACTAATTCTACTATCCTTGTCAACTTGACTTATCCTGAGCCTCACTATCTTCATCTGCCAAGGGAAGGGAAGTGGACCAAGTGATTTCTGAGGCCTGGTCAGCTTTAACATCCTATGATTCTGAGAGGCAATAGGCTGGAGTGGACAGACTGCTGGACTTGGAGACAGGGAGACCTGGATTTAAATCTATCCTCAGATACTTACAAGCTCTGTGACCCTGGGGAAGTCATTTAGCCTCTGTGGCCTCAGTTTCCTTATTTGCAAAATGAGGGGTTGGGTTGTGCTCAGTGAAGGCCCCTGTGGTGGATGAAGCCAAGCCTTTCACTAAACTCTCTCACACCTCTAAGCTTAGCCTTTAATCTCATTGTTCCTCTCCAAGAAGAAATTGCAAGGGGGTACCATACTTTTTATGGGAGTGGAGTGCACCTGGTTTCTTTGGGAAATGTTGATGAAATTTACAGATTGTTGAACTTGGGGGGCCCTTCAAGACCTCATGTTTGTTTTAATGTTAACCACTTTTGATGTAAGGACTATTTAACATACATTTCCTGCCTTCCTAACTGGAGTATATGAATGTAACAACCTTTTTCTTAATGACCTACTATCACAGTTACAGGTAACAATTATGCCAGTTCATTGGGGAGCCAGTGAGTTCATTGGTTGGGTTATTGCCCTTACTCATTCTCTTTCTCTCATTCTCATGTCCCTGGGCATGTACTAAAATCCTCTCGAACTTGGTAGGACATGTATGGCAAAGCTTGTGGTCTTCCTCAAAAACCTTTGAAAATCCATACTCACTTGGTTCCATAATGAGAAATTTTTTCTCTGCAGAATGTAACCTCCTTGAAGACAGGGGCTTGTTCTATTTTTTTTTTAATTTTTATATATCCAATGAGTGACTATCTCTATGCCTTAAACCTTGGGACTTGGGGATAGGGATTGGACTTGAGTTTTCATTGGTAATTGGGAACTCCGTGAAGAGGAATTTTCTCTATCAATGCAGGAAGATACTTTCTTTACAACTTTCATTCCTAGAATTACCTAAAGCAGTTCCAGGTTAAGTGACTTCACCCAGAGTCACACAGTTAGCATGTGTCGGAGGTGAGATTTGAATCCATGTCTTTCTGACTTTTAGGCTGATTCTCTCTCTACCACACCACGCTGCCCTAAACATAATAGGTATTTAATAAATATTCATTGAATAGTAATTATGACTTATGTACCAAGGGACTCTTAAGATAAAGATTCTTCTGTATCTTCTGTATATTTAATGGCCAGAGGCATCCTCCTTTGACTAGAAGATGCTTGAAAACAACTTACCTTTTGAATGAATAAGAATTTGTCCTTATTTTGAATAAGTCCTTATTTTATGCCAACCACTGTACTAAGCAATGGAAATGCAAACAGAAAATTGAGATTGCCCCTGCCCTCAAAGAGCCCATACTATTAATTGGGGGAGAGAACATTCCAAGAAAATCCATCTGCGGGACAGATAAAAAAGCTCCATGTAGCTGCCCCCAGGATCCCCAGGGCAATGCCCTGGGATGCTTGAATTGTAAAAGGAGGTCTGGTGACTGTGGTGAGGGCCTTTGGGGTACAGAGGCAGGGCAGATGATCAAGCCCAGAGGACCTTAAGGGGCTGTAGTGGTCCTCCACATCACAGAGAAAGAATAACTTTATTCTCACCTCATCCAAGCTGTGAGCAGTTGAACGGCAAGGGGTGGAGGGTGCCCTTGGTGACAGCAGGTTTTCGTTAAAAAAGTCAGCCATCTTGAATGGATACTGGGACTGCTGACTTGGGGAGCGGACCATGGGAGATGGC
Organism: Trichosurus vulpecula; assembly: GCF_011100635.1. Lineage (NCBI taxonomy): Eukaryota > Metazoa > Chordata > Mammalia > Diprotodontia > Phalangeridae > Trichosurus > Trichosurus vulpecula. Next base: position 138,983,272 of record NC_050578.1, read on the forward strand.
ACTTCCTGCTTTTGGATCTTTTGATACAACTAAAACAGAAATAAGTTTCAAGAAATTAGGTATTTTTTTAAAAGCTTTTATTTTGTGAATTGTTGCTTCTTGTTTCCAAAGGGGAGCCTGTTTTGAGGTACGTGGGGCTATTTATGCCTACACTAAATGGTCCCAGTCTCCTTTGCATCCAAATTGTCCACAGTCTACTCCCAATCAGCCTTTTCTGCTAACTCACTACTGTCCCACCCAAAGCCTGAGCTCTAGCAGAGCCAAGCTTCTTGCTGGGAATTTAGCAGAGTTTCTAGTTGGAGTGCTTTCCTCCCAGTCACCCTTTGACCATGAAAATCCAACCAGTCCTCCAGCGAGGGTGCCACCTCTGGTGTGGTGCACAGAAAAGCACGCTAACTTAAAAGACTGGGTTCAAATCTCAGCTTTGCTCCTTCTGCTGGGTGACCTTGGGGAAGTCATTAGATGTCCTGTGGGCTTCAGATTCCTCATCTACTAAATGAAAGGCTTTAGAGTAGGTGACTTCTAAGGTCTCTTCCTCTTTCTGAGTCTCTGATCCTATGATCTTCCTTTCCTGATTAGTGAGCCTGGAAGAGGCAGGCCTAGATTGGGAGCCATAGGGACATGGGCAAGTTAGCTCCCATCCCTTGGATTTAGGGTTTTTTTTTTCCCCTTATAAAATGAAGTAATTGGATGACTTCCCAGATTCTTCCCTGAATCATATGAAATCTCAGTCAGAAGTGATTTCAGCCTCATTTGTATATACCTTTCTTATCTCTGCAGAGTTTCTTAATCTGGGACTCATGAATTTGGAGCGCTTCATATTTTGATAACTGTATTTCAACATAATTAATTTCTTTTGTAGTCCCATGTATTTTATTATATGCATATGATGTAATTGTGAGAAGAGGTTCATAGGCTCCTCCAGACTGCCCAAGGGGTCCATAACATAGGAAAATGTAAGAAGCCATGCTTTAAGCTTTAAGATTTACATGGTGCTTCCCTCACAATGGTCCTTTGAGGTAAACTGAGCAAGGAAGCTCCATTATACAGATGAGGAACCTGACCCGCAGAGAGGGTAAATAGCTAGTAAGCCTGAGGTGGGTTTTGAACCTTTGTCTTCTGACTCCAAATCCAGTGATATCTCCAGTTTCTCTTACTTCTCTGTCCATGCTATGTTTTTAAAGTAAAGTAACAGACCCCAATACCTATAATTCAAGGCAATGTCTGTTAATATTTCACTACCTTATTATAAACTCCCTGAGAGCAAAGATTGCTGTTTGTACAACTCTGTGCCCCACAAGAAGTTTGAGCACAACACCTGAAACCTAGAAAGCGATGGAGAAATGTTTTTTTGAATGAGAGAATGAATTCTTAATGTTTAATTTCTCTCACTTTGCTGTTTCTTTGCTTTCAGGGTGTCAGTAGTTTCAAAGGGAAAAAAAAAATCTGTACTCTGTTGTAGGCACGCACCTGCCAGAAATAATTTTTATTAATTTATCCTTCTAAATTCAACTATTGTTGTGCTTGAGGGAGAAATGTCCAAACTGATGGTCTTCGCATACTTTCAGACATCTCTCCATGCAAGTGACTTCTTACTTTAAAAAAAAAATTCCTTGTGTTTTTTTCTTTCAATTCAATTCATTTTTCTCTTTTTCCCTCCACTTCCTTTTCCCAGTGGAAAAAGAGAACCCTTTAACAGCTCTGCATGGTCAAACAAAACAAGTTCTCACACTGGCCACGTTCGAAAATCATACAGGTCATTTTGAAGTCCCAATTGAGAGGGTTCTTGAATGAGGAATATTTTATAATCAGTATTCCAGAGGGCCTCAGTTTGTGTGACAGTTCAGTTAACCATTTAGTTTCATCCAACAGAATATTGGTTACTTTCAGCCAAATCCTGGAGAATTTTGAAACCACGTCCATCCTCCTTTGACCACTTACTTCAAGAAATGCACCTGGCCAAAGATGACCCAAAGATACTGAAGCAATTGAAAGGACTTCTTCCTTTTAACTGGATAATTACCCTAATTTGGTCTGGGCAGATCCATCTGGGACCCCAGGCCTTTTCCTTCCCTGTTTCTGTTTTGGTTACTTCAAAGAAGTCTTTTCTGGGCTGATTTTGATTGGGGAGAACTGGACATTGTTTCAGAATCAATAGTTTAACTGATAAGCGTTTCTCTTTCAGATTAGTCCCTTCAGGCTAGGATACTTTTAAAAGTGCTTCCTTAATGTATCCAAAAGGGACTGGGGTGGGGGCAGGGACAGGTTGTTATCTATCTCCCTTCTGTTGGAGGTATTTGTGAAACCGTCCCACATTCTTGAATAACAGGTGGTCGTTATCACTGGTTCCTCCCTGATTCAGCTGGCCCCTACCTGCAGAATGTGCATGCTACCAGTTTTCCCCAAAGCCTTACTCCAGAGCCCAGAGTCCTTTAAACTGACTGGGGAGAGAAGGATGGAAGGAGAGAAATTGCCACAGGTGAATTGCTCCTGAGGGCTGATCTGGCTAGAACAGTGAGAGCTTGAAGGTGGTGAAAGTAAAACGAGGTTGGAAAGGTAGACTGGAACCAGATGATTGAGGATGATAGGGTGTGGATTTTTTAATCCTAGTGGCTATATGGAGCCAAAGAAGGTTATTTAATCAGCAGAGTGGAATGGTTGGCCTGTGCCTCACTAGGAGGATTATTTGTAAAGGTGTATGAAGTAGGGTAGTATCAGGGAATGGAGAGTGAGAGACTGGCAGCATGGAGATCCATTAGTAAGTAATCCAGGCCTGATGGTAGTGTGGGTAGGGAGAGGGGGCAGATGTGAGAGATTGTGGACATGGCATTTGAAGAGACCTGGCAATTGATTGCTTATAGGGAGCTATGGAAGAATCAGAGCTAACTGTGAACTTTCCCACCTGGATGCCTGGGAGGTTGGGGGTGCTTTTAACAAAAATAGGGGAAGTGTGAAAGAGAAGTGTTTAAAGGCAAATTTGGTACCTTATTTGCATAAGTTGATTTTGAGATGCTGGTGGGATATGGGGAATGTCATGCATTCAGTAAACTATGAAATTAAGTAGAAAAAGGGACTAGTTTCTGTGGAAATGACTCAGTCTCCAGGTGCTGTGCAAACAAAAGTTGCACAACTAGGATTTGCTGCTCATTATGGGATGGCAATGAAGCCTCATATTAAAGGGGACACTGAAACTCAAAACCAGTTTTATTTCCTAGCCAGGTTTCCTATCCACAGAATGAAAAATGATGATTATAGATAATATGATTTTGAAGACACTTGAAGAAGGACTGGTTTTCAAGATATGTCAAGTAAAAAAAAAAGTACTATTACTAGGCAGGCAGAAGAAGAGATATTAACAATTATAAATCCATATACCTACTTATTATTCTTTATAAAATCTTTGAGAGTCACTGTGGCATAACTGGCCTGTTTTTTCCCCTCCCTTTCCCCCCTTTCCCTCCCTTTCCCCCCTTTCCCTCCCTTTATCTTCTTTCCCCCTCCCTTCTTTCCCTCTCCCTCTGTTTCTCCTCCCCCCTCCTCCATTTCCCATCCCTCATCCCTTTCCCTTCCATCCTCTCCCCTTCCCTTCTCCTTCCCTTTCCCTTCCTCTTTCCCTTTCATCCTCTCCCTTTCCTTTCTCCTTCTCCTTCCCTTTCCCTCCCATCCTCTCCCCTCCCCTTCTTCCCTTCCATCTTGTCCCCTTCCTTTCTCCTTCCCTTCCCATCCTCTCCTCTTCCCTTCTTCTTCCCCTTCCCTTCTCTCCCCCCTCCCCCCATCCTCTCCTCTCCCTTTGTCTTCTGATGCCAGTAATGTCACAGATCCAGTCCCTATCCCAACAACATTTTTTATGAAAATGGTCTCTGCCTGCCTGCCTGTTCTGAAAGGCTCCTTAATGAAATCTGAGAAGGGAATAGGCAGGCTTTCTCAGGCACTTTTCTATAGCAAGTTTCAGCCCCTCCATCACACAGCTTGAGAGCTAGAATGAATGTGGTAATAAGATCCTGCCAGGGCTGTTCTTGGTGAATTGGCTCAGTAGAATATTCACTCTTAAAGGCTTTCTTCTACAGAGGTGCCTCCCATGAGTATGTTAAGGTCGTGCAAGATTCCACGTCAGACCTAACCATAGAAAAAGGTTTGCACAAGAATTCACCAAGTTGCCAGCTTCAGGGGAGGCATAAACCAGGGGGGCACAAACTCTGAACAGTTCTTTACCATTGCGATTGCCCATGGACAAGTTCCCTAACCTTCCTCTGCCTTGGTTTTCTCGTCTGTTCAATGGGAATAAGAATCCTCACAGTCCTCACTGGGTTGTCCTGAGGATCACACGAAGTCATATTTGAAAAGCTTGTAGACGTCAGAGCTTTATATAAATGTCAGCACTTCTCATTTGTACATGCGATTTACTCTTAAGAGCTACCTGAATGAATAAAGGCCATTGTTCTAAGTACTCTAATAAGTGCTGCTATTTACATGGCCTTAAGTGCCTAGGAGGTCAAGCTGTGCCAATTGACATAATACATTTTTTTATCCATTAGGCAAGGAAAATAGAATGAGTAGGATGAAAATTTTTATTTCAAAGTAAAATTATAATCTTTTTGCATAAATTAATGCTCTGGTCCTTGTGGTGTTAAGGTTTGCAAAGTCAATAAGTATGTTGTCTCTTCTGAGCCTCATAGCAACCCTTTGGGGATTATTTCCATTTTGCAGATGAGGAAACAGGGTCTCCGAGAAATGAAATGATTAGTCCGTGGTCGCACAGCTAATGTCTTGTAATGTTAATGGGGTGATGGTGGTGGTAGTGGTAAGATCTTCCCTGCCCATTAATAGGCCTCATGTGGAGCCCATTGGGGGAAGCTTGCTTGTAGGAAGGCTTGCACACCTTTTGTTAATAAGCTAATTAGGCAATGAGTTAGGTTGTGATGCCTTCTGGTTCTGAGCCTATTTGCTGTAAGAGTATATATTGTGAGAGGTGAGCTTTTGCTTCAAGGGCTTGCTTATGAGAGAGACTATTGTGATTCTGTGGTTGAGACTCTGAGTGGCTGTATGTTAAGAGCTCCCCAACTCCTCAGAGGTAAAGGCTCTTTCAATTCAGTGGTGGATGTAAAGCTTTGATTCAGGCAGTAGAGCCCTGTCTGTTGGTCTTTATTTCTCTTTGTATTTTTTCTATGTAATTAAAGAAGATCATTAACCCCTTTTAAGCTGCCTTCCTTAGTAAAGCAGATCTAAGAACCTGCACTGGCAGCCGTCCTGGGTAGGCCAGTGTGGTTTCTGTTACACATCTGAGACAGGTTTTGAACACAGGTTTCCCTGAATCCAAATGCTTTCCTCCAGCCACGGCACCATGTTGTTTAGTTAATTACTATTCTAGAGCAGAGCCTGGAAAGGGGGAGATACAAGAAAGTATATCTGGATGGGGCAGAGAAGAGGAGGGAAGGAAGGCTTCTGAGCAAGGGAGATGGGCCAGGATGTCTGAACAGCAAGGAATGGATCAACCAGGGCCGGGTGAGGACCAAAGGCAGAGACAGAGAGGGCTATTGACCCAGGGCTATCCCTATTTGTCTGATTTCTTAGAAGAGCGAATTCCAAATTTGACATCAAAAATATGTATTTAGATACAAAAGAAAACATGACTCTGATTGATACCTCTCTTCACTGCTGATAAAGGAAATCAATACATTTGGGAGTTTGTTGACACCCTGGTGTGGATGGACTGGTGTCATTGAACTAGAACAATGCTGGTCAGGTTCACTGACCTAGAGCTGAAAGAGTCCTCAAAGGCTATCTAGTCCAACTCTTTTGTTTTACAGATGGGGAAACTGAGGCCCAGTGAGGTCAAGGGACTTGCTCAAGGACACTCACATAGGCAGTTCAGTTTGAACCCAGGTTCTGACTCCAGAGACCATGTGCTTTTTATAGTACCATGCTGCCTTGTCAGGGTCTATTGAGCAACTGACATTCATCCTCAGCCCAATTTAGCAACGAAGGGGCCAGAGGGATGTGTCCTTGCAGGGGCTGATGTCGTCTGCCAGGACTTACTCCAGAATGCTGATGAAATTACTAAGAGCCAATACAATTTCATTTTCTGCTTTTTTGGTATCTTCCTGGGATATCTTATTCTTGCTGGCAGTTAGGTGCAGCTTCACTGGGATCCCTTGAACATTAATGATGGTTTAATATTTCATACTGAGTTGCTGTTAGCCACTCTTAGAGGGAATTGTGAATTGTTAATGTGATCCTTTTCTCCCTTGGGACTATGGAGCTGGGGAGATTGAATGCTAGACCTAGAGTCAAGAAGACTTGATCTCAAATCCTGTCTCAGGCACTTACCGGCTCAGCAAATTACTTTACCCCTGCCTTAGTTTCCCCATCTGTAAAATGGAAATAATAATAGCACCCACCTACCAACATTGTTGTGAAGATAAAACAAGGTGTGTGTAATACCTTTAAATGGTATGTAAATGCTAGCTATAATTATTAATGTTATTATTAAACTGAAGGAGGTCAAGGCTGTTGGGACACAGAACAGAAAGAAGAAAGCAAAACGAGAAGAGTCAGGAGGACCTGAATTCAAATCTAGCCTCAGATGCTTCCTAGCTGTGTGACTCTGGGCAAGTCACGTGATGTTTGTCTCGGCTTCTTCATATGTAAAATGAGCTGGAGAAAGAAATGGCAAACCACTCCAGTATCTTTTCCAAGAAAACCCAGAAGGGGTCACGGAGAATTGGACACAACTGAAATGACTCAACAACCACAACTTGTTGGTATGTGATGGTGGGGAGTCCTTATGGGTCCGGGTTGGACTTGTTGGCCAACTCCCTTCTAGCCCCCAAGTTCTGTGACTTTGTGAAAGGGGTAACAGGTGTTCAGAGGCAAAGACCTAGGACTTCAGTCTTCACCTGGCCCTCCCCTCCTTAGATAGTTGTGGGGTGGAAGTTAGAGGCCTTACTGTGTGTTGTACATCGAGCTCAAGGTTGGGGAAGATACAAAGTTTAGATAAGAAATCAGGGTGTTCCTAAAGTCTGGACACAGAGGCATAAGTGCATATTTTCAAGAAATGAAATGAATGAAATTTTCAACAACATTTTATTTAATTGGAATAGATTTCCATCACTTGTGATGCAAAGGTTGATGCACTTTGCAAGATTCAGGTGAACTCGATGCAATAACTCCACATTGCTGTCAATTTTAGCACATTCACTCTTTATGCATTCAATCAAGTGTGTTGCATCTGTGATTTTCATTGAGTACACCTTCTCCTTTAGCATACCCCAGAAAAGGATGTCACGGGGGCTAAGGTCTGTTAATATTCCAAATATTTCACAATATGCATTTTTGCCTGTGTCCAGACTTTAGGGACACCCTGTAGTCTCTGCACACCAGGAAATTACTTCACAGGGACAAGACATCAACAGGGATGGCTGTAAAACCCCATGTTAAATGCTAACTGTATTAGAGACTTACAAAACAAAATTGAGTCATGTGCTGCCTTGGGTGTGGAGGCCTCACCTGTTCCCAGCTACTTCGAAAAAGAAAAAAAAGCAACCATCTGGAATGCCCAACTGACCTTGCCTTGCTCTGTCCGAGGGCAGGGGATTCCCTCTGGGGGCTCTGATAATGAATCCATGCTTTCTGCATCATGGTGGATTGGGAAGTAAATACTAGATAGAAGGACTGGACTTGGGATTTCATTGTTATAGGGAATTCCCAGATGAGGATACTCCTTCCGCTGGTGCAGGTGAAACCTTCCCTGCAACTTCTAGCCCTCGAGAGTTGCCTAGAACACTGAGAGATTAAGTTACTTGCTCAGGGTTATACACATAGATTAGGCCTTGAACCTCAGTCTTCCTTTCTCTGAAGGTGGCACTCTGTCCACTTGCATGGATGATGGATGATGGACGATGATGACAATGGTGGTGGTTACGGTCACAGATCACATTTGTATAGCGCTTCTCACAACCTGTGAGATTGGTGCTATTTTACAATGAAGAAACTGAGGCTCAGACTTGCCAAGGTCACACAGATGGTATCACACAGCCTGGTCTCTCCTGACTCTGAAGTCTGGTATTCTCTCTGCTATTCCATGCTGTGCCTCTCTCATAATAGTAATACCCAGTAATAGCTAGTATTTCCATGGAGCTTTAAGGCTTACGAAGCTCTTTACAAATATGATCTCGTTTGATCCTCACAACAGCTATTATGATTCCCATTTTACAGATGAGGGAAGTGAAGCAAACAAAAGTTAAGTGACTTGCTTGGGGTCACAGCTAGTAAGTGTGTAAGGCTGGATTTGAGCACAGGTCTTCTAGAATTCAAATGTAGTGTTCTATGTAGTATGCTGTTATGCAGCCTCCACAGAACCCTAGAATGTAAAAGGGACCTTCAAAGCCTTCTCGTCTAGCCTATGGCTGGAATCCCCTCACTAGCATCCCAATAACACGTGGCTGGCTGTAGGGCTGAAAGATTTCCCAAGGCCATCAAATCCAGCTCTCTGCTTCTAAACAGCCTTCATTTAAATTGTTCCAGGTAGGGGGGTTGTTTTCAGAGCCTTTATCTGAGTCTGGGGCACACAGAGGTTAAGTGTGCCCAGGGTCATATGGCTGGTTAATAAGTAATCTGAGGCAGAATTTGAATCTAGATCTTCCTATCTCCAAACCCTACCCACTATGTCATCTGGCCTCTTGAAGGCTGTTGCTGTTGCCTACAAGTTCTGCTTTGATTAGACTGTAAACTCCTTGAGGGTAGGGACTATTTTTTGCCTTTCTTTGTATCCAATTATTTAGCACTGTACTGGGCATGTAATAGGTGCTTAATAAATGCTTGTCGACTTGACTAAATTGTAAAGGCTTTGTGGTCCTGAAGGACTAGCTTCACTAAGTCCAGAGGGGTTCATTCTTAATTTGGCCTCAAGGTGGTTAATTCTTTAGCCAAAGGAACTCCTATTTAAAGCCCACATCCAGAAGTGCTTTCCCTTAACAAGAGGAGGACTGGATACAACTACTCAGTCAACAAGCATTTATTAAGCACTTACTGTGTGTTAGGCACAGTTGCTAAGTGATGTAAAGAAAGTCAAAAGACAGTTGGCTTTGACTATACAAGGTGCTAGTTACATGCAAAGCAGAAATAATCCTCCCAGAACTGATGGATGATAGGGGGTTCCTTGAGTAGACATTTATTAACCACTCACTGTACGTCTCCTGCCTTCATGGAATGTATGATAAATACCAACTATATAACATCTCCCCTTCTCTTTCCTTTCCCCCCTTCTCTCTACTCCTACATCTCTGCCCTTATTTAGGCCCACATAACCTCACACTGGGACTATTGCAATGACCTCTTAACTGGAGAAGGAAATGGCAAATCACTCTAGTATCTTTGTTAAGAAAACCCCAGGCGGGGTCATGAAGAGTCCAACATGGCTAAAATGACTGAATAGCAACGGCAGTGACCTCTTAATTTGTCACCCTGCTTCAAGCACCTCCCTTTTCAAATCCATTCTCTACACAGCTGCTAGATCACTATTCATAAAGCACACATCTGACCATGTTACTTCCTTACTCAGAATCTTCAGTGGCTCGCTATTGTCTCCAGGCTAAAGTAGAAAATCATCAGTCTGGCCTTTAAAGACCTCTCCAATCTGGCACCCCCAAGCTTTTCAATCTTGTTTGGTATTGTGCCCCTTCCCACAGTCTCTGTTCTAGTTAAGCTGTCCTGTGCCTAACCTTCCTCTCCTGCTTCTTTTCATAAACTTCCTTCCATGTCTAGAATATTCTTACTCTTTATTTCTGTCTCACAGAGTCCCTGGCTACCACTGGAGTCCCGTTCATGTCCTGCCTCCCCTCAGTGCCTCTCCTGATCCTCTCAGAGAATGCTTCCTTCCTCTTGAGATTGCTTTATTTTTATAAAGTATAATTATTATATAGTATATTTATGATAGTAAAATATAATTATAATCATTGTACAGTGTATAACCATTATTCTAAAACATATTTATAATTTTAACAATAACTATTGTAAAGTATTAGGTAATAATAACTAGCATTTATATAGCATGTTGAGGTTCACAGAGTGGTTTGCACATCTTATCTCATTTTATCCTCACAGTGCTAAGAGGTAAATGCTATGATCCCCATTTTACAGATGAAGAAACTGAGGCAGATAGGTTAAGGGACTTGTCCAGGGTCACACAGCTAGGAAGTATCAGACAAGACTCAAACTTGAGTCTTCCTGACTCTGGGCCCAGTGCTTTATTCTCTATTCTACTTTGTATTTCTTTGCATATACTTTGCATCTACTTATCTGTGTACGTGTCATATTTTCCCTCAGAAGAATGAAAGGTCCTCCAGGGTAGGGATTTATTTCATCTTTGGGCGAGGCAGCTTTGTTGTTATTTGGTCATTTTCCAGTTGCTCCCAACTCTTCATGATCCAATTTGGGGTATTCTTGGCAAAGATATTGAGGTGGTTTACCATTTCCTTCTCCAGCTCTTTTGACAGATGAGGAAACTGAGGCAAACAGGGTTAAGTGACTTGCCCGGGGTCACATAGCTAGTAAGTACCTGAGGCTGGATTTGAACTGAGGAAGATGAGATTTCCTGTTTCCAAACCCAGTGCTCTATCCAGCAGGACACTAGCTGGCCTCACATAGTATAGTGAAGGCTTAACAAATGTTTGTTAAATTGAATTGGAAATGTGATCCTTTACAATAAATATTTCAGACCTCTAATGGGCAAATCTATAGAGTAAATGTTTATTGGGTAGTATTAGATTTCCTGTGCAATCCAGTACTTCTGTCAGCTCTAGTTTCCTGATTCGTAAAATGGGGATTATACTATCCTCTTGTTTTTCCCTTCTGCCTTTTTCTTGATGCCCCCTGTCCCCCCCCCCCCCCCCCCCCCGCCCCCAATGTCTTCTGGTGCACTTTATCCCTAACACACCCATTGCTTTGTACTTTGGGTGGACAGACTGGGGAAAGCTGACCTGAAGCTACCCAGTTGTCCAAGGCAAATGGCTCTTAACTTCTTTTAGAAAGGTCATTGATTATGAAAATAAAGCCCCTAAGGCTTTGAGAGGGAAGTACTCTCCTGGAATGGCTTGCCTGCTAGGATTGCTTTCATCTGAGTGGAACTGACCTGCTTGCCTTGCACTGTCCCATTAGCCAGAGTTATGATTTCACCAGCGTAGGCACTCATGAGTGTGTGCTTTCTTTTTCCATTGTTCATTTTGTGGTTTTAAAAATTCTGATTTCTAATGTGTACTTTTATAGAAGAACGTTCTTCCCTTCCAGAAAATCATAGAGCCTGGTGAATTTTTTTTTCAAGGTGATAATTAAAGGATGAATTTATATCTCTTCAAAACTTTTTTCCAAGAAGGCAAATGAGAAATCTTTGGAAAATGTTAATACTGAAGGGAAAAGGGAGTTATTGAGTATGGATGAATGAAATTCAGCAGCTATTCACTATGAACCATCTTTGTGGTAGGCACTGGCCATAAAAGATAAATGCTAAACAGTCTTTGCCCTCAGGGAAATTATATCCAATTGACTATACAAAGTTATTTCTGGAGGGAGAGGGTGCTAATAACCTGGGATGGAGAAATACCTCTGGTAAGAGTTGGCTTTTGATCTGTATAAAGGTTGAGTGAGAAAGGTGTGCATTTCAGACAGAAGCTTGGAGATGGTAGCTGTACACTGAAAACATTTAACAAGCCTCTTTAACCAGAACAAAAGGCAGATGAAATAAGATTAGAAAGGTAGAGAGGAGCCAGGTTGTGAAGGACCTTAAATGTCCAGTTTTTGGGTTGTCCTCGAGACCATAGGGAGCCCTTGAAGATTTTTAGGGGGGGGAGGGGTTAAAAAGTAGAGATATCCAGGTGGAATGGAAGGAATATAAATGAAATAAAATTTAAATATCTGAAGAAGCTATTTTGGGTTGAGACTAACTGTGTTTCTTGAGAAAATGAGAGAACTATTCTTGGCTGGGAAGGGATGGGGTTTGAAGGGAATCACCCCTATAAAATTCTTCCACCCTCTGACTCATATTTGTGAGTCACATCTGGTTTCCAGATGTTACTATAGCCTTGAGTTGATTTGGAGTGTGATTCTGCCAACATAGCTTGGAAGGAAAATATTTCTTCAGCTCTGGAAAGTAAGCATTCCAATAATAATTTTCTTGTTTCTCTTTGGCTCTGGGATATCACAGCATACCCTACAGTGGTTCAGCTAGAGTAGAGAGTCCATGTTGAGGGTAATGTGGTGGTGACTCACTGTCTTGGTGATTTTTGGTTTGTTTCAGGAAGTTTGGTTTCTATGGTGTCTTCAGAGTTGATAGGAAGTGATCCCACTTGGCAGAGATAACTTGGTAGTTGTGCTGAGAAAGCGATGATTCATTATCACTGACCTTTTGAAGGAACCCCTCTTAAAGATCCCTCTCTTATCAATTGCTTAAGCATTTTTTCTGTCTGTTTCCTAGCACAGTGTGTGGCTCATTGTAAGAACTTAATAAATTAATATATTAATAAATTGTCTATCTCTATTTGATAGTCTTTAACTTAATGGTGATTCAAATATGAGTTTATCAAAGAATAGACTCATGTACATTGCATTCTAGTTCTGGGTTCCCTCCAGTTCTCTTGTTTAATTTCTTTTTCCTTTTCCTCGGACCATAAAGCTTTTAATCATTCTTGCTTTCCAGTACATTTTTTCTAGTTTTTTGAGTATTTTTCAAGTGTTAAGTATTAAAAAAAAAATCTGTTGCTCCCATTACCCTCTTGTCGATCAAAAACAAAAGCAAAAAACAAGCCCTCCAAACAAATCTCTCAATACGTGTTCAGTTAGTAGGACAAAACACTTTTCCGCATTAGCTCTGTTTGAAACCGTGTGCCTCTTTCTGCATTTGAATATCATCACTTCTCTCTCTAGAAATGAGTTACATATTTCATCTTCATTCTTTCGGACTCATGATTTCTCATTGTATTATTAGAGTTCTAAGGTCTTTTCAAAGTAATTTTTCTGTAGAGTACATTTTGATAGCTGAAGCACCTATTAAGCATTTACTGTATACCAGTCTGGAGATACAATCAAACAAGACAATGCCTATCCTCAAGAAACATTCTAGTAGGGAAAACCACATAGAATAGAAAGGAGACCTAGAAAGTAGGGAGAAGGGAAGAACGCCATTTGGGGAGGAAGGTAAGCAGAATGGCTTGGTAGGTGAAAGTGTATGGCAAAGTCTAAAGAGCTACAATTTCAGGATCTTTTACTCACTTAAACTCTCCATACTCTACTTCTTTCGTTTATAAATTGAGGTGGGTAGAATAGATGACCTAAGGTTCCTTCTACCGCTAAAGCAGGGGTGGGGAACCTGTGGCCTCAAGGCCATATGTGGCCCTCTAGGTCCTCAAGTGCAGCCCTTTGATTGAATCCAAACTTCACAGAACAAATCTCCTTAATAAAAGGATTTGTTCTGTAAAACTTGGACTCAGTCAGAAAACTGCACGCAAGGACCTAGAAGGCCATGGGTCCCCCCAGCCCCCACCACACTAAAGTGATGACCTACAGTCCTATGACTTACTCCTTGAGGAATGGAACCACATTATTACTAATACATTTATTCTAAATAAAATCACATGACCAAAGACAATTGCAGCAAAATGGAAGGATGATTCACAGGGTCTCCTTGGAGAGACTGACAGAGAGGTGGTCAGGTTTATTTCACTGTCTCTCCAAGAATGCCAAGACACGGGGTGACATGAGCTACCCGGCCACTTCGTAACAAAGAACTCATCATCAGCGTTTTCAAAAAGGCCACCATGGAGATAATTACAGCCTGTATGCCACCATCTAAAGAATGGGGAGGGGGGAGAGAGGGAGCAAGCATTTCTTAAGCCCTTACTGGTATATCATTTGGTCTCAGTGAGGAGGTAGAAAAATCCATGAGATTATCCAAATTAAATGACCACATGCTGGAATAAGCTGACTTCAATGCACATCTAGGCACAGGGGAAGATGGCAGGAGGTATGTTAGAAAATACGGCTCAGGATCAAGAAATAAAAGCAATCAAAAGCTGTTAGCTTGCGTAGAAGCCTCACACCTAAAAATCGGGAATAGTTTATTCAGCAAGAGCCCTGAGACATGCTGGATGTGATGAGCACAGACTTCACTGAATTAAAAGAATGTGAAATAGGATAGATGTTGACAGATCAGAAGACACCTTGTGGTCATTTGGTATTGGCCACTTCTGTAGGTAGCTAGGTGGTGCAGTGGAGCACTGGGCTGGGAAGCAGGAAGACTCATCTTCATGAGTTTTAATCTGGGCTCAAGCACTTACTGGCTGTGTGACCTTGGGCAAGTCACTTGACCCTGTTTGCCTCAGTTCTTTATAAACAAGCTGGAGAAGGAAATGACAAACCACTCCAGTATCTTTGCCAAGAAAACCTCAAATGGATGCAAAGAGTGGGACACAACTGAACAACAACAACAATATATCTTTAGTAGCAACATCAGTTTGATGGGGCATCACAAAACCCTAAGGCTATTTGTAAATATAAGTTGTTATTGAAATAAGACCTGACATATGTTGTTTTAGATTTCATTGGGTCATCTAAACATTGCTAGCCAAGCAGCAAAGGAAATAGGAAATTGATTTTAAAAAGGAAAACATGAGTATGTCCATTTTCAGAATGGCGGGGTAGTGGAGGAGGCTTGTTCAGAAGTGAAAGCAATGATTCTTTGTCTCTGGTTTTCTTTTGCCTCAGGTCTAGTAAGTTGACCAAATCCAAGTAGGGAGAGATCCAGTCAGTGGAAAAAAGACAGATTTAGAATATGGCCCCAAGAGTAATTCATCTTATCTGTGTTTAACAAGAGCACAGAAGACATCCCCGCCTCCCAATCCACAAACTGAGCTTTGCTATGGAATGGGAGGCCCAAGAATGAAAGCATCAGCCTGGAGTACTGAGACAACCCAGAAATGGTCATGCCCCGAAGATCTCAGTTCATTCAGGCATATTGACCTTCCCACCTACCCATCCTGAGTAACCTGGCTTCAACTCATGGGAGACAGAAGTCCCTTTCAGCTCCTAGAGGGGACCAGAATGTTATACAGCCCACTGAAGTTTCTTTTATAAATCGTAAAATATGATACAAATATAAAGTCCTCTGTTTAGCTTTTACAGCCCTTTATGATATAGCCCCAACTCATCTCTCTGGCTTATGTACTTCCCCACATTCACTCTGTGGTTTAGCCAAACTGGTCTTTTTGTTCCTCTCACACAACTGGGACTTTTCAGCTCAGAGGCTACCTTCTTCATGAAGCAATTCTTCATTCTGATCACCTGCTAGTGCCCCCACCCCCAACTCTTTTGTATCTGTTTACTTCATCTTTGTTCTATAGATGCTGATATGTAACTTGTCTCTCCTATTACAATGTAGGTTCATTTCGAGTAGGGATTTTGAAATTCCTGGTTTGTAGCTTTATTTCTGAACTATAAATGCTCACACTAAAAATTTAACAACTGGCTCTTGGAAGTTTTAGCACATCCCTGGGGTAAAGTGAGGGATAGGGACCGGATTTATGATTTCACTGGGACTGGGAACACTCAGGTAAGGAAACTCTCTCTCTCACTGCATCTTCCCTGCAACTTATAGCCCTAGAGGTTTGCCTAGAACCCCATGTTCTAGGTTTACTTTTTTAAAAATTATTTTCAATTCATGGAACAAAACAGACATTTCCATAACACAGTACAATAAAAAAGATGATTGTACATGAAACTCCAAATCTGCCATGTACAACTTGCTGTTCCCTCCAAATATACAACAAAGTTATCATGGAAATTTCTTTTTTTTTCCTCCCCCTTTCCCAGAAATTGCCACCATTAGACACAAATAGGTCTATACATATAAAATTATTCTATCCACACTTCTTAGACCAGTTCTTTCTCTGGATGCAGATAGCTTCTTTCTTCATATATCCTTTATTTTTAATTTGTGTATTTATAATAGTCAATATGACTTATTGCTCAAAGTCATTCTTAAAACAATGTTGCTGTTACTGTATGCAGTGTTCTCTTGGTTCTGCTCATTTCACTCTTCATTATTTCGTGCAAGCCTTTCCATGCCTTTCTAAGATCATTGAGCTCATTCTTTCTTATAGCACAGTATAATTCCATCACGATTGTATACCACAACTAGTTTCCCCAATTGATGGGCATCTCTGCAATTTCCAGTTCTTTGCTACCACAAAAAGAGCTGCCATAAACATCCCATTCACATTCAAAGTTATAATTACTATTTGTGAATTCCCCTCTGTCTTATTTTCACTCACTATTTTCTTTCTCAGCCCCTCTTACTGACCTGGAGAACAGACTGAGGAGAGACAATATAGTCTGTATGTTTCAGAGTCAGAATGTGAATGCACTGTCATGTCTGGTTCATAGTAGGTGATTATTAAATATTTGATATTTGAAGGACTGATATGTTCCATGTTCTGGTTGTACAAATCACAGCATGAATCT
This sequence comes from Trichosurus vulpecula, assembly GCF_011100635.1. Taxonomy (NCBI): domain Eukaryota; kingdom Metazoa; phylum Chordata; class Mammalia; order Diprotodontia; family Phalangeridae; genus Trichosurus; species Trichosurus vulpecula. Next base: position 138,999,778 of record NC_050578.1, read on the forward strand.
TGATAGACATTTCTCCTTTGTCTCCTTAGGCAACCAGAGGCACAGTGACCCCTTTCTCTGGCTTCGATGACCGAGCTGATGCTGAAACCCTTCGGAAAGCAATGAAGGGACTTGGTAAGAAGGCCTTCGGCATTTTGTACAGTTTTCTTTATATATCAGCATTTGTGGCAATGATGTCTTAGTCTTTGCTTCACTTAGAGGTTAGTTTAAAAGCCACAACTTTTCTATTGCTTTCCCTCTGAGGCTGCCTTAAGCACCCTGATACAGTGGAAAAATCACCAACTCAGGTATCAAAGGACCCAGGTTCTAACCTATGTCTGTCTCTTAGGCCTGTGTGAGCTTTGGAAAGTTGATTAATGTCCCTGGGCCCCATCTACAATGGGGTTGGATTACTTAGCTTCTCAAGTCCCTTCTAGCCCTGGCCCTCCGATTTACCCATGACAGGAATGTAGGATATTACTAATCCTGTACTTGAAGGCTTCCCAGTTTGGTCAGACCTACCAGAGCTATATTCACACTCTGTGATGGCACAATGCTTTGGGACCCGAGTCCCCAAAACAGGTATTGCTTAAACGATGCCGATGATCTTTTTGTACCCACCAAGAAATAGTAGTAAGAGCTAGAAGCTGTAGATGTTAACTGGAGAGAGTGGAGAGTTGGAAAAGGAAGGAAAGGTAACCCTGTAGAGTGTCATGGGTTTTTTTTCAGGGAACTGGGTCACAGTGGAGCCTGAGAGAGTGGGGCTACTCAGGAAGAGGACTGAGATTGTTTATGAATTCATTGCAGGTACTGATGAAGAAAGCATCCTGACTCTCCTCACAGCCCGGAGCAATGCCCAGCGCCAAGAAATCGCAGTGGCATTTAAAACTTTATTTGGCAGGGTAAGTGCCCATTGTGAAATCACAGTATAGAATATGACAGGACCAGTATACAAGAGGCATATTTGAAAAAAGCAGCTAGGTGGAGCTGCAGTGGATAGAGGGCCTGGCCTGGAGTTGGGAAGACTCCTCTTCCTGAGTTCAAATCTGGCCTCAGACAATTAATAGCTGTGTGATCCTGGGCAAGTCACTTAATGCTGTTTGCCTCAGTTTCCTCACATGAAATGGAGATCATGATAGCACCTTCCTCCCAGGATTAGTTTGCAAAGCTCTCAATGAATATGCTATTATATAAGTAATATATAAATATTTATTATTATAATTCAGGTCTGACAGTGCCACTCTCCTGTTCAATAAACTCCCTATGAACTCCCTATTATTACCTCCAGGGTTAAATATAAACTTCTTTAGCTTTAGCCGTTCGCTGTTGGACCCCACCTACTCTTCCAATTTCAGTTATTACACATTAGGGTTAGGGTTTCTTCTACCTACTCTGTGATCCAGCCATAATGGTCACCAGGTGCTCTTGTGTGTGTGTGTGTGTGTGCACGTGCCTGCAAACACACAGACACACACACCCCATCTCCAATCTCTGCGTCATTGTACTGACCATCCACAATGCCTGGAATGCCCCTTCCTCCTCAGCTCTGCTTCTGAGAATTCCTTGACTTCCTGGTCCCTGTTGCTAGAGCCTTTCCTTCTAAAGTTACATTTTATCTATGCTATATGTATCTTGTACATACTGATTTAAGTATATGCTGCTGTCTCCCCCTTTAGAATGTATGCTCCTTCAGGGCAGGGGTTGTTTTCATTGTTCCTTTAAATCCTCAGTGCCAATGTAGCATATAGTTAGCACTTAGTAAATGCTGAAGGTTGAAAATTGATTACCACATAAGGCTTTTTCTTTAGATATTTTCTTAATTATGTTCACCTAACTTTTAATTTAAAAGTGAATGATATACTATAGTGGTTCAAAGTCCTGGACTTGGACCTGAGTTCAAGTCATACCTATGATACTTGTTAGCTGTGTGACCCTGGGCAAGTCACCAGACCTCAGGTCCTCCGTTTCCAAATCTGTAAAATGAGGGGGTTGGCTGCAATGACCTTTAAAGTACCCTTCCAACTCTAAATCTGTGATTCTTCAAACACCTATTATTTGTGAAGGGATAGCTTGTGTGTGTGAGAAGAGAATCATTTCCCACTCCTCCTGGGTCAATCCATCCTTGTCTTTCCTTTGGCAGGATCTACTGGATGACTTGAAATCAGAACTGACGGGGAAGTTTGAGAAGCTCATTGTGGCCCTGATGAAGCCTGCCAGGCTGTATGATGCCTATGAACTGAAGCATGCTCTGAAGGTAAGGGAGGAAGAAAAAGAAGAAAGAGTCCATTCTTAAAGGAGTACGTCTTCTTAAAGAGGCAGTGGTTCATTCAGCAGCAAAGGTGCAAATCCCTAACCACGTACTTTGGTTCTGTTTTTACAAATGGCTCTGAGCTGTTTCGGGGAGGCTGCTTGGCAGCTCATAAGGAGCTGGACTGGGGGAAGAGAGAGGAAGAGAAGGAAGGAAATCAGCATGACATTTTTAGGCAAAACATTTAAGTCTTTATTTCTGCCTAGTTTAATAATAATAACCTCCAGGTTCTTCTTGAATCTCTCATGACATCAGAGTTTTTAATTATCTGCTACATTTGGATGTTAGTTTGAGAAGTTATCCTTATAGGAGAAAGACAGTACGGGTTAGTGGATAGAGAACCAAGGAGACGCATCCGAGCTGTATTGGCTGAGGGATCCTGGACCAGTCACCTACCTCCCTGCTCAGTTTTCTGGGTCATTCTCCAAGACTATAAAATGGCACTGAATATGCCAGCCTGCCTCAGGAGCTGCCTCACTGAAGGACTTGCCTCATCTGGAATTCCCTCTACCAACAAAGTCACAAATCATATCCCTAGCTTATCTTTCTGGTTATTAATGAGTAAAGCTAAGAGGACCCTGATAATACAGTTTAATTCAAAAAACATTTATTAAGTAACTATTGTATTCAAGGCCCTGGGATAGGTGCTGGGAGGGAACACTTCCCATTTTTAGTTCAAGAAGGGAAATGAGAGAAAATTGTCATGATGGGGAGTTTTTTGCCCTGGTATTTTTCTCCCCTTCCCACCTCCCACCTTGCTCCTTTTGGATAGAAGATATCATACAGTTTCTCATGATGTGGAAGCTGGTGACTGGTGATTCTAGCCAAAACAACCAGATGACAACCACCAGCACAGCAAATGGCAGTGCATCATCGTGGCTAGAGGTCTGGACTTTGTTGGAGTCAGAGGACATGGCTTCAGATTGTGCTGCTGCTTCTTAGTACCTGGGTGACCCAGGGCAAGTCACAACCTCGTCTGTAAAATGGGAAGGATTATATTGTCTACCTTACTGTGCTGTCCTGAGGATCCGATGAGAAAAGGCATGTAAAGCCCTTTGCCAATCGACATTAAAACACTGTGTAAATGTCCCCCTTCCCTTCTGGGAGGTTCACTACCTTGCAAAAAGTATCCTTTCCCTGATAACTACAACCAGAATCCTTATGATGGCTGACCAAATTTTAAACCTTGCCATCTGGGCACAGCCAGTTTTCAGTCATTGTTACGGATCATTTCTGTCTCCTAGGACCCACCTTGTCCATTCTTGCCTAGATTTTTGAAAAACCTAGCTTGCCTCCTGCCTTCTAAGTATCATGTGAATTTGGGCTAGAGACACAGCCTTCTCTCCCCTTTGTGAATGGGGCACCCACATTTCTAAATGGACAGCTCACCAAATGATATCTGGGTGTTTCCCACAGGGTTCCCCAAACTCTCACAGCATCTTGGGGCCTTGACTTGTTTACTTAAGTCAGCTTTGACACTCCAGGCCCTATGTAGCCCTTTCCTCATGCTTCACTGTCAGGAGCTATCAGAAGACACTCCCCAGAAGCTCCCCCACCAGCTTGGGCCTTCAGCGACTGAGGGAATCATTCTCCCTGGGGGCTTTCAGGGCTCTGTCCTGGGTGCGCTGCTCTTGGTTCTAAGATCAGCCAGGTTTTAGACCAAGAGTTCCTAACCTTTTCTCGTACATGTCCTTGGAATGAAAACCATTTATTTTATTTTATTTTTGGTAGGCAATTGGAGTTAAGTGATTAATGCCCAGGGTCTCACAGCTATTAAATGTCTGAGCCCGGATTTGAACTCAGGTCCTCCTGGCTACAGGGATGGTGCTCTGTCTGTTATGCCACTTAGCTACCTCAAAAGAGATATATTTATTAATGATAAATTTTTTAAAATTCTAATTACTCTCCTTCTCTGTTCTTTATTTCAATGAAAAACAGTTAAGTAAAAACCAGTGGACAAAACAAGGAAGTGTTATAGCACGTACAGTATTCCATAGCCCAGTCAACCACCTCTCTACCATGAGGACAGAAGCGTGTTTCAAAATAGTAGCCAAGGCTGGCCATTACTTTGCAGGAGGAAGGGAACAAACATTTCTGAAGTACCTGTTTTGGGCCAGGTACTAGGCTATGCACTTTGCACATCTTATCCCATTTGATCTTTGAATCTACAGCCTGGTGTCTCAGTGTTGCTTTCATTTATGTGACTGTGACAACTGTGGTGTTATTCTTCAGGCTTTGCTTTCTTTACCTTGTATCAGTTCCTATAAATCTTCTCAAGTTTCTTTGAATCCTTCATTTTTGTAATTTCTCATGGCATACTAACATTTCATTATATTCGCATACTGCAATGTGTCCAGCCATTTCCCAATCGACGAGCACCTGTTTTATTTGCAGCTTTTGGCTATCCTCAAAAGATGCTGTGATGAATATTTTGTTATATATAAGGCTCCTGTCCCCCCCCCCCCCCCCCGTTAGCCTTTGATTCTCAACAGTAAAATGAGAAGGTTGGACTTAGTGACCTCTAAGGTCCTTTCCAGTTCTGAGTCTATGATCCTATTGCAAATTTGAAATTATTGCAAAGAAAGTTTGGTGGGTTGTTTTAAAGTTTAATAAGTTAAGTTTAAAAAATCATCCAATTGGTTTGCCTTATTCATTTGTGAATATCAGCCGTTGCCACAAAGTATTTTCAGTCTGTGTGGTAAATTATGATCGGCAACAATAATAACAATTAGTGTGCTTTAAGATTTGCAAAGGACACTGCAATTATTATCGCATTTTACCCTCACAACAACCCTGGGAGCTAGTTGCTTTTATCATTCCTGTTTTGCAGATGAGGAAGCTGTGACAGAGAGAAATTAAGTGACTTGCCTCACATTTGAACTCAGGTCCTGCTGATTCCGGGTCCCCACTCTCTCCCCCTTTAGCAAAATGAAAGTTCTTGGTTGGTGCCAAATAAGATGCTTTGCACAAAATAAATGCTTGTTGATTGAGCTGAATCAAAATGGGAGACAGAGTCATGGCTGTGTACAATCTATGGACATGTTCGTGTCATAGAGTTGACTATCTAAGTCGAGCTTAATCTCCAAGTAGTTAATTCTGTGTCTGGACTACAAAGTCAGGAAATCTGGTTGGAGGCATTTATAGCTGTGAAGGACAGAACATTGGCCTGGGATTCAGGAGACTTGGGATCTAATGCTGGTTCTGCTTCAGAATGAAAGTGTCACCTTGGTCCAGGCCCTACTCTTGTTCAAGCCTCAGTTTTCTATCTGTAGAATGAAGGGGTTGAGATGACATCCTATCCAGTTTTGTTTCTGTAAGTAGGCAGCTGGGTGGAACATTGGATAGAACTCTGGGGTTAGGAAGTTGTTTCGTCTTTTCAGTCATGTCCCCATTTGGGGTTTTATTGGCAAAGATACTGGAGTGGTTTGTCATTTCCTTCATCAGCTCATTTACAGATGAGGAAACTGAGGTAAACAGGATTAATGACTTGCCCAGGGTCACAGAGCTAGTTAAGTGTCCAAGGCTGGATTTGAACTCAAGTCTTCTGATTCTCCGCCTAGCATTTTCTCCATTGCATCACCTAACTGCCTAGGGCTAGGAAGAACTGAGTTCGGATATTGTCTCTGACACTACCTGTGGGACCCTGAAAAAGTCACTTCATTTCTGTCTGCCTCAGTTTCCCCTAAAAATAGGAATCATACCTGCCTCCCAGGGATGTTGTGATGATTAAGTGAGATAATAATGTACAGTATTTAGCACAGCGCTTGGCATATAGTAGGTGCTGAATAAATGCTTGTTCTCTTCCGTTATTTCCCTAATTAAGCTTCCCTTCATTCCAGAGTCCATAACATAGCTAGGAAGTATTTGGCCTGGTCTGTTCTAAAATGTGCCTAATGTCTGTTATTTTCTTTTGTTGACTTGGGTTGATTTGCTCTTTATCTTCCATTTTTCCTCACAGGGAGCTGGGACAAATGAAAAAGTGTTGACTGAAATCCTGGCGTCCAGAACCCCTGAAGAATTAGAGGGCATAAAACAAGCTTATGAAGAAGGTAACTATTGAAATCACTTTCTCCAGTTGGTCACTACTGTCCATCTCTGCTCTGCAGATAGAACAGAACAAGCCATTGGCTACAGGAAGTTGAGGGATTTCATCTTCCTTTGCTCTTCAGTAATGAAATGACTTGGATAAAGGTGGACATGAGCACGCTCCTCAAAGTCACCTCTGGGGGCAATACCTAACACAGCATATCTCAAAGTTAGTATCCCAAAGTACCTTGACAACCTAAAGCTTTGGGCAACATCTAACAAGAAGAAATTCAATAGGAATAAATGTGAAGTCTGAGACTTGGGTTCAAAAAGTCAACCTGCGCTTTATTATTTATTTATTACATCAGATAACAAAGTCAGTATCCCAAAGTACCTTGACAACCTTTAGGGTTTTGAGCAACATCTAACAAGAAGAAATTCAATAGGAATAAATGTGAAGTCTGAGACTTGGGTTCAAAAAATCAACTTGTGCTTTATTACTCCTAAGTATAACATGAAAGAAAAGTGGCCTTTTATCTGAAAAAATGCTGGAATTTGTAGTACAGGACAAGATAAGTCAGGAAAAGGGAAAGGGAATAAGTGTTGAATGCTTGCTGTGTTCTAGGCACTGCACCAAGTTCTTTACAAACATTATCTCATTTGATCTTCACAACAACCCTGGGGACAGAGGTACTAGTATTATCTACATTTTCCAATTAAGGAAACTGAGCCAGACAGATTAAATGACTTTCCCAGGGTCACACAGATAAGTGCCTGAAGCTAGATTTGAGCTTAGGTTTTCCTGCCTCCAGGTCTAGGGCTATATCTATTTCGACCCCTCGCTGTACAATGTGACAGCTAAAAAAAAAGCTTAATGTAGTTAAGAAACATCAAATAAAGGCCTAGGGTGGTGATAGCTTTAGTCAGACCACATTGCGTTCATTCTGGGTTCCCCATATTAGGTAGGATGGTGATTAGCTGGGAGTTACCAGAGAAGGTCTAGGGGTAAAGAAGGTTAACTCTGTGATGCTCAGGCTCTTCCAGGTCATACTGCTTCAGGATTGGTTAAAGGAACTGGGTCTGTTCAGCCTGGAGAAGCCTTGGGAACATGGGACAGCTGACTTCAAACATTTGATAGACAATCTTGTGGAAGAGGAATTAGACTGGATCTCTGGCCTCAAAGGGCAGAGCTACCTTTTGGCCTTCCCTTCTGCTCTCATTTGTTCCTCAGCCCTTTGCAAACTTCATCACTCAGGTGAAATTGGTCTTTCCAAAGTAACCAATGATATCTTTAAAATTTTTTTTTTTAAAATTAGCAAACATTTATTTTATCTCCCTCCCACCACACCCTTCCTCTCTACTGGAAAAGAAAGAAAAGCAAAACACTTGGAACAAATATGTCTCACCAAGTAAATGAATTCTTCAGTTGACCATGTCCAGAAACTGTGTCTTTCTCTATACCTTTAGTGCATCATCACTTTATCAGGAGATGAGTGGAATTCTTCATCTTCTGCCCTCTGGAATCGTGACAGGTCATTATGTTGATCAGAGTTCTTAAATCTTTCAAAGCTGTTACAATTTTTATCAAATCCAAAGGCCTTTTCTCAAATCTCATCCTTCCTGATGCCTCTGCTGCCGACGTTGTTGATCGCTCCCTCTTCCTGGTCCTCTCTGGGTTTCCATGATATTTTTCTCTCTTGCTTGGTTCTCCTTCTACCTGTCTGACTGCTCCTCGGTCCATTTTCCTGGATTCTCATCCATTTCCTGCCCCTTAACTGTGGATGTCTCTTAAAGCTCTGCCCTGGACCCTCCCTTCTTTGCACCCTCTTTTTTCATAAGCTCACTTGTACCTTGGGTTTAATGATCCCCTCTATGCTGATGGCCTCCAAGTATGCATATACACATACATATATATTCCTAGTCTTAATGTATATATATACACACACACACGTATATATGCACATATGCACATATACATATATCTAAATGTGTGTGCATATATACATATATCTACTAGCTAGCTATAGCTATCTGTCTGTCTATCTATCTATCTATCTATCTATCTGTATGCTGTTCATTTGTTTCAGTTGGGTCCACTCTTCCTGATCCCACTTGGGATTTTTTTGGCAGAGATACTAGAGTTGTTTGCTATTTCCTTCTCTGGATTATTTTACAGATGAGGAAACTGAGGCAAAACAGGGTTAAGTGACTTGCCCAGGCTAGTAAGTGTCTGAGGCCAGATTTGAACTCTTGGAAGATGAATCTTCCTGACTCCAAACCCTGTGCTATATATACTGTAGTGCCATCTCTGTGTCTATCTATCTAGTCTTAGTCTTTCTCCTGAGCTCCAGTTCTACAACACCAACTGTCTACTGGGCATCTTGAACTGGATATCCCTTAGGCTTCTCAGACTCAACATGCCTCAAACAGAACTCATTTTCTCTTCCCCTAAATCCTCTTCCCGCTTTCTGTCCAGGACACCACTTCACACTCTCAGAGTCGGCATTGACTCATCATTTCCACTTTTCAATTTCAGTCCATTGATCTTAGTTCTACTCTCTGGGATCCAAGTAGTAGTGACTAGAGTACAGGAATGTGAGTCAGGAAGGTCTGAATTTAGATGTTGCGTGAGACACTAGCTTTGTGACCTTAGGCAAATCACTTCATTTCTCTGTTCCGCCACTGGAAAATGAGGGGTGTGGCTTGATGACCGCCATGGTCTTTTCTGTCTCTGTATCTGTGATCCTAAGTCCAATCCCTCCTCCATATGACAACTCTTTAAATATTTGAAGACAGTTCCATCTTCCCTAAGTCTTCTCTTCCCCAGTCTCAGTGCCCTCAGGTTCTTCAGCCAGGCTTCCTGTGGCATGTTCCATGGTCCCCTCTCCAGCTATATGGCATTGATGAGCCATGTGGATGTGTTTTCTTGCAGAATATGGCTCCAGTCTGGAGGATGATGTCATTGGGGATACTTCTGGATACTACCAGAGGATGCTGGTGGTTCTTCTGCAGGTAACGTTTGGTGACAGTTGGAGGAGGGAGGCGAGGAGCTCTGTGCAATTGGCAAAGCTGATCTGAATCTATTAAGAGTATTTCTAAAATGTGTCTCTCTGAAGTCTTGCCTCATTTTCCATTTCTCATCCATTTAACCAGTGGCCGTGGCCATCTTTTGTGTAGAATACCTTCCCCTTGTGCCCTATCATGGCATGGAGGAGCTCTCATGTGTTTGAAGGCCACGTCATGGAAGGCCAAGGTTTGGAAGGTCCTACCACAGTAGACAGGGTCTGGTGGGTCCAGGGGCAAACTGTGTCTTTCGGGGAATCATCCTAAGTGCAGAGAGCCCCATTACCCAACAGCAAATTGACAGTTAGGAATGTTTTTGGCCATGGCACCTCATGAGACCTACTAAAGGATAGAAAGGGGCTGTGATGTGATTCTGAGGAGGAACTGTCCTCAACAACAAAATCGTGGACAACCTTTAACAGAACTACAGGTGGCACATGTTTGTACCTGGGATCTCTGATGATGTACACGTGGCCAACCCACAAATGCTTATGGGAAATTCCCAGGTCTCTTTGTCTATAATATATAAAGTCTTTAGAGCTGCAAAGGACCTCAGAGGCCATCTAGTTAAACTCCTCACTTTACGCATGAACTAACCAAGGGGCAGAGAAGTTTAGGGACTGGCCCAAGGTCATACTTTAGGGGGCAGAACTGGCATCAAATTCAGGGTGCATGAAGCCCGGCTCACTCTTTCCCCTGCAGCAATCTTGTCAGGCTGATTTATTCAGGGCAGGGTGATGGGATGTGAGTGGGTGTGGGGGAGGAGGCTTGAGACTGATACTCTCCCTGACAGATTGTGGAGTATGAGTCATGCGTTCAACAAAAAATAATTAGTCAGCACTTTCTGTGTGCAGAGCCCTATGAGGGATACAGTGATATTTAATTCAATCCAGTAATCTGGCATTTATTAAGTACCTGTTGTTTTTATGGCACAGGGCCATGTGCTGGAGATCCAAAGACAAAATGAAAACAATCCCTGCTCTCAAGGAGCTTACGTTCTCTTGGGGGTTATGAAATGCACACAAGTAAATAAATATTACTTAGTTAATGCAAGAGTGAGAGAGAACAGGCTTGGTGGTGGCCTCTGAATTAAGCAGCTTATTGTTTTAAATAAAGCCATTAAGGCTTTAATAAGCTCGAACTGCACTAAGACTTTTGGGATATCCCATGTAAGACCTAGCCTCTGTCCTCAAGGAGCTTCCATTCTGATTTGGTAGGGGCAGTGAGCTATCTGCCGTGTTTTCTTAGATGACAAAATAGAATATGAGTGCCTAACATGACTACAGGGCAAGTTGTTGTGAGGCATCCAAGGAGGGATGGTGATTTGTGGGGGTGGGAGTGGGGCAGGGGGTGGGGGGATGTGAAATGCTTCAGAGATATTTCTTTGCTTAGACAGTCCCATCCCCTGTGCCTAGAACATCCTTTCTGCTCTTGGAGGGCTTCTCTTCCATCAAGGCTCAACTCAACTCAAGCCACCCTCCTTCATGAAACTTTGCCCAATTTCTCTCCCTGCCTCTCCCCCAACTAGAAAGTCTCCCCCTTATGAAAGTGACCCCTCTCTTCCAGTTCCCCATGTCGTAGGACCATAAGGCATTAGAAGGCATCAGGAACAATCTGCTAATCTTGTCATACTAATAATAATGGCTAATATTTATAGAGTACTTACCATCTGCCGGCACTTCACAATTATTATCTCACTTCATCCTCACAAATACCTGAGAGGTAGATTCTATTATTATTTTCATTTTAGAGTTGAGTAAACTGAGACAGACAGAAGTTAAATGGGTTACCTAGCTAGTAAGTGTTCGAGACTGAATTTGAACTCAAGTCTCCTGCCTGGTTTTTGTATTTCTTTACTGAAAGGAGGGAGGCGTGTTTCATCTGTTCTTTCAAACCAAGCCTGGCTGTTGCAGTTAGTCCGAGTTGGGCTATGTCTTGAGTTCTTTTCCTTTGCATTATTGTGGCCTGTGCTTAATGTTCTAATTCTCTTCATGTGAACCTCCATTAATTCATAGTCATCTTTAAAAGCCACACTTTTTTTGTCCTGAATTGGGCTTAGATAAAATCTGTGTGCCATGCTAACTAATCTAGTGTTAGCTTTTTCTTCCTTCCCCATCATGTATCTGTATCTTGTTTTCCTTTCAGTGAGATCTCAGCTTAGGAGGGCAGCTGGCGTTCTAGCTGGTGTTCTAGGCTAACCAGAGAGATCTCAGCTTAGGAGGGCAGCCGGCGTTCTAGCTGGTGCTGTGATTTAACATGGTGCCTTCCTGGACGTGTTCTAGGCTAACCAGAGAGATCTTAGCTTAGGAGGGCAGCTGGCATTCTAGCTGGCGCTGTGATTTAACATGGTGCCTTCCTGGACGTGTTCTAGGCTAACCAGAGAGATCTCAGCTTAGGAGGGCAGCTGGCGTTCTAGCTGGCACTGTGATTTAACATGGTGCCTTTCTGGACATGTTCTAGGCTAACCAGAGAGATCTCAGCTTAGGAGGGCAGGTGGCGTTCTAGCTGGCGCTGTGATTTAACATTGTGCCTTCCTGGATGTGTTCTAGGCTAACCGAGACTCTGATAGTGGACTCAATGAAGACCTAGTGGAACAGGATGCCAAGGTAGGTGAAGACTGGCTGTGTTGTTGTTGTTCAGTCATGTCCAACTCTTCTTTGTGAAGCTACTGGAATGGTTTGCCATTTCCTTCTCTGGTGTGTCCCCATTTTACAGATGAAGAACTGAGGCAAACAGGGGTTAAGTGACTTGCCCAGGGTAACACACTTAGTAAAGGTCTGAGACCAGATTTGAACACAGATCTTCCTGACTCCAGACCTGGTGCTCTATCCACTATAGTGCTTGGCTGGCTGCTTGTTTACTGGCAGGTAAATTGAAACAGAAAGTTAATGACGAGGGACCCAGTGTGTGAAATATCCGGCTACAAAAATAGTCTTAATGACAGACCACTTAGAAGTTAGAGCATAGACCTGTGGCAACAAAACATCTAATTTACTCCATGGGGGAAATTAAGTAAGGCAGGAATGGCATGGAGAGAAGCTTTGAGACTGTCAACGTGTACGGCTTGTGTGTCGAGAGGGCAACAGACTAACCAGCGGATTGTTGGCTCATTGATTTAGACTTCGTAGGATCATTGATTTAGGGCTGCTCGGACCCTTACGGGTCATTGGAGCCAACACTTATTTTACAGATAAGGAAGCTGAGCCCTGGAAGGAAAGAAGGCAGGGAGGCAGGCAGGAAGGAATAAGGGAAGGAAGAAAGGAAAAAGAGAAAGAAGGAGAGAAAGGGCTTCTAAGTGCTTATTATGTACCAAGTCCTGTGCTAGCACTTTAATAATAACTACCATTTGTACAGTGTTTACTAAGTGCCATGCAGAGTGCTAAGGACCTTACAATTATTTTCTCATTTGGTCCTTACAACAACCCTGGGAGATAGGGCTATTATATAGATGCCCATTTTACAGATGAGGAGACTGAGACAAATAGAGTTTAAGAGACTTGCCCAGGTCACACAGCCAGTGAGTGTCCAAGATCTTGCCGAGTCTTTAGAAAAAAATTGGAGGGATAAGCTAGATGGCCTCTGTGGTCCTTTTCAGCTCTAGAACTTAAGTGCTGCTAAATCACTTCTCCTCTTTGACCCTCAGTCTCTGTAAGTCTCTGAGGTCTTTTTCAGCTCTAGATGTGGGTCTCAAGTCCTTTCTCCCTGGACCTCAGTTTTCTCATCCATGAAATGAGCAGGTAGGAACAGATGGTGGACCCTGCCCCCACCCCCCCAATTCTAAAGCTCTGATCCTATGAAGTCTGTCAAATCGCCAGATTAGTAAAATGTTACTCCTCTTCTCAGTGGGGGAGAAAGCTTTTTTTTTTTCAAACTTGTGAAAGGATCTTTTATGCCTCTGAGATTTATGTTCACTGAAAGAACCTTGGGACTCCAATCAGTGAGTGCATTCCAGCTGCCTCCTTGGTACCACCCAAGGAAATGCATTCCTTCTTTTAAGTCACCGATTCCTTTGGCATTCAAAGCAAACACTTCATTGGATGAGTGTCTGAATGACCCATCGAAAGCAGCCCAAGACATGCCACACGTTCTACACACTCTGCCCATCAGTGAGAGCCTGGGCAAGGTCGGGATGAGATTAGGGAGTTTTCAGGGCTTGGACGTTTCATCACTGCTCTAAGTGAGACTCTTCAGGTGTTCATGTGGAGTCAAAGCAATGAAAACAGACTGAAAATGCCATGAAAACCCCACACCCCCGAATCCCATGTTGCAGGAGTGGGCTATTTTCATCTCAGATTACACTGGAAAATCCAGCCTGCCTTTTCTAACGTGGGCCTCACTGGGGGCAACGTGGGCCTTAGTCACTTCCCAGGGACATGCCCACAGCTGCCTCCTCTGGCAGTCACTTTTGAGACCTTGCCAGAGCTTCTACAGCTAAGCCTGGGAGGGTGGGAACTAGTGAGGCACCCTAGCCAGGGAGGAGCGGAGCCACCGGGCTCCTAGCTAACCCAGCAGCTGTGAGGGCTCAACAGTCTAATCCTCAGAGATCCCTTCCACAGCCTGGAGAAACCTACAAACCCTTCTCAGAATAATGTTTTTAAATTCATGCAAAAAGATCCCAAAGGAAAACAATTAGATTGAAATACAGTGATCAAAAGTGGTTTTTTTTGAAGTTCGTGGAGCCCAGGTGAAGAACCCCTGACTAGAAACATGGATTTGTACAGGCTTTGCTCCTCAAGGGGTCAGAGACCCATAGCACCTGAGGATGGGAGCCAGGAGGGGACCCTAGATGCAGTTTAACTTAACTGATGTTTGTGATGTGTCTAGGGTGCTGAAGATACGAAGACAGAATCAGAAGAGGGTCTGCCCTCAGTGAGTGTATATTCTACTGGGAGAATACAATGTTTGAACAGACAATAAGCACAAAGTATATACAAACTAAGACAAAACTGAAGTACGATGCAAAGTAAGGGTACAAAAGATGGAGAAAGTGCTAATGGGGATAGGGAGGAGCTATCAGAGAAGGTCTCATGGAAGAGGTGGCACACTTGAGAATTCCAAACACCATGGACTCCATTAGTTTACAGGGGAAGTCACCCAGGCCATCAGGATCAGACATAGGTTGTAGACCTAGATTTGCTGCCACTAGGGCAGGCACAGGCTGCCCTAGGTAGGTTAATACTGTGGATTGACATGGTTTAAAAACCCATGGTTTGATTGTTTTTGCTAAACAATGGTGTCCTCTGGTCCAGCTAAGGTGGGGTGTGAATGGACGGCTGGCCAGAACAATTACAGACAAGCCAGACGTGTTACAGATCTGAGCTGGAGGCTGTGAGCAGGCTCCAGCCAGAGAGGGCTTGGGTACCTGGCACCAGGCACAGGAAGAAGAGGGCCTTGCTTATTTCCCCAGCCCCAGTAGGCAGCCTCTTGGCCCCAGAAATAGCCACCTCTGATGAGGGAATGGCTGGGGCAGGGTGAGGCAGAGAGGAAAGAGTGCTGCAGCCAGAACCACCCAGCAGAGGAATTCCTGAAGCTGGCCTTGTGAAAGGAAATGGCATTCCTGGAATTCCTGGCCCCAGCTGGAGCTAGGGCCGAGGAACTAGAGGGCTGAGTGTTGGGGTGGAGGAACAAATCTGAAACTTGTCCCCACACTTAGGGTTCCCCCATAGAATCTGAGACTGGGGCAGAAGCCAAAGAGGGATTTGGAGAACGCACCCCAGCCTGAATCTGGTCCGTGTAAGCCTAGACCTGGGCTTGCTGGCCCCAGTGTTAGAACAGGACAGCTGACTGGGGCTTCCTGCTTTCCCGTGAATTTTCATTCACATTCTGCCCAGTTACTTGTGTTCACTAAGGGAGCAGAACAATATGAGGAAAAGATCACTGGCGTTGGAATCAAAGGACCTGAGTTCAAATCCAGCCTCTGACACTAATGGTGTGACCAAGGCTGAGATGCTTTTCCTCACCTGTAAAATGAGGGATTCAGACATGACTGAAAGTGAGTGAGCGACAACAATATTTAGAAAGGTTATTTTTACACTGAAACTAAATAGTCAAACTTAGATTTGGAAGGACCTCAGGTGTCTGGCCCAATCCCTACCAGAGTCAGATTCTTAACTCCACATTGCTTGAAGACCTTTGGTGACAGAGAACTTGCTCTCTCCCATGATGTAACACATCCTGTTTTTGGATAGCTTTAGGGGCACACAGGGCACAGGGGGCATTTTTACACTTAGTCCAACCTCCTATTTGCATATTTCTATTATCTGGCCTTTGCTTTTTGCAACTATATCAACTGGGAGAGAGGGGTGGTTGTTGTTTAGTCATTCCAGCCGCGTCTAACTCTTCTTGACCCTGTTTGGGGTTTTCTTGACAGAGATGGTAGAGTAGTTTGCCGTTGCTTTCTCCAGCTCGTTTTACAGATGAGGAAACTCAGGCAAATGGGATTAAGTGACTTGTCCAAGGTCACACAGCTAGTAAGTACCTGAGGCTGGATTTGAACTCAGGAAGATGAGTCTTCCTGACTCCAGGTCTGAAATTCTAGCCATTGTGGTGCCACCTAGCTGCCCTTGGGAGAGATGGGAAGAAGAATCAATTGCTGAAAGACTCACTACCCCATTGCCTTTAAGCTCTCTTTCTACTCCATATACTAAGATTCTGGCCATTCACAGAGTGAGACTAACCAGAGGAAGGACACCAGAATTTATTAAATACCCTCTTGTGCCAGACACGGTGCAATCCTGGGAGGCAGGGGCTATTATGATCCCATTTTACACTTGAGGAAACTGAGGCAGCAGAGGTTAAGTGACTTGCCCAGGGTCACCCAACTAGTAGGTGTCTGAAACTGGGTTTGAACTCAGGTCTTCCTGACTCTAAGCTTAGTACTCTATCCATTGCTCCACCTAACTCTGAACTAAGGCTGCATGAAGCAAGTTGATAGGGGCCTTGTAGGGCTCAGACCCCACCCCTGCCACTTGGTGCTGAGTGACTTGGGCAAGTTACTTAATAATAATAATAGCAGCTAACATTCAGCATCAAGCTAAGCTGCTATTGGCTGAGCGTGAGGTGATGAGGGCTGTTTATCTGCCTGGACTTGTCTTGGGTCTGAATCCATGTGAATGTTTGACTGTCTTTGTGGAAAGGACAGAGAAAAGAGACTGCTACTAAATTATTAAATATTTGGATGTTTAGTCATTTCAGTCATGACTGACTGTGACCTATTTTGGGTTTTCTTAGCAAAGATACTGGAGTGCTTTGCCATTTCCTTCTCTAGCTTATTTTACAGATGAAGAAACTGAGGCAAACTGGGTTAAGTGACTTGCCTAGGGTGACACAGCTAGTAAGTGTTTGAGGCTGGATTTGAACTCAGGTCTTCCTGCCTCCACTCTAGTAACTTGAAAAAAATTCTGTGGTCTTGTTATAAAGTCCTGATTCTTCCAGAGGCTTGGCTGAGCAGGGTGGAGACTATTACTGCTATTCCAGAGGAATGAGCTGCCAGGCCCCAGAGTGGAACCACAGCCAAGCTTAGAAAGCTGGTCAGCTCCCACTGGGAATTCATTTGAACTCTACTTACTTTCTTAAGCACTTGTCCTAGGATACAAAGACACCAAGACAAATTATGTACAAAATATCTTTAAGGCTACTAATGGCTGAGGGGAGGGAAAGGGGAAGCAATAAGTCATAGTTGGCACTGGAGCTGTTCTTTACATGAACTTCAGGAAATGACTTCACTCCCTTTCACGGGTCTCGAGGGAACTGAGACTGAGAAAAGGAGAGCCTGGGATTTCAGAAGACTAGCCCCTTGCAAGTGAGAGAGGCCTGGACCTCAAGGACTTTTCCCTTTCTAGGTCTCAGCCTTATAGCCTAAGCAGAGGCAGGTCCCAACATTCTTAGCTTGGTTTGTCTATAGCATCATATATTTTTTTTTTTGGAGGCCAGTGATTTGCCTAGGGTCACGCAGCTGGCCAGATTTGAACTCAGATACTCCCGACTCCAAGCCAGGTGCTCTGTCCACTGCAACATAGATTTGTAACTAGAAGGGACGTCAGAGGCCATCAGGCCCATCCACTCATTTTACAGATGAGGAAACTGAGGCAAACAGTTTAAGTGACTTGCCTGGGATCACCCAGCTAGTATATATCTGAGGCTGGATTTGGACTCAAGTCTTCTTGACTCCAAGCCATGAGCTCTATCCACTGCACCATGTAGCTGCTTCATTGGTCTCCTATTACACCTAGGAGCCAATAGAAATCACTTCCATGTTTAAAACAACACAATCAACCACCTCTGAAGTTCCCTTATCTGATCACAATATTCTTATTGTGCCTTCCCTCCCTATCCCTTACACCTTTTAAACCAAATCAGCCTCAGCAACTCTTGTCCCTCCACCCCTCAGTACTTTTTCCTTCCATCCTCTCTGTCATCCAGTGATACTGCTCTTCTTGCATGAGACACTCCATTTCCCATCTCCAGACATTTTCGTCTGGCTGTCCCCCTGTTGCAGCAATTCAACTAGCAGCTGCTGTGGGGGTGAAAGACCCAACAACAAGAACACTGCCAGCACAGGTTCTTTGGATCTGCTTTACTAAGGAAAGTAATGTTAAGGGGTTAACAATCTTACTTTAATCCAATATATACATATGAACTCACTTAGTTCAGGAGGAAAAGCCAGTACCCTGAACTTCAGAGCAAATCCAAACAAGTTATAAACATGCACAATATAAACAGACCAGATCACAATTCATAGTTACCAAGAAACCATCAACATCTGGGTTCACAAGCCAGGGAGCTCATAACAATGGCTGGCCCAGAGTCTTGCACCACTCCTCCTGTGGCTCAGAGCCCCAAGCGAGAACACCAACCTCTAGGTTTATATATCTTGTTCTGGGTCAAAGGTGAGTCACACATGCAACTCACCCATGTGACCTAAAAGCGTCACAAAAATGGGACTTAAACCCACATGGTCTAAAAGCCTCTGATGTCACAAACATGTCACTCAAACCCATGTAAATTAGGCTTTCCCTTGAGGCAAGGAGGTCATCAAGGACTTCTAATGTAATCAAGGAAACAAAGGCCAAACTCTTCAAGGGCACTTGATTGAATAAGTACTAAAAGCCCTCCTTAATTACCAATACACCCCCATAGCTGGTATTCTCTCCCTCCTTCTGACTTTCTTGAAGTCCCTAAAATCCTAAAGTGGGAAGCCTTTCCCAATTCTGGTGTCTTCTCTCTGTTGATCATCTCAAATTTATCCCATCTGTAGCTTGTTTTACATAGTTACTTGCATGGTGTCTCCCTCATTAGACTGTGAGCTCCTGGAGAAAAAGAATTGTCATTCACCTTTGTATCCCTATCACTTAGCACAGTAGGCACTTAATAAGTGTTTATTGACTTGCTGGCACTCTGCTCTGGTTTGATTTTCCTCCCTCCCCAATCTCTACTGTCTAGTTAACCGTTCAACTCTTCATGGTTGCCTGCTCCCAAATCTCTTTCCCCTTTTGACCGTCCTTTGACCCCTATCCCTGCTTCTCCATTGTCAAATCTCAACACTGGCCTACTGTCACCATCTGCCTCTAAGTGTCGAGTAGCTGAATGGATCTGAAGGAAGTCATGCGATTGTTCTGACTAGGTCTCCTGCCAATTTATGTTATGTAATCTCCCCTGAGTCCTCACTGCTGCAAGGCAATCTTTCTGTTTTTCTTGAATCAGTTTACTGTCCCATTCTCCACTGGGACTGTTCCAAACCTCTTCTCTCTTGATGCCTTCAACTCCTTATCCCCACCCCCCCAAAAAAACCTCCCCAAACCATTGTGATAAATAATAGCTACCATTTATTTAGTGCCTACTATGTGCCACTGTCTAAGGTCTTTATTATTATTGTTTCACTCGATTCTTACAGCAACCCTTGGGAGGTAGGTGCTGTTATTATCCCCATTTTGCAGATGAGGAAATGGAGGCAACTTGCCTAGGGTCACATGGTAAATGACTGAGGCCAGATTCATACTCAGGTCTTCCTGCCTCCAGCCCTGGCATTCTATTCACTGCGACACCTAGCCACTTCAAAATTAAACCCCACATTGGCAGTGTCCAAAAATGTTATTTCTTTATCTTAAGTCCATCACCTCTCTGTCAGGAGGTATGTAGCCTGCCTCATCATTAGTTCTCTAGGCTCGCGGTTGGTCATTGCATTGAATAGAATTCTTAAGTCTTTCAAAGGTGTTTGTCTTTGGGATGTTGCTGTTGTTGTAAAGGTTGTGCTCCTGGGGCTTCTCGCTTCACCCTGCATCAGTTCATTTGGATCTTCCTTAGGTTTCTCTGAAATAGTCCTTTTGGTCATTTCTTATAGCATAATGAAGTAAAGATGAATTGACATAATAGAATTGGTAAGTCTTTTAAAAGAACCACATTCTAAAAGAAGCCCTCACGTGTGAGGACTGAAATAATGGGCTTTTGTTTGTTGAAACTGTCACAGGACCTGTTCCAAGCTGGGGAGCTGAAATGGGGGACGGACGAAGAAAAGTTCATCACCATTCTGGGAACGCGCAACGTGTCTCACTTAAGAAGGG
Organism: Trichosurus vulpecula; assembly: GCF_011100635.1. Taxonomy (NCBI): domain Eukaryota; kingdom Metazoa; phylum Chordata; class Mammalia; order Diprotodontia; family Phalangeridae; genus Trichosurus; species Trichosurus vulpecula. Next base: position 139,019,713 of record NC_050578.1, read on the forward strand.
GTAAGTCAAGGAAGGAGGAGAGTGAAAGACTTCTCACAGTTTTCAAAGGGCTTGACTCACTGTAGAGGTGAAATGTTTTAAAGAATTGACTCAGTATCACTGTATTTCTAGGTTTGCTAAAGTGACCTAAAATAAAATTTTTTTTTTTTTTTAAGATTTTCAAATCACTCCTTTTCACTGTGTCTCTTATATGATGGAAATGCACAGGGTGGGGAGAATGGAGATTGGGTGGGGTGAGGGTGAGCAATGGACAAGGTCCTGGACTTCGAATCTGATGGTTACATGTCCACAAAGATTTGTGGGATCTCAGGGTCATAGATTTAGAGCCGGAAATGACTTGAGAGCCCATCTGGTCCAATCCCCCTCATTTTATAGATGAGGAAACTGGGTCCCATGGATAGGAAGCAGCTTTCTTCAGGCCACCCAGCTTGTAAGTACTACAGCTAGAATTTGAACCCAGTACCTCTCATCCCAAATTCATCCACTTTTTTCATGACATCACTTGTCTTCTCTAGGTTCGTTTGCCAGGCCTGACATTTATTAGCTCTGTGATGCAGGGAAAATCATTTAATCTCTCTTTTTGCATCAGTTGCTTCATCTATAAAATAAGCTTAATATCAGTAATAATTTATGATTTTCAGACATTCTCACAACTCCTTTATGAGCATAGGGTAGGTGTCCCCATTTTACAGGTGAGAAAATTGGCACCCAGAGATTAAGCGACTGTCACCATGTTAACAAGTGGTATGGCATAGTGGTAGAATGCTGGACTTGGAATCAAGAGAATCTAGGTTCAAATCCTTTCTCATATACTTAGCTGTGTGACTCTGGGTAATTCACTTAACCTCTTTGTGCCCCAGTTTCCTCATTTGTAAAAAATTAGGGCATTGGCCTAGATGGCCTCGAAGGTCCCTTTCAAATCTAAATCTCTGATGTTACGATCCTAAGTCATTTTATCTCTCTGGGCCTCTGTTTCCTCTTCTGTAAAATGGGGAGATGGATAGAGAGCCTTTGGGGTCCCTTTGAGGTCTATGTCTATAATCCTGTGTTGCATCAGAGTGGGCTGGAATGTTAAAGTGGCAGGCTTATTTACAGCAAGAAAGGTGCTGAATGAGGTACGTAAGTGCTCCTTACTCAATATATGATCTGACAAAGATTAGGTGAGTTGGTTTGAGATTTCACATCCATCTATCTATGTATCTATCTATCCATCCTGTTTGTCTGTCTCTTGCTATCATCTATCAGTCTACCATCTATCTATTTCTATCATTTATATCTATCAACATCTGTCTTATCCATCAATCTGTCATTCTATCATCTATCTTAGCTATCTGTATCATCTATCTATGTCTATCATATATCAACCCGTCATCTATCTCTATCATCTTTCTCTCTCTATATCATCTATCTCTATCATATATCAACCTGTCATCTATCTCTATCATCTTTCTATCTCTCTCTATATCATCTATCAATCCATCATTTATCTATACTTATCTATCATTTATCTATCTATATCTGTTTTGGTATAAAGAGAAAATTTTTTTGGAGGGTCTTATGGTTAGTTTAATGAGTTGAAATTTAACTTCTTATCTGTAGAGGCATTGTCGAGAGTTCCTCTTGTCAAGTTTTTTTTTTTTTTTTTGAAGTCGCTCAGAGGGTCATTAAAAGGTTTTTTGCTGGCATGGATCACATTGTGCTTTAACAGGTTTTTACGGAAAATACCATTGGAAAGATGGGGTGGGGCAGGGGGGGAGATCCAGGATCTGCCTGGAGCCAAAGCCTCCTGAAGGGAGTCTTGACAATTTCCCATCACATTCTTTTGAGATAACTTATGGAAATAACTTTGCAAACCTTACAGCACGATATAAAAGCCAGCCTCCAATATTTACCTAAGTAAAGCAAGAGCTTCCATTGTTTTTCAGTGTTTGATAAATACATGACGATATCAGGATTTCAAATTGAAGAAACCATTGACCGGGAAACATCGGGTCACCTGGAACAGTTGCTCCTTGCTATTGGTAGGTAATCTTACAGTATTTCTGGTGGTTGCTATGCAATATTTTTCTGTCAATCAACAAGTTTTTATTAAGCACTTCCTATGTGCCAGGCACTGACAACAAGGGTATCATGGGAGAAAATCACTAGATATTTTGTTCAGAGAAATGAATAGCTGTGAGTAACATGATCAGGAATTTAGTCAACACTTGAGCTCTCATTCAAGATTTTGTTCTGAGATTGAGACCATTTTGTTGTCTTGGTCCCTTTTTGGGCTAACTGGAAGTTTCCTCCCTTTTTCCCTCATTTAGTGAGCTTTTCATATGCTTCATAACCAGGGGTGCGGAGTTGTTCAGTCATTTCAGTCGTGTCTCACTCTTTGTGACCCCATTTGGGATTTTCTTGGCAAAGGTACTGGAGTGGTCTGCCATTTCCTTCTCCAGCTCATTTTATATAGTTATATAACTGGCTCTTTGGGGAAAAAAATGCACAGCACGCATATCCTTGCCTCATAACTGTCCATTAGTACAAAATTCCTGGGCTGGGCCCGATCTTCGCCTCTGCTCTTCAGTGGGACATAGCAGAAAGAGCTCTGGACTTGGAGTCCGGAAGATGTTGCTCTGAATTCCATCTCAGGCACTTATTAGTGGGCAAGTTACCTCCTTCTGAGCCTCAGTTTCCTTAGCTGTGAAATGAGAGGGCTGGACTCAGGGGCCTCTGATGTCTCAGCTCCAAATAGACGATCGGTCATGTGGTCTCTGCTCATCCTTCAAGGCTCTGTTCAGTCACTCCCTACTGTAAGAAGGCTTCCTTGATTATCTTCGGTTTTCAGTACCATCCTTCTTCCTCTCAAACTCAGTCTTGCTCATTCTATTATACAAAGTCACAGAGTCTCCAGGTTGCCTTCCCCATTGAAGGATGCTGCAAAGGAAACCCTGAGGAAACCTGGTCTCTCCCTGGCTTTCCTACTCTGCAAGCTCTTGTAGTTAGGTCCCAGAATTCACAGGGAAGTGCCAATGATGGGTCCTGGCATCACTTAGTCATGAGCCAAGACCAAGCTGAGACTTCTAAGAGGATTCCTGGGAATTTTGCAGGTTCACTGCCAAGACCCAAAGTTTTAGCTAGCTTTAGGAGGATCAGTCAATTGAACAATCAACAGACATTTATTAAGCACTTATATGATAGGCACTGAGGATACAGAGAAAGGGTGAGTAGTACACTCCCTGCCCTCAAGAGGGAGAGACAGCATATAATTATCTAAGGATGTGCAAGATTTAGAAAGAGCAAAGGGAAGGCAGCCTTAATGGGGGAAGGCTCCAGCAGCTGGGGTGACCACGAAAGGCCTCCTGAAAACAAGGTGGTGTGTGAGCTGAGTCTTGAAAGAAGCCTGGGATTCTAAGAGGTGGCAGAGGTGAGGAGGGGCAGCTAGGTGGTGCAGTGGATAGTGCTGGGCCTGGAGTCAGGAAGACTCATCTTCCTAAGTTCAAAGCTGGCATCAGACACTTACTAGCTGTGTGACCCTGGGAAAGTCACTTAAGCCTGTTTGCCTCAGTTTCCTCATCTGTCAAATGAGCTGGAGAAGGAAATAGCAAACCACTCCAGTGTCTTTGCCAAGAAAATCTCAAATGGGGTCAAAAAACAATTTAGCAATTGAGGCGAGGAGAGAGAGCCTCCCAGGCTTGAGGGACAGGCTGTGTCCTGGCATGGAGTTGGTGGATGGAGTCATATTCAAGGAACAGCCAGCTGGTTAGGTTTGTGGAGGAGAGTGATATGAAGATGACTGGGAAAGTAGGAATGGATGAGTTGGTAAAGGGCTCTAAATGCCAAAAAAAGGATTTTCTATTTGATCCTGGAGGTGATAGGGAGCCACTGGACACAGACCTTTGTTTTGTAACAACTTAGGGACTAGAATGAATAAAATGTGGCTTATTTGTTTTTCAGTAAAGTCTGTCCGAAGTGTACCTGCCTACCTTGCTGAAACGCTCTACTATGCCATGAAGGTATGTGAATCCTCTAAGATTTATCTTTCTTTATAATATCTTTCTCCAGGTCTATTTCAACTCATTAGCTAAAACTTATCTCATTAGAATAAGCTTGTATAGATGCAGTTCCAGGGCAATGTGATATAGTAGAAAGAATATGGGATTTGATTTGGAATCCTGGTTTTGTCACTTACTATCTCTGTGATTTTGAAGAAGGGCCTCAGTTTCTTCTTCTGTAAAAGGAGGGAGTTGGACTCAAGAACTTTGTAAGATCTTTCCAACCTTAAACCTGTGCTCCAGTGATCTTTCTTTGCTTCAGTTTCCTCTTCAGTGAAATGAGGACACTGGGCTAGGAGATCTCTAAGGGAGCTTTCTAATTTTAAATTCCATGATTTTAAGGTTTCTCTATATTTCAGATATGTAGCTAAATTATTTCTCTTTAAGTCACCAGATTTATTTCTGATGTCTTTAGATTTGAATTGGATTTAAATGCCAAAAAATGTGCTCGAATGCTAATCTCAATTTCTTCATTACTTGGCTTTATGAAAAGAATGAAGTTATTTCCCAAGACTGAAAAAAAAGATTCTAAACTGCTTAATTAATAAGGTGACAATAATCATACCATTTATAGAATCATGAAATTTTAGCACTAGAAGAGAACTTAGAAGTCATAGTCCAACTTCCATTTTTTTGTAAATGAGGAAAGCAGTGGCTAAGGATGGGCAGTGACTTGCTTATAAAATGCAGATCTTCTGACCTGAAACCCACAATACTTTTTTGTGTATGAGGCCTGTACTGGGGATTCTCTTGACTCCATTTTCTTTCTTTTGAGATTTTAAAATCTCAAAGCAAAGTAGAATAACAGTTTGGATGCAAAGTATGGAGGATGCTGTGGTTAGTAAGCCTCTCCCCTGCAGGGAAGTGCTGTAGCTCTGTCACCTACCAGTTGGGAACAGCACATCCCCTCAGCCTGGTTGCACCAGAAGGTGACAGATGACTAGACTCAAATCACATTTGTTCTTTGAACTATTTTACCCTATGATATACTCATCCAACTCTCAGCTCACTTGTGGTCATAAACCCATTTCAATTCTTAGTTCTTATCACCTTTGACCTGGTTGTGGCCAGCCGGTATTCTCAGTACTCTTCTTCCCAAATGATCTGACTGACACTACGGTGAGGAAATGCTTTCAAATTCTCCCCATCCTGTTTCTCTGATCTATCTATTCATCACTGGGGCTGGGCTGGGTGGAGAAGACTGAAAGAACAGGAGGCCTTTGTCTCACTTTCCCTGATAATAAATCAGAACTTGCTCTCTCTAGAGATAGAATGCTTTGTGATTGAATTTAATGCATCTTTTCCCATTACATAAAAATATTACCTAGAAAACAAGAAATAAAGAATGACTTTTAGCTATATATTTCTCTTTGTGATTATGTCTTTGAATTATGAATGCTAGGACTTTAAGGAGTCTTTCCAAGTTTTCTTCCCCACCCTTCTATATACTAATACATAAAACCTGTCTATCTTTTGATTTGTATGTAATTTGTCTTTTTTTTTTTTTTTAAGGGAGCTGGCACTGATGACCACACTCTCATAAGAGTCATAGTTTCCAGGAGTGAAAAAGACCTATTTAACATCAGAAAAGAATTTAGAAAGAACTTTGCAACTTCTCTTTATTCCATGATTAAGGTAATGGAACCTTGTGACCTTGGCCATGTCTCTTCTCCCCTCTGGGCCTCAGATTCCTGATTTGTAAGAGTGAATGGATTAGAGTAGACGACCTTTAAGGTCCCTGGCGAGCTCACATGTGACATTCCTATGGTCTCTTCCTTCAAATTCTGTTTTCAAAACGTTAGTAAATTTGTCACAAACACCCAAAGTTATGGGAATAGGGTTCGTTGAAGGAGGTGTTCTTGTGCTCTCAGACTCAAGCCTGTGTAAAGTTTAGAATTCTAGGGGATTTAAACATTTGGTTGAGGAGCCGAGAGGCTGCGTGACATATTGGGATAGAGCCTTGGACCTGGGATTGAGAGACCTATGTTTGAATCCTGCCTTACTCATACGGGGTGAAGTCAAGAAGTTAAAAATAACTAATTTGGGGAGGAAACACCCCATATGGCATTCCTAACTTGAGAGTCACACACATGGCTTGTCTGGGGGGAAAATCAGATGACTGCCTTTCTTCCCTTGTGTGTGTGTGTGTGGGGGATCCTCTCTTCCTGTGACTCATGCCTCACCATGTGATTTTGGGTTGCAGGATGACACGTCTGGGGACTATAAGAGAGCCCTGTTACTCCTCTGTGGTGGAGAGGATGACTGATCTGGCCCCTCGGCAGAAAGTGGCTTCCTCTGTGCCTGCCTCCCGGTGCCTTCCAGCTAGCTTCCCATCTAGCCTCATTTTAGTATGTTAATGCTTTCTGTATTGCCTTATTCATACTAGCATGCTAATGATTGACCCCTAAGCGGAAGCATGTTGTAGAAGTGATTGCTGGACTTCTTCTGATTGCCACGTCGAAGCTTCCAGGCTTCATGGGCTGTGGGATCACAGAACGCTCTTCAGGGGCAAAAAACACCTCAAACTCCTCCTTAGGGACTAAGTTTAGAGCTTGGCTCCGGGATATTATATCATTACATTATGGTATGATTAAAAAGGAAATTTGTGTTACAATAAATTGTATTGGCTTTCACGTTTTTTTCTTACATGAAAAAAAACCTCATTCATGTTCTATCAATAATCATGCTACCTTAATGAAAACTTAACCTTAATATTAGAAACTCCTGGACAGGTGAGTAATCAAATTGTTCTGTGTCTGAATGGAATCTGCTGCATGATGGAAGACACAGTCAGAAGTCTAAGGGAAATCAAACATCTCCTCTCTCAAAGCCCATCACTCCTTGGCAGAATGTGTTTTTTTAAGATACCAATAGGTATCTTAAACAAGTCAAGTTAATGTTGGTGTGATTGGGGAAATGGGTATTGGGTTGTCTGGGTAGAAAGTTCTGCCTGCAGTGATGTAGGGGAGAATAGGTTGAACTTGGTCTGGGTTCAAATCTCACCTCAGACACTAGATGTGTAACCCTAGGGAAGTCACTTAGCCTCTATGCCTCAGTTTCCTCATCTGTAAAAAAAAAAAAAAGAAGAGGGTGGACAATAGTTTCCAAGGTCATTTCCAGGTCTTAAACTCTCTGATCCTCTGATATCCTGAATAATTCTCTTTCATAGTAAGGGTCAAGGCCTTGAATGGAGGAGGATTTTTCCTTCTTTACAACTAGGTTATTTGGCCATGGAAGTTATTCTTCACGGTGCTAGAAGTGTGATGAAAAAGCTGTTCCCTCTTTAAGAGCAAACATAGACTAGTGTCTTCACTCTGGAGTTGGGAGGACCCTCAGAGGTCATCTAGTTCAAATGCCAAATTCAACCCAGAATGGAGGCTCAGAGACAGGAAGGGGCTTGCCCAGGGTCACAGAGGTAACTGTCTTAAGTAACTGTCTGGATTAGAACCTAGGACCTTTTATGCTGAAATTGGTGGCTCCTTACCTCCATCTTCTCTCTTCAATTCTCATTCATTTTCAACTCTCCACTAACTCTTCCCCTCCCTGCACCGCAGCCCATTTCTTTTTGTCTTTGAGAGAAAAGGGCAGGGGATCCTCTCCATAGAGGAGTAAGATTTTTGTTGTTGGAGAAATAGCATCTAACGATGGAAAGAACTTGGGACTTGGGGCCAGGAAAGACTTGGGTTCAAATTCCATCATTGACACATACTCACTGTGTGACTTTGGAGATGTCACTTTCCTTCTTTGAGACTCAGTTTCCTTCTCTGTAAAGCGGGGGTAAGGATCCCTATAGTGCCTGTCTCATCGGATTGTTTTGAGGTTCACATGATATGATACAGGTGAAGCACTTTTACAAACCTCAAAGTGCTATAAACAATCATGATGATGGTAGCAATAATAGTAACAGCAGCCTTTTCTATAGCACTGCATAGGATTATAGTTCTAGAGCCAGAGTTGGTCATTGAGTCCAGTCCCCTCCTTTTAACAGATCGAGAAACTGAGGCTGAGGGACCTGAAGTGGCTCCCCCAAGGTCACACTTGATAATTTCCAAAGCACTTTAGATGTTTATATATTGAGCCTTCCAGTGACCCTATGAGGTCAGTATGAAGGATATTATCCTCATTTTCTAGTCCTCAATAAGGTGACATAGCGGTCCAGTGGTCATATGCTAGAATGTCACAAGTGGGATTTTCCCTTAGACCTTCCCAGTTCCTAAGTCCAAGCTTCTATCCATTATGCTGTTCTTTTCCATTACTTACCAACTTCCTGTTTTCTGTCTTTCAGGCTTCACTTTTTGCTTGGTGGTATTTCTTCCTCTCTTCCTCCCTCTCTTCTACCTCTTTTGCTTCTACCTCTGTGCAGTCCTTATAGAAGGAGGAGATAGTGAAAGGATGTATAGAAATTTTTTTTCTTCCATTCCAAACATACCCATAATAGTCATGTTGTGAAAGAAAACATAGACAAAAAAAACCTCAAGAAAAATGAAGTTTAAAAAAGTATGCTTCCGTCTATATTCAGACCATCTGTTCTTTGTCTGGGGATGGACAGCATTTTTCATCATAAGTCCTTCAGAGTTGTCTTGGATCACTGTATTGCTGAGACTAGCTAAGTCATTCACAGCTGATCATCTTATAATATTGCTGTCGCTTTGTACACAGTACATTCATATCAGCCCGTGCGAGCCTTCCCAGGGTTTTCTGAGAGCATCCTGCTCATCATTTCTTACAGTACAATAATGTTCCATCATAATCCCATGGCACAACTTGTTCAGCCATTCCCCAATTTATGGGCATCCCCTCAATGTCCAATTCTTTACCCCCAGGAAAGAGCTGCTATAAATATTTTTGTACATATCAGTCCTTTTCCTTTTTGCTTTTTATCTCTTTTGGGATGCATACCTAGTAGTGGCATTGCTAGGCCAAAGGGTATGCCTGGTTTTATAGCCCTTTGGGCATAGTTCCAAGCTGCTCTACAGAATGATTGAATCAGTTCGACAGTGCATTAATGTCTCATTTTCCCCGCACCTCCAAGGATGTGTAGAAATTACAACAGTGGGCTGCTCTTCTTCCACCTCATTCAAATTTTGGTGTCCCCTTAAAATCTACATCTTGTCTCATTTTCTTCCATAATTTAATAACCTTCTTTCTAATATAGATTTTTCTAGTACAGGTTTTTGAGTTATGCAAGAAAATGAGACAAAAGGAAAGAAGCATTTATTAGGCACCTTTCATGTTCTAGGCACTGTGCTAAATACTTTGTGAGTATTATCTCACTTGGTCTTCACAACAATCCTGGAAGGTAAATGATATTATTATCCCAATTTTATAGTTGAAGAAACTGAAGCAGATAGAGATTAAGTGCCTTGCCCTGAGTCATAAAGCTTTGTGTCTGAAACTGGATTTGAACTCACTTCTTCTGTACTTTAGGCCTAGCACTCTATCCACTGTTCCACCCAGCTGTCTAGTAATGACAAAAACTTATTGTTAATGGTGGAAAGAGAAACCCAGTAAATAATGCTGGTCCGTGCTTGGCTATGAGAAGCCCAGGGAGAAGAGAAACTATCCCAAGACAACTAGGCAGATTCAAAAGGTACTCATCAACAACTTAGATTTTTAAAAACAAATAAAAGCCTGGACAGTAAATCAGGGCCATTCATTGCAACATTGCAAATGAGGCCTCTGGGAGATCACGAGGAGTTTTGAAATGAGGTGATTTGATCAGATTCTCTCACCTATTTCAACTCTTAAATTTGGTGACAAAGTTCTCTCCAAATGAGCGATCATCTTGTAGCTGAGCATGCAGAATAGTGAGAAGACCCATACAGAAGAGAGATGTCCAAGATAGATTTATTAAAAGATATTCTGTACAGCCAGCCAGGAAGGGGGGCGGTGGGGGACTGTGGGCATTTACATCTGTGTTAAAATTGGAGTGGTGGCAGTGAGCGTTCCCCAGCTGGCTCCTCTCATTTTCTGCTTTCTCTAGGGAAAGTCTCCTTTCTGACATAGGTTAGGGATGCTCCCTCTTTTTGCAGGGGTTTCAGGATGGTGATGGGTGGGGAGTGGAAGATTGTTTGCTTCCTCTGCTCCCAGATAAATTACATCCTATGGTACCAAAAGAATGGGCAGATACAAATGGGGAACGATGACTGAAAAACTAAGGGCCGCAACATTGGAGGCTGGAAGGAGAACTCACTATGTGAGACTATACAAAACTGAAATGCCACAAGACTGGCGGAGGGCAGAGTCTACACACTCTAGGTCAGTTGAGTTTGGCTTCCATTTATGCTCCTTACCCCACCAAAAGTGGTCACCATTAGGAACCACCATGGATTCTTGAAGAGCTCATTTCCTTTTTCGATAGGGTTGCTAGACTGATACGATTATAGATTTAGAGCTGGAAAGGGATCTCTGAGGCTATCTAGTCCATCTTCCCCACATTACAGATGAAGAAACTGAGGCAAAGGGAGGTTATGTGATTTGCTCAAGACTATACACTGAGCATCAAAGGTGAGATTTGAACACAGGTTCTCTAATTCAGAGACAGTTCTTTTTCCATTGTATCACCCCAGGGAATGCTGTAGATATAATTTATCTGAATTCAGCAAAGCATTTTACAAAGCCCATCATCATCCTTGGGAAATGAAGAACTTTAGGCAAGATGATAGGAAAGTACAGTGTGCTCAGCATTGATTGAAGGAATGACCAGATCCCAGGAGGTGTGAGCCATGTCCTGATGTCAGCTTGGAGGGGAAGTCTCTAGTGGAAAGCCATTCAGATCCACAATTGGCCTTGTGCTATTAGAAGATTTTACCAATGACTTGTTTGCTAGCACAAATGGTAGGATTATCACATTTGTAGATAGCACCAAATTAATGTATTGGATAAAGAATCAAGATACAAAGAAATCTCAGTGTGTCATCCCTAACAATATCAAATTCAATAGCCAAATAGCCAAAGAGATCTGGGATTTCATTGTTCTGGAAGTTCACTCCAACAGTGCAGATAGCAACCCATTCATGCCTCCCCATACTTATGCAACTATTGACCATATCCCTCCATTAGGTTCCCCACAAGAGGCCCACGCAATGTACTGGAGGCCTTCCTCACTTTCTCATAACATTTTGAGAGTACCACTAGAGGATGCTGGTCATGCCTTATCCTGGCCACCTGACCAACACATCTCTTCCTATCATGCGATTCCTTGATGGTGTTGTTTATTTTTTAATTTTTTAATTTAATTTTTGAAGGATTGAGGGAATTTTAATCATTATTCAGTGCTTCTTGTTGGGTCAAGGCCCACAGTTTAAGAGGTGCTAAAGGGGTTGCCAGTAGAAAAAGTTTAAGAAGTCACTGGTTCCAGTGCTAGAAAGAGGGCTGGATTTGTCTAGGAGGCCTAGATTCAGATCTCCTGAAACGTATTAGTTAATATGGGCAAGTGTTAATTTACCTGTATGTGCCTCAAGTAACTCCCTAGAGCCTAGTTACTGAGCCAGAGACAGCTTGGCATAGTGGGAGTCGAAGGGAATTTTGGCTTTGGAGGGTGACATCCTTTAATCTGCTCATACTCCCTATGCCCCTTTTGCCTCTGCATGATAATTATTTTTATTTCTCCAAAGACCATGGTATTCTGTGTCTCACCGTCATACAGCAACAATGGTAGAATGGTGGTATTAAACACAAATGCTTTTATTTCTAGAGGAATATATGGGTCATTAAAGGAATGTGGCAGTGTCCTGAGGGCAATTCGGCCTTATCTTGCAGTCATATTCAAATCTGGACTCAAGCTATGTGTTTGCATTTGTCCATCCCAGATATGAGGGCAGCTAGGTGGCACAGTGGATAGGGTCACGAAGAATCGGACATGACTAAAATGACTGAAGAATAACAACATCTCTCGAGGCAAAGAGGTTAATTTGGAGGTTATTGCTATCGTCTATGTGAGAAGTAATGTATGAAGAGCTAGGAGGGTTTGGATACAAGAGATATCGTGAGGTAGAAATGGCAAGATGTGATAACTGCCTAGATATATGGATGCCCTCAACAGAATAAGGAAGCTTGGGGAAAGGGAGAGTTAGGGGTAAAGATGGTGAATTAAGTTTTAGACAGGCTGCATTGGAAGATGCCTTCAATATATTTGAAATGTCCCCTAGGTAATTGGTGATGTTAGACTGAATTTTGGGGGAGAACTTGGAGTTAGATACATCGATCTGGGAGTCATCTGCAAAAAGATGCTAATTAAGCCCAGGGGAGCTGATTAGGTTACTAAGAGAGAAATCGTGAAGGGAAAAGAGAAGAGGGTAGAGGATAGAACCATGGGGAACACCTGAAGTTAGAGGGCATCCTGTGGATTGGTCAGCCAGCAAAGGAACCTAGCAAGGAGCTGTTAGACAGGTAGGAGGTGAACCAGGATTGCTGTGGCATGGAACGTAGATAGCAGAGAGCACAGGGGCTGAGGAGGAGAGGAGAGGGGGTGGTTAACAGTGTCCAATGCAACTAGGAGATTGAGAAGGAATAGACTGATCAAAAATCATCAGATTTAGCAATTGAGAAATAAAGTGACTTTGCTGAAAGCACTATAAATAAACCTAGTTTCTAAGGCAAAGAGTTTTATTCTAATTTTCAAAATTAAATAAAATAGCAACATTTATCTCATTTATTAATTAGCTTGGAGTCCTACCCTGAGTTGCTCAAGCATTCTTTATTTCTCTGTCCTGTACTGCTGTTTTCTGAGGTGCCCAAGCTATGCTCACTTGACTGTCAATTCCACTCTTCACGCTTTTGACTTTTCCACCCCTTCCCAGAAGCCTCTTTGCCCTGCAGATGACTCTGCCCTCTCTTCTCATCGATTTCATGGGGTGCCCAGGTGATGTTCACTGTATTCCCATTTCTATTTCTCACTCTTTAGATTTCTCTTCCTCCTCCCCAGCAGCCTTGCCACCCATGTGGGCAACCTTCCCCTTCTCTCCCAGCTTTCTAACTCTCTTTTAGATCTTACCTTTTCATATTAGCTTACATTAGAATTTATGCTCTTTGAGGGTATTGGATTATTTTTGTCTTTATTTTCAGAACTTGGCACAGGGCCTGGAACAGAGTGCTTAATAAATGCTTGATCTATGTCTCTTCACATCTATGTATCTACTTATGTATCTATCTATGTATCTTTGTATCTATCAATCCATGTATTTATCTATGTATATTTATGTATCTGTATATGTATCTAGCATCCTAACAGAGGAAGACCACATGTACATATAAAATGTATCCAGCATAAACACCAAGTAAATAAATACAAATATATACAGAAAAGTCAAATAAAAGATAGCACTGAAGTTGAAAGATTAAGAAGAGCTTTGTGTATTAAGAAGATGAAAGGTATGTGATCTGGTTCGCTTTTCATTTTTATATGATCTGATCTTTTCTATTCAGGTCCAACATTCATTTTGAGTTCTTTGTTGTATACAATGTAAGCTTTTTTACCAGCTCTGATTTCTGCCAGATTGCTTTCCCATTTCCCCTCCGAAATTCTTGTCAATAGATAATTTGAATTCTTTCCTAGGCTGTTTAAATGGTTTCAGGTTTATCCAGCACTAAGCTTTTGAGTTCAGTTGTTTCTGATCCTTCCTGTCTCATCTGTTGCATTGATCTGCTTTCCTGCTTTTTAACCAGGACAAAAAAGTTCTGCTTTACAATAGCTCAAATTCTGGAAGTACTATTCTCCCATTGTTCCTACCTTTCTTTCATTCTTTCCCAGGATATTCTCGATTGTTTCCTTCTAAATAATTTTTTTTATTTTATTTAAATTTATTTATTTAACATATTTGGTTTTCAGCACTGATTTTCACAACAGTTTGAATTACAATTTTTCTCCCCATTTCTACCCTCCCCCCCACTCCAAGATGGCATATATTCTGGTTGCCCTGTTCCCCAGTCAGCCCTCCCCTCTATCACCCCCCTCCCCTCTCATCCCCTTTTCCCTTCCTTTCTTGTAGGGCAAGATAAATTTCTACGCCCCATTGCCTGTGTATCTTATTTTTTAGTTGCATGCAAAAAATTTTTTTTTGTTTTTGAACATCTGTTTTTAAAACTTTGAGTTCCAAATTCTCTCCCCTCTTCCCTTCCCACCCACCCTCCCTAAGAAGTCGAGCACTTCAACCTAGGCCACGCATGTATCATTATGTATAACCCTTCCACAATACTCATGTTGTGAAAGGCTAACTACATTTTGCTCCTTCCCAACCCATCCCGCTTTATTGAATTTTCTCCCTTGATCCTGTCCCCTTTCCAAAGTGTTTGTTTTGATTACCTCCACCCCCATCTGCCCTCCCCTCCATCATCCCCCCCCCTTTTATTTTTTTTTATCTTCCTCCCTCTTCTTTCCTGTGGGGTAAGATACCCAACTGAGTATGTATGGTATTCCCTCCTCAGGCCAAATCTGATGAGAGCAAGGTTCACTCATTCCCCCCTCACCTGCCCTCTCCCCTCCTCCCGCAGAACTGCTTCCTCTTGCCACCTTTATGCGAGATAATCCACCCCATTCTATCTCTCCCTATCTCCCTCTCTCAGTATGTTGCTCTCTCATCCCTTAATTTAATTTTATTTCTTTTAGATATCTTCCCTTCATCTTCAACTCACCCTGTGTCTGCTGCTCTCTCTTTTCACACACACACACACACCACACATATATATATATATAAAACACATATATATACATACATACACATGCATACATATACACATAGATACATACATACATACACATTCACTTATATATATACATAAACATATATATGCATATTCCCTTCAACTACCCTAATACTGAGGTCTCATGAATCATACACATCATCTTTCCATGTAGGAATGTAAACAAAACAGTTCAACTTTAGTAAGTCCCTTGCAATTTCCATTTCTTGATTACCTTTTCATGCTTCTCTTGATTCTTGTGTTTGAAAGTCAAATTTTCTATTCAGTTCTGGTCTTTTCACTGAGAAAGCTTGAAAGTCCTCTATTTTATTGAAAATCCATATTTTGCCTTGGAACATGATACTCAGTTTTGCTGGGTAGGTGATTCTAGGTTTTAATCCTAGCTCCATTGACCTCCGGAATATCGCATGCCAAGCCCTTCGATGTCTTAATGTAGAAGCTGCCAGATCTTGGGTTATTCTGATTGGGTTTCCACAATACTCAAATTGTTTCTTTCTGGCTGCTTGCAGTATTTTCTCCTTGATCTGGGAGCTCTGGAATTTGGCCACAATATTCCTAGGAGATTTCTTTTTGGGATCTATTTGAGGAGGCGATCGATGGATTCTTTCAATTTCTATTTTGCCCTGTGGCTCTAGAATATCAGGGCAGTTCTCCTTGATAATTTCTTGAAAGATGGTATCTAGGCTCTTTTTTTGATCATGGCTTTCAGGTAGTCCAATAATTTTTAAATTATCTCTCCTGGATCTATTTTCCAGGTCAGTGGTTTTTCCAAGGAGATATTTCACATTGTCTTCCATTTTTTCATTCCTTTGGCTCTGTTTTATAATATCCTGATTTCTCATAAAGTCACTAGCTTCCACTTGCTCCAATGTAATTTTTAAAGTAGTATTTTCTTCAGTGGTCTTTTGGACCTCCTTTTCCATTTGGCTAATTCTGCCTTTCAAGGCATTCTTCTCCTCATTGGTTTTTTGGAGCTCTTTTGCCATTTGAGTTAGTCTGTTTTTTAAGGTGTTGTTTTCTTCAGTGTATTTTTCAGCATTTTTTTGGGTCTCCTTTAGCAAGTCCTTGACTTGTTTTTCATGGTTTTCTCGCATCCTTCTCATTTCTCTTCCCAGTTTTTCCTCTACTTCTCTAACTTGCTTTTCCAACTCCTTTTTGAGCTCTTCCATGGCCTGGGACCAGTTCCTGTTTTTCTTGGAGGTTTCTGTTGTAGGCTCTTTGACTTTATTAATTTCTTCTGTCTGTACGTTTTGGTCTTCTTTGTCAGCAAAGAAAGAATGCAAAGTCTGAGACTGAATCTGGGTGCGTTTTTGCTGCCTGGCCATATTCCCAGCCAACTAACTTGACCCTTGAGTTTTTCAGTGGGGTATGACTGCTTGTAGACTAACGAGTTCTATGTTCTACGTTTGGGGGGGAGGTGCCAGCTCTGTCAGAGCCGCACTCCTCCTTCCCCAAGGACCCCCAGTCCAGACTGGGCTCAGATCTTCGGCAGGCTGTGCACCCCTGCTCTGATCTGCCACTTAATTCCTCCCACCAGGTGGGCCTGGAGCCGGAAGTAACAACAGCTGTAGCTGCCCCACCTCCGCTGCCCCCGGGGCTGGAAGCTGAACCGCGAACTCCTTCCACTCCCGCAGCTTTTCCCACTAACCTTCTCCGCAGTCTTTGGTGTTTGTGGGTTGAGAAGTCTCGTAACTGCCGCAGCTCACTGAATCAGGGCGCTAGGGCCCCCTCTGCCTGGCTTCTGGTCTGGATGGTCCACACCGCTCAGGCTGGGCTCTGCTCCACTCCGTTCCCAGCTCCCAGCTCCCAGCTCCAAGCTCCGTGTGGGATAGACCTCACCCAGAGACCATCCAGGCTGTCCTGGGCTGGAGCCCTGCTTCCCTCTGCTGTTTTGTGGGTTCTGCCATTCTAGAATTGGTTCAGAGCCATTTTTTATAAGTTTTTGGAGGGTCTTGGTACGGAGCTCACACTATTCCCTGCTTACCAGCCGCCATCTTGGCTCCGCCCCCTTCTAAATAATTTTTAAAATTATTTTTGTCTAACTGTATTAAAATACACTGAAGGAAGAAATGACAAACCACTCCAGTATCTTTGTTAAGAAAACTCCAAGGACAGTGTGGTCCACAGGGTCATGAAAAGTTAAGACACTACTGAACAACAAAAATTAAAACCTTCTCTTGGAAGCTTGATTAGCATAGCACTAAATCTTTTTCTTTTTGCAGGGGGGAAGGCAGGGCAATTGGGGTTAAGTGACTTGCCCAAGGTCACACAGCCAGTAAATGTGTCAAGTGTCTGAGGCTGGATTTGAACTCAGGTCCTCCTGACTCCAGGGCCAGTGCTCTACTCACTGTGCCACCTGGCTATCCCTGTAGCACTAAATCTTCAAAGTAATTTAGGCATTATGGTCAGATTTTCTGTCTAAAGTATATCATTAGGCTATAGTTATAAGCTAAGTCCTTTCCTGAGAGTCAGTAATGTTTGTCCGGGTGGAGAAAATCTGAGAGGGAAAGTTTCTCAGG
Source organism: Trichosurus vulpecula (assembly GCF_011100635.1). Classification (NCBI taxonomy): domain Eukaryota; kingdom Metazoa; phylum Chordata; class Mammalia; order Diprotodontia; family Phalangeridae; genus Trichosurus; species Trichosurus vulpecula. The sequence goes on from NC_050578.1 coordinate 139,036,970, forward strand.
GCAAAGGGCTATAGAAGCCACCAAACATTTCCCATATAGGTTCAATGGATCCTCCTGGACTATTTAGAGAAAACTTTCCTCAAGCTCCATCATCAGTCTTCTGGGAAAACCCTTGGTGGCTTCTGGTCCTATGTGCCTTAATCAAAGTAAGGTGGTTGTTTGCTAATGACTTGATCTTACTTTTCTTCCAGTACTAAATTATTTTGATGATAACTATTTTATAATGTAGTTTGAGATCTGAAGCTCTGCTTGGGCCCCTTCCATTCTTTCCCTCATCCTTTTTTGTTTCCTATTTAGAGAATCCTAGATTGTCCACTAAAATTTAATTAAAACAAAAACAACAAAGCAGCGAGATGTGAAAGAAATCTACACAAGTCATTAACCTTTCTGTATAGTACCAACAAAAGCACCAGGAAGAGATAGAAATCAAAATGCTATTTAAATAACTAAATAATATATACCGTATTTTAGAGTTTATCCTGGAAGGAATATGCATGAACTGTATGTATACAACTACAAAACACTATTAAAATAAAAATGGACCTGAGTAATTGGAGACATGCCAATTGTTATATTTGGGCCATGTTAACACACTGTTGCCCAAGCTGATTTACATATTGAGTACCATACCAATCAACCTACTCTACAAACACTTTGTAGAGCTAGAAAAATGATGGCACAATTTATTTGGAGGAATGAAAGATTAATGAAAGATCTCAGGGGAAATAACTAAAAAAGGGGGGTGGGTGGATGGGACCCAAGATGTGCCAGATCTCAAACTGTATTGTAAAGAATACAGCATCCCAGTATACATAGAAGAGTAAAGAGTTCAATCAGCAGAAAATACTAGGTATATAAATACAGAAACAAACCCAAAGATCCCAACTATAGAGAAGGGAACAAGCATTTATTATGCACCTACTATGCGCCAGGCACTATACTAAGCACTTTACACGTATTATCTCATTTGATTCTCACAAAATACCTGTGAGAGAGTTAGTATCAATATCCACATTATAAAATAGAGGAAAGTAAAGCACATGGAGGGAGGTTGAGTGACTTGCCCAGGGTCACACAGCTAGTAAATGTCTGAGACTGGATTTGAACTCAAGTCTTCTTGACTCCAAGCTCAGTGATCTATCCACCATGCCACCTATCTACCTCAAGTATATGGGCATGGACTTACCCTTTGATAAAAACTGTTGGGAAACATGGAAAGAAGAAATTAGAAATTAGTTTTAGACCAACATCTTATACCACATGCACAGATATATTCCAAATGAATATATAACTTCCATATAAAGAGTTACATCCTAATATATGCCACAACTATGAACAGAGAAAGAGTTCATGACCAAACAATGGATAGGATCACAGAAGATTACAAACTCCAATTCTGATGACATAAAATTGAAAAGGCTTTGCATAAACAAATTCAGTTAAAATTAGAATAAGAAATTAAAATTTAATTAAAATGAGAAAAAACTATTAATTTGGGGAAAATCTTTGCAGTAATTTTCTTTTACAAAAGCCAGGACAAAGCCAGTCAAAATATATACCATAAAATTTCTTCAAATATATAAGCATATGAACCATTCTCTAATAGATACAGTCAAAGGATATAAAAAAGCAGTTCTCAAAGAAGTAATCCAAACTATCAGAAGAAGTGAAAAGATGCTGCAAATTAAAGCAATTATGAAACTCATTATAACACCCATCAAATTGGCAAAATGACAAAAAATGAAATTGTTGAAAAGGCTGTGGGTAAACAGGCACAATCAAAAGCAGCTGGCAGAGCTATGAAGTAACCCAGCCATTCTGGAAAGCATTTGGAATTATACCCCCAAAGTCACTAAATTGTTGACCTGTAAACCCTTTGACCTAACTTAACAAACTCCAATGGTTCCCCATATACTTTGTACGTATGTAACACCCTGCTACAAAAACCAGCTCATTTTAACCCAAAGGACAATATCCTGGTCCTAAGGTCCATGTTGTTCTCTCCTCTGTTGCCCTTGCATTGGTGCTTGGTTCAGCTCAGCTCTGAATGCCTTCACTCCTTCCTCTCCACTTCCAGGCATACAGAATGTCTATCAAGTTCTGAGATAGCTCTTCTTTTCCATTCAAGGTGCTGAGTGAATGCCCAAGTCTCAGTGGTTTGGATTCATGCTAAGAGGTATACAGGCCTTGTTCACACTCAGTTCTGACTGAGTTCTGATTCAATCAAGAAGTGTTCTCACTTAGCACCATAATTACTTTTTTTTTTTGCAGGGGCAGAAAGGAGGCTATTTTATTAAGCTTGGGTGCTGAGGTAGGGATAAACATGCATGGTGGAGGGGAGAGACAGGAAGCAAGGGGACTTAGGTGGTTGGAGACCCTGTCACTCTGGCCAGTAGTGTGTGGTAGCAAGTGGTACTCTCCGCTGGACCTTGCCCTTGGCTCCTGAGGCCTGCAGGTGGTTCAAGCGGAGTAGTGCGGTCCCCTGTGACACAGAAGCAGGACCTGAGCCCAGGTCTCGGCGCAAACGACGATGCTGCAGGGGCCATGGTTCCCCCCAGACCGAGGTGGGAGTGATTCGAGTCTCTGATGTCTTGGCCAACAGACGGCTCATCAGGAATCTGAATAGTGCCTGCTTGGAATCTGCTGCCTCATCCTTGGCCTGAGCCTTGGGACCAAGTGCCACTCCCTCCTCCATGTTGACCTCAGGCTCAAGATGCGTGAAGCCCCACAGGCGCAAGAGGAGCTGGGCCAGGGCAGCAGCTTCAGCCTTGGTCTCCCGTTCCCATTCCTGCCACCCAGCCTCTGCCTTGAGAAGCTGCTCTAGGGCCTGGGCTAGCAGGGCTGCCTTGAGGGAACCTGGTGGCCAGTCCAAATGCAGGGCCCTTGCAATTTGCCCAAGGTTCCAAGAGAAGGGCAGGGTCCGGGGCTCCTTTTCTCGCTGCTGGGCTGGAGCGGGCCTTCCTGGCTCTTCGGCTCCGCAGCGTTAGGCCCCGGCCCCGGACCATAATTACTTTTAAGTGGGGTGGAGCAATCAATGGAGTCCCACTCTTACCTTCTCCCTCTAGTTTTAATATTTGCTGTCCTTAGCAAATCTACTGGAATGTGTTTGGACAAAGCCACGGTCTCAAATCCTGGATCAGTTGTTAGTGATTTGGGAAGGTTCTGCCTTCTTTTTGAATGCCTTCCCAGTGCCCTGGACTAAAGAGTCTTTGTGGTACAGTTGGGCATAAGACAACAAAGCATAGTCCCAGGGGCATGGGGCAGGGAGGAAGCCTGGGATTGCTCACACCAATGGTAGCTGATTTGTGATTCTGGACTGAGATGCCCCCTCTGGGAGTATCCTTAACCTCAGCCTTCAGCCCTGGCCAGGACATGGGAGTGAAGGACTGATAGACCTGCATTCTGGAGGGCTCTGCTATTCCACAAAAGGGGAATATTGATGAGAAAGGAATGGCATTGTGTTCTTCACAACCAGGCTCCATTAAGAATCAATGCCATTCAATGATGTTTTCACTGGGGATTTCACCCACTTGAGTGGAGGCACTGGATCCTTCTCAGAAGGAGCTCTATGTATAAGGATGCTGGGGAATTCTAGGAATGCTTGGAGCTTCCATCTTCCAAATAGAATGTGATCTTTCAGTTGGAGCAAAGTAAAATGACATGGATTTTGGAGGAGAAGACTCTGAACATATAGGGAAACTAGATCTGAAGGAAAGGGAATCTACTGCAAAGATGTACATTGTTATGGATAAAATATTACAGGAGAGACACCCAAGAAATGTTCAAGATTCCACACTGGGGGAAAGCTGGATGGTGATGTCAAGAAATTCTCTAAGCAATATGAAAGTGGTAAATATTTTAATTATATTTCAAAGTTTATTTAGCCTCACAAGATATACCTGGAAAGACCTTATTTGTTTTTTTTTTTCCTTTTGGAAGGTTAATTGGGGTTAAGTGACTTGCCCAAAGTCTGTGCATCAAGTATCTGAGGCCAGATTTGAACTTGGGTCCTTCTGACTCCAGGGCTGGTGCTCTACTCACTGCACCACCTCGCTGCCGCAAGAAAGACTTCATTTGTATGATGAGTATGGGGAAGCATTGCTCCAGAGATATGGAAATCTAACCTTATTTTATTTTGTGTTTAAAATTCAGGATAGAAAACCCACAAACATGATTTGGCTGTGATTGGTGGTTATCTATAAATATCTTAACTTGTTGGCTCCATGATCTAATTAATGATTTCTAATAATACTAGTTAGCATTTATATAGCACGTTAAGGTGTGCAAAGCACTTTACAAATATTATCTCATTTGTTCTTTGTTCCAGCTTTGGGAGGTAAGTGCTGTTATTACCTCCATTTTACAGTTAACAACATAGAGGCAGATGGAGGTTAAGTGACTTGACTAGGGTCACACAACTAAGTAGAGTCTGATAAGATTTGAACTCAGGTCTTCCAGAATCCAAATCTAGCCCTCTATCCATTTTTCTTCTCCAACCAACACAGCTTACAATTCATCTATGACCTCTCATCCTATGCCTCGATTGTCCAGGCTTTTCCATAAATTGTACATATAGCGTGTACTCAGAAGACTTCCCCCAGGTTTTTGACATCCCATGGACACCAGTACAGCATTTGCAATGTCTGTTCATCGTCACCGTTGTTCCATGATCATCCTTCTTAAATTTGTCTTGCTGTTAATGGCACAGGTGGTGATTGGCTACCATTTGCCTTTCTGCTGTCCTTTGATTACTGGTAAAATGATGCTAATATACAGGATCTAGTTCATAGGGAAGTTGGGAAAGCATCTAGTGAAGGTGAGCTGTCCAATTCTGAGGGTCCCCTCTTGATCTTCAACTGGAATGGTTTTTGAAGGAAGAAAAATAGTGCTGTGGGGGGTGGGGAGGCAGCCCATACTGGACTGGAGGAGCATTGGATGGGATCACATTTCAGGACTATGTGCAGAGGACTGATAATCCTTTGCACATAGTAGGTGCTTAATAAATGTTGATTGATTGGGACCAAGGAGCTGTAAGGGGTTGATAGAAATCAGTTGTGAACATAGTTCAGAAAGATCATAAGCAGCTGAAAATGATGGGCTCAGGGCCAGTGGGACCCACAAAACCTGTGAGAGCACCTTCCTTCCCTTCCCCATCTTCAGAGGATGTGTATGTGTAGGGGAGGGGAAGGGGATGGGGCAAGGAAGCTGCTTATATGGTCTCTTCTAGGCTCTTATAGGGACAGTCTGGCTGGTAACTTCATTTTCTTTCCTAAGTACTGTTTCTTAAAGGGTGATGAAACTCTGGCCAACAGGCCCAAGAAGTTTGTTGTGTTTATGGAAAGCATTGAGAGAGAAGGAAAGAAAGGAGGAATTTCACTTTTTCACTAGGCAACATTCTTGCTCCGAAGGGCTGGGCTGGGGGTGGAGTCAAACCTGGAGCCACCCAGACTGAGGGCCACAGAGAGGGGGAGGGTGACAGTGTTGTTCCCTTATTGAAGTACCCAAGAGCAAGGGAGATCTTCATGAGGCAGACTACAAGCTGGGGAACCCCGGATGCCTTGCCACTTCCTGTGTGGTTGTGGCCTAGAGGAAAAGCTTAGCTCCTAGAAGAGAATGCCAGTGAGAACATCCACACATGTGTGATTACCAAAGAGACACTACCATAGCAACGTAACAAGGTTACCAAGGTCCTAAAGCTCAGTCATGAGGCTGGAGAGCCCCAAACATGCTCATAAGCTCCCCCTGGTGATCATACGAAAGGAGTTTGGTCATAGACGGTGACAATTCAGTCTTAGAAGTTACTATACAAATAAAACCAAGCTTGAGGTTAAATCATAGAATTTCAGATTTGGTAAGGAGATTGGCCTTTTAAATTTTTTTGGTGAGGCAATCAGGGTTAAGTGACCTGCCCAGGGTCACACAGCTAGTAGGGATCAAGTGTCTGAATCAGCTTTGAACTCAGGTCCTCTTGACATCAGGGCAGGTTCTCTATTCACTGCACCACTTAGAAATCCCAAGGAGCTTGTTCTTAGACAAGAACTACTATCAGCACAGTGTCAAGCATATAGTAAGTAAGCATTCAAGAAATACTCTGTCCATATTTATAGTTGTTGTTTAGTGGTTTCAGTCCTGCCTGACTCTTCATGACCCCATTTAGGGTTTTCTTGGCAAAGATACTGGGGTGGTTTCCCATTTACTTCTCCAGCTCATTTTTACAGATGAAGTAACTGAGGCAAACAGGGTGAAGTGACTTGCCCAGCATCACCCAGCTAGTAAGTATCTTAGGCCAGCTTTGAATTGTCTGGTGTTCTATGCACCATGGCGCCACCTAGCCGCCCATGAAACTTAGGGCACCATAGAAATATTTTTTCTTGATTTAAAAGGAAATCATATTTACACATGAAAGAATACTCTCCTGATAATGTACTTACATTCTAACTTTCATGACCAAAGCCTATATAAATCAGCCAGGATGGGCATTTGTTGGTAGTACCACAAAGACACCTTTTTAGCAGCCTTTTAGGACCTGGACTTCTGAAACAGGACTGAATGAATGAACATTTGTTAGGCATTTTCTATGTGCAAAGCGCTGGGCTAAGCCCCGATGGTATGAATAGAAAGGTCAGACAGTCTCCATTCTCCTGGAGCTCATATTCTAATGAGGGAGACAATGACATCTTCAGCTGCAAGTCTTATGGAAAGGTCTCCAGCTCCTTAGGCGGCAGCAGCAAAGCAGATGGCAATACCTCATCTTTCATGTCATTTCTACTGATAAAGTCATATCAGTTTTTGATGTTCCTCTGTTTGACAGGGCCAAGGACTTTGGTGGTAAGAACTTTACTTTATGAGTCTTTCGTAATTGTGGCTGTAGCCCAAGAAGGAACAGTGGCCAGGCTGCTTCCCAGGAGGATGGCTGAGGGCTCTGGGCTGGAAGCACAGCTACTCCCAAAGATGTTGGGTTCAGGACCCTGGGCTGTCTCCATTAGGGTAGGAAGGGAGAGAGTGGTCAAGGTGGAGGTGGTGGCTTGACTTGCTTGTCATAGGTTGCCTCATTTCTCTCCCCCAGGGTGACATGCTGCTTTAGCTAGACTGTTTTGCTTGTCCTGTAAATGGCAGTTGGTTGGGATGACTGGCCCCTTCTCCACAATAGCCACCTTTCTGGTTGTGAGGACTGAGCTGACAGCAGCACCAGTGGTCTGGACAATACTGCCACTGTCATGGCTCTTGTGCTGCTTACTAATCTGGGAATAATTCACATCACTATTCTGGGCCTCAGTGTCCTCTATCAAGTGAGAGTTGAACTAGATGGTCTCTAAGGAGCTCTTAATTTGTAGAGTATGGGTAAAAAGAATCTGACTGAAACTCCTAGGCTGTAGTCTTTCTCATGTCCAGAGGATGGTGCTCTTGGCTTAAAGGGATCTCTATCACCGGTCAAGTCGACTTTTAAATAGAACAACAATTAACTCTTACTTAGCTTTGAGATGTTTCAGGATCTTTTTCAGCTTTAATCTATTTATAGGATCGTAGGTTTGGACCTGCACCATTAACGGTTAACGAGTCCAACCCCTTCATCTTTATATTCATTTAGCAATCAGAGACCTGGAGAGTTTGTGAATTGCCCAAGGAAAGACAAGTGACTGGAATTCAAACCCAGGTTTTTGGTCTCCAGTCCAGTGCTTTTTCCTCTTTTCTTCCTCTCCCTATCCCTGAGCCCTACTCCTTTCTCCTGCTTCCTCCTCACCAAAGTAAACTTAAATTCTAATCCCTTACAACAACTGGGATTAAAATTTCTTAAAAATAAAAAAAACATTTTTTTTCTCTCTTATCTCATGCTATTCAGGAATGCACTGCCCACGCATTTCCTCTTTAACTTAGCTGGAAAAGAGCTGAGGGAATTGTTGATTTAAGAAAAAAAAATAGAAATGGTGACAGACCTAGATTTAGGAGATCTGGGAGATCTGAAGACAAAGCCTTTGGCATTTACTAACTGTGTGATCCTGGGCAAGTCACTTAACTTTTCTGAGTCTCAGTTTGCTCATCTGCAAAATGATGGTAATGATATTTTATAGGATACAAAGCTGGAAGTGACTTTGAGGATAATCTAGTCCAAAGAGGACTGGATTCAGATTTAGAGGACTGGGTTAAAATCTGAATCCTACTTACCTTTGTGACTTGGGGAAAGGTGCTTAGCTTCTCTGGGCCTCAGTTTCCTCATGAATGAATCAAAAGACCCTTACTTACTATGTGTTAAGTGAGGTGATAAAGAGAGAAAAATTGAGTCAGTTTCTGATTTCAAAAATCCTACCTTCTAACAGAGGAAGATATCATACATATGGAAGGGGTGGCTAGGGAGGGATCTTTTGTTTACAGGAGTAACAGGAATGGTGTGTCGAGTCATCTGATTGACGTATTCTTTGTAAGAACGATAATATCCATATAATTACTGTTCCCAGAGCTAGAGGGGGAAAGTGGGGATGGGGTCAAAGTTTAGGTATGTCTGAAGGAATATGACTTGAAGATGACTGGAGAGCAGCAGCATGGGGTTCTGGGTCAGGATAGAAATAGCAAAATAAGGGGGTTAGTAGAAATAAATTATCTAGGGGTATGCTGGAGCCAGAAATACTGGCTAATGGCCTAACTCACTCAATAGAGCCTGATGGTTAAATTTTCAGTGAAAGCATTTACACCTTTAAAGTAATCAAATGTCACATGGCAGAGCTTGTTTTGTTGTTTTGTTGGTTGTCTAGACTCAAGAAAGTAATGGAGAAAGTATAAGAATGCAGATTAGCTGAAATGTATGTCCTGTGTACACTTTTTTTTTTTTGTGGAGGAGAGGAGAGTCTGTTAAATATTTACCAGAATACTGTTGAATGTTCCATTAAGTTCAAAGTCTATGATTATTATGCAGAAGAAGAAACTGAGACCCAAGGAAGTGAAGTAACTTCCACAAGGTCATACAAGTAGAAAGTAGGAAAGCTTGAAATCAGATAGGGTAACATATTAATTGAACACCTTCTAAGCTATTGATTACTTCATGAGGGCTGAATTATTTTGATGTGTCCTATCTGCCTTGTATATATTTTATTTCCCCTCTTGTGCTCTAATAACTGTAATGGTTCCCTTGAAACACTCAATCCCCCTTAGGCCATTCCCTCCATGGCCATTGTGCCAAGTTCCACACCATTGTCCCACACCTCATACAAACCTTGTGGTCCAATGCTTCCTCCCTAGATGGGCGCTCCCACCGAAAGCTTAAGACATTCTTTGTGACGTACAGACAATGCTAGCTATAGTGGCTCAATCTCAGAGGGGAAGTTCTGTCAGTTCGTTGCTGATGAATTGAAAGGACGGACTCATTTGGACCAGAAACCTTCAGCTTTGCAGCACCAATCATAAATAAGCTTAAAAGCTTAGGTGACAATGACCATTCAGGAGTCAGAAGGCTATAGATTCTCATTCTGCCCATTTAAAAAGTAATTGTCAAACCTTGAGGAACTGCTGTCAGGCCCCCCAGGTCCTGGAGTACTGCAGCACTCTCTGTTCTGTGCCCAGGCAAGTGGTAGGGACTGGGTTCAGTCTGGACTTTAATGAGAAGAGTTAAGCTTCCTTTTCTTATACTTTTCAGCTCATTAAATCCATGCCCTGGAAACCTGTGGATGATTTTATTTATAGATTAGTTTATGGTTCACATCTAAGGGTTCTCTAAGAAGTGGTAAAATGAAGAATGCCCTATGCAGTGTACACTACAAATCAGCTATGGGCAAGGTAGTTTATTCCTGCAAACAATAGGAATACTAAACACAGGACACTCACAAGTGGCTATTTGATTAGAACAAACTTAAAATAGGATTTCAGTAATAGCTTATAACTACGGTTTTAATATGCTGGGAGTTTGCAGTACTGCCAACCCAGCAGTTCACATTTCAACTTAACTCTTACTGTGCATGCAACTCCCAAGACATCTGTGGGTAAAATGGCTGAGTTTGGGCCCATTCTCTGGCTGATTATTGTCTTCTCCAAGTGGGGCTGGTGCAGTATTCTAAGGACTCCTAGGAAGACCATTGCTTAGCTCTGACTCAGTGGGATCCAGGACTTCTACACTTCTGTAACTCTAAATGTGACTTCCATGACTTGACATGTCCACCTTAAGAATTACAGTTAATTATCTGCTCAGGAAATAGAGGACTCAGTACTGGGTCCAGGTGCTACAAGCTCCCCTAGTTGAGTCCATGCTCCACATGGGAATGGCAGTTGAGGTTGGGAAAGGAACTTGTCCCTTCACTTCCTCACAAGGAGTTAAGAGATGGGGTGCTCTGTTTGACCCAGGAGAGAGTTCAAGCAAAGCAAATGACCCTGAGACTCTCTTCTTTTAACTGATGTAGCATCCCACTCTCCTGGACTAGGAGGTGACCAAAGGACTATTCAGAGTTTACCACATTATACTAAAAAGCCACGTCTTTTCAGCATGGTATGACCACATTATCATAAGCAAATCCTAAATCTCCTGTATAGGCAATGAGGAAGGACAGCTTTTCTCATGTTCCATGTCCTGTCTTTTAGATACACACCAATTCAGCTTCTGTTACAGAAATGCCTCAATGATATCTGATGACCCAAGCTTTCTTAGCCTTAAAGCTGTGTGTTTGTGTCATTTGGATCATAGAGCTGGAAAGGACTTGAATAGAATTCCTTTATAGATGAAATTCATCTGTGTCTGTAAAGAAACATCTATATAAACACTAAATGGCTTGTGGATGCCATTGGGCTAGGCATCACTCACATACATTATTTTATTGGATCTTTCAGTGACTAAGATAGATAGACTAGATATTTTTCACCTTGAGTCCCTGAGAAGTTTCAAATTGTCTAAGATCACTAGGCTAGTGTGGACAGAACTGAGAACTGGACTTCTTATTTGAATCCGATAAATTTTCCACTATGCTAGGCTGCCAATTATATAAGGGAAGTTGGAAGGATGAAGCCAATCAGACCCAAATTCAATGAATATCTGGTGAGACCTACTAGGTACAATGCACTGTGCTAGGGCTAGAAATGCAAAGAAGAAATGGAAAAAAAGAGTCCTTGGCTTCAAGAAGCTTACAATCTTTGCTGGGTACCTTTTGTTTTTATATCACCTTCATTTCTGAATAGACCTTCTGCACCTCTCCTCCCATAAAAGCATCCCTTAAAACAAAGAATAAAAACAAGGTTAAAGCTAAACAAAACTTGCTGCCAAGTCTGATAGTATAGTCAATATTCTGTACCCGTAGTCCCCTATTTATGAAAAAAAGTGAAGGAATTGAATCTTTTTTATCTTTTCTTTATAGATATGCCTGTTCGTTAAGATCTATGTTTTCCATTTCCATTAGTCATTATGTCTGTGTTTTGTTGGTTCTCCTCCCCTTATTTCACTATCAGTTCATATACATTGTTTTCCCATATTTCCCTCAATCCTCCAAATTCATTATTTCTTGCAGCACTGCATTTCATTACCTTAATTTACCATGATCCTCATATTGATGAACACTGACTTAATTTCCCTTTTTATGCTACTATTAAAAATGCTGCTATAAAGATTTTGGTGTAAACAGGCCTTTTCTGTCTTTGCCCCCTTGGGGTAGAAGCCCAGCAGCAGGATCTCTGGGTCAAAGGTCATGGATATTTTAATAACCTTCTGAGCATAGCTTTCACATTGCTTTCCTGAATGGCTGAACTAAGCCACAGTTCCACTATTATGCCTATTAATGACTTGTCTTTTAGTAGCATCTATAGAACTGAGGTCAGCTAGGTGGCATAGTGGATAAAGTACAAGGCCTGGAGTTAGGAAGACCTGAGTTCAAATCCAGCCTCAGACATTTACTAGCTGTGTGACCCTGGGCAAGTCACTTAGCCCTGGTTTCCTAAATTCCTCATCTGTAAAAATGAGCTGGAGAAGGAATGGCAAACCACCCCTGTACCTTTGCCAAGAAAACTCTAAATGGGGTCACAAAGAATCAGACATGACTGAAAAATGGCTAAACAAAAAACCAACAGAATTGAGGATTCTTTCTCTCTTTTTTGCTTTGCCAATTTATGTGGGCGTTAAGTGGAATCTTAGAGTTGTTTTGATCTCTATTACTCTTATTATTTGTGATTTGGAGTAATCTTTCATGTGGTTGTTAATAAAGAAATTTAAAAAATGATATTGAAGGGAAACAATATATAAAAGGATAAATAGATACATAATAATTTGAGAAGAAGGGGACAGGCACTAACCACTAAGGGTATCAGAAAAGGTTTTTCATAGGATTTTGACATGACATAAGCCTTGAAGGAATACTAGGGATTCTACGAGGTAGAGCTGAGGAGGGAGTAGATTCCAGATATGAGGGAATGTGCAAAGGCATGGAAGCTACTGTGACTGGAACACAGAATACATGACAGGGAGTAGTGAGAAACATCTGGAAAACTAGTCTGGAGTAAGAATCATGATTTTAAATGACAAGTTTATATTTCACCCCAGAGTAACTGAAGATTCTTCAACCAGGAAGTGACATAGTTACACATGCTTTAGGAAAATTATTTGTTTTTTTGGGGGAGAATGGAGTTTGTGGAGAATGAATTGGTTGGGGCAGCTAGGTGGCACAGTGAGTAGATCATTGGCCCTGGAGTCAGGGGGACCTGAGTTCAAATCTGGCCTCAGACACTTGACACACTTACTAGCTATGTGACCCTGGGCAAGTCACTTAACTCCAATTGCCCTGCCTTCTCCCCTCCAAAAAAAAAAAAGAATGCCTTGGTGTAGGGAGACACTAAGCTGGAAGATGAATTTGGTAGCTATTTCAGTATTCCAAGTATAACCAGCAGATGTCAGCATGAGGCAAGGTTTGTGCCAAGTCACATTGAGGGTTACACAAAGATAGATATGATGAAGGTCTGAACTAGAATAGCGGCTGTGTAAGTGGAAGAATGGTAGAAATATGAATTATATTGTGGAGGTAGAATTAATAAGACTTAGCAACTAATTGGATATGATAGGTTGGAGATGGAGATTACAGGAGAAAATGAAGGAGCTGGAAGCAAATGGAACTGGTCTGGAAAAGACTAGTGAAAGAATTGATAAAAAGAAGCATATATAGAATGATTTTATACACATGCATGCACACACCCACCCACACACACACACACATAGACGTATTTGTGTCTAATGGTAGCCATCTTTAGGGTAGGGAGGAAGAAAAAAATTTGCATGATAATTTTATTATATATTTAAAAGGAATAGTGAGTTGTACATAGTAGATTTGCAGTTTTGTGTGTAATCATCTTTTTTTTTAAAAAAATGTAATATGTTATAGAAATGCTTGTTTTATTCCATAGATTAAAAATAAAAGAAAAAAGTGTCATGGAGGAAATAAATCTTCAAGGAGAATATGGGGGATCAACAAGGCATTTTACAGATCATATGAATGGTAGGGACAAAGACTCAGTGTAGAGCACAGAGAAAATATCACTAAGACAGTCTAAATCTGTTCTTAATGCTTCACAGTGTGTAAACTTCAAAGATGGAAGACTTGTATCCCAATACAATTCTTTTCCTTATACTTATGTGACCTTTGGCCAATCTCTTCCCCTTTCTGGGCCAGTTTCTTTATCTGTAAAATAAGATTAAAAAAATTGGAATAATTTAATGGACAAATTCCCATTCAGAAATGGAGGTACAGTCAAGTTTTTAAACCAATTATAGTAATTGCAAACATAAATTAGCTTCCTTTTCTTCTTTTGCCCTAAGAACCAGAGATACATAAACCACAGCCTCCTCAAAGAGCCCACATTTTTAGAAATTGTAGGAGGTGGCGTCATTACTGGTGGGCCTTGTCTTGTCAACTGTTCTCCTTTTCCTTCTTCAATCTTTGTCTTCACATCCTTAATCCTCTGTGTTCTGTTCTCAGTTTATATTTACTTTTTCTCATGCTGTTTTCCTTTGATTACCTCTAAGCGTTGCACTTCCAATGCTTAAGATCCTGCATGAAATCTAATGTCTTCTCAGTCACTGAGGTTTGACCTGGACACTTTGTTGATGAAGTTGCCCTATTTCTCTCCGTTCCTCCAGGCCTCTGTTTTATTGGATTTACTCCATATTCTCGTCTAGACTCTGCCACTAAGTCTTTGGAAAAATCCATTCTTCTCTCTGGGACTCAATTTTCACTTCTCTTTAAATGAGAGCTTTGAACTAGATCCCTAATGTGTCTTTCAGCTCCGACATCCTGTTATTCAATTACTATCTTCAAGCCAGTCTGACACAGACAATTTATAGGGACGGAGATTTCATTATGTTCTTTTGGGAGGGGAGTGGGAGGTGGATCTAAGGGCAAACAATGTTCTACAAGCCTCATAAAGAAAGTAGTTTACAGAGTTTACTCAAACTTTCAAAATCAAAGTTTTATTTCTACACTGTTATGTTTACACAAGCAGGGTACATTTTCTTTTTTCTTTTTTCAAAACCTAGTCTACCAAATACTGAATCATTCAGTAACAAACATACTCAGCACCATTTGTTGAGCACAGCACTGTTCTGTGTTCTGGGAGAGATACAAAGTAGAGACAATGACCTTCAGTCTGTTAGCGGAACAAGGCAACAACAAACATAGCACATGATGAGTTTAAGGTGACCATAAGACAGCGTGGAGGGAAGGGATGGGGGAGGGAATGTTCTGAGGATGGTTGGAAATTCAAATTTGGCATTTAATGATAGGGAAAAACCAAAAATACAAAGGAAAAAAGCAACTGGGTTTGCTTTGTGTCAGTTCTAACACCTTACATTGGCTTAAATGATATGTTGAGTTGAATTTCGTTCTCAGTAATTGTCATTTTGAATATCGAAGCTAGAGTTTTTCTTTAGCTCCTGAATCTGAAGAAAATGATAAATATTTATTAAACACTTACCATGTGCAGAGCAATGTGCTAGGCTTTGAGGAGAGGGATATACAAAGTTTAGATGAGACATATTCCTGCCCTCAGGAGGCTTATATTCTTGTAGGTGTATAAGAAAACTCAAGTTTAGTCATTTATATGCACAATTATATGGTCTAGCAATATTGTTTTAAGAACAACTTTGAGTGAATAAGTTATTTTGTCTATTATAGATACCTAAATTAACTATAAAGACATGTGAAGAAGCACACTTATCTGTATGCAGAGAAAGAGCTGATAAATAGATGTATAGAATAAATTTACATACATACATAATACATACACATGCATATATTTATACATATACATACATATGTATAAATATATATGCATATACATACATATACACACATATACGTATACCTCTACATAATGTATTGCTAGCCATCTCTAGGGCAGGGGGGAGGAAGAAAAAAATGTACATGATGATTTTATTGTATATTTAAAAGGAATAGCAAGTTGTACATAGTAGATTTGCAGTTTCCTGTACAATCATGTTTTTTAGTACTATGTTATGGAAATGCTTGTTTTAATTCATAAACTAAAAGTAAATAATAATTAAATAAACAAACAGTAAATAAAGATAAAATTTTAAAAAAATTACGCGGTCCAAGAGGCAGCATGGTGTAATGGATAGAACTGGCCTTGAACGCCTCAGAAAGAATGAGTTAAAAATCTCACCTCTGGTATATACCGGCTGTGGGACCCTGAACAAATGCTCTAGGTTACTTTTTGCAACTACATGTTACAGAGAAGGTGTTGATGTCTTTTAGAAGCAGGAATTTCCTCATTTGGAGTTCAATATACCAATAAAATTCCAGGTCTCCAGTCCCTACCACTCTCCCTATTGGGTAAGTGTATCAGAGAGTAACAAAACCCAGTGCTGTTGGAGTCTGAACAGGAGGGTTGTTATTAACTGGGGTGATCAGGGAAGGCTGGCTGAGGAGGTGGCATTTGAGTTGAGTTTTAGAGAATGGGTAGAATTAGAGAATCTAATGGATGGGGAGAGAGAGGGCATAGCTCTGATCACGTCACACATCTCTTTCAATACAAACATAATAAGCTCCAGTGGCTCCTTTTTGATTCCTGGATCAAAATATAAGCTTCTGTTTGGCCTCAATGATGCCATTTGTAACCTATCTCCTTCCTACCTTTCTGGTCTTCTCACATTGGATGGCCCTCCCTCCATCCATGCACTCCATTGGCCTCACATGCCACAGTGCATCTCCCCACGCTGTGTCTTTCCACTGTCTGGATTGGTCTCTTTTCTTCATTCTGCCTCCTGGCTTCCTTCAAGATTCAGCTCAAATCCCACCTTCTGCAAGAGGCCTTCCCTGGTCCCCCAGAAGCTAGTCCCTTCCCTTTGAGATCGCTTTCTATTTTCACTATACTCTGTAGATCTTGAAAATGCATAATTGTTTGCATGATGCCTCCCCCAGGCATGGGCTTGGTATACAGAAAGTGTTTAATATTTACTCATATTAAGTAGCTAGGTACTACAGTGGATCAAGGACACGACCTGAAATCAAGAAGACTTGAGTTTGAATCCTGCCTCAGACACTTACCAGCAATATAACCCTGGACAAGTCACTTAACTCTTCTGTGTCTCAGTTTCCTCAGTAAGTAATGGCACTTACTTGTGAAGATCACAGAGTTAACCCATATAAAGTGCTTTGCAAATCTTCAAAAGTGCTGTATAAATGCTAGCTCTTATTGCACTGCTTGTTGACTGCCTGGCTCACTGTGTGTGCCGAGGGAGAGGGGCTCTGTCTGGTCGAAGGGATAGCTAGGGTCATTTGCTTTGGGCAGAACAAGTTCCTGTTTTGGATTGCTCAGACACCCTCAGGCAGAGCACTTATTTCAAACTTAATTGTGTTCAGAGATGACTCACCTTGTCATTAATGAAACATACGGCAGCACCAGATTATTCTGATAACGTCAAAAACGGAAACAGGGTTAGTTCGTCCTGTCTTGTTCTTAGCGAGATGGTGCTGGGCTGCATTCCGATGGCTCCTTGCATTTTGCATGAATGCTTGCAAATAACCCACTCGAATTTTTTCCTGGGTATTGACTTCAGGCTAAAGTGGTATTTTTCACTCTTTGTGAAGTTCAGATATTTCCCCCTCTGGACGCATTTCCCATGGACACAATTTATCAAATGCTTCTGATAGTAGCTATGTAAAATTTCTTGGTACTTGGGGATGAATTTTATCTTGACCTGTAGACCTGAGCCCATTTGAAAGCATCTTAATGCTCTCTTATTATCTCCCCATATATCCCAGATGTCAATTCCTCATTGACTACATTTGTACTGCCTTTCCCACTTTGACGTTTATTCATTTTTACAGGTAAGGTGGAAATAAAATTTGAGCCTAGTCATCCTGCATTCTCTCTGTAATCTGTTAATGTTATTCCACTAACTCAAAGGCAGAAGGCAAACTCCTTCAAAACTCATCTTTTGGGATCATAGATTTAATGCTAGATGGGATCTTAGAGGCCTTTATACTCAATATTTTACAGATGAGGAAACTGAGGCAACCAGAAGTTAAGTTACCACATGCTATTATTTTGCTTTTATTTTGTGTAATTCAACTTCAATGTGGCAGTTCCAATATTGCCCTATATGTCTTTGTCCCCTTTTGAAGTTTTTTCTTCTCTTCTGTGTATTTTAATGATTTATTGATTCTCCTTTCTTCCTCCACTTTTCATATAGTGTCACTGTGACTTGATCCCCATTTTCCCCCCTCATTCCCCTTTTCTCCTCCAAAGAAAGAAAACAGATACAACTTTCCTTGTAACAAGTAAGTGTAATCAAAGCAAAACAAATCCACCTATTGACTGGGCTGAAAATGCATATCTCCTCCTAAACTTCTGATCCACTACATCTTGGTCAAGAGGTGGGAAGCCTGGTTCATCATCTGACTCCTGGAGTTACAATTGTTCAAGATGTTGACCATTGTTCTTAAGTCTTTCACAGTCATTTTCTATTATAAGTTCTATTACAATGCTGTAGTTGTTGTATAAGTTGTTCTCTGGGCTCTGCTCACCTCCCTTTGCATTAATTCATCCAATTCTCCCTAATTTGCTCTGGCCCCATTCCTTTCATCATTTCTTACAGTACAATAATATTCCATTGTACTCACATACCATTTTTGTTCAGCCATTCCCCAAGGGGTGTCTATCCCATTAGTTTCTAGTTCTTTACTACAATAAGAAAGTGTTTTTATAAGTATTCTTATACATATGGGTCCTTTCCCTCTATGCTTTGCCTCTTTAGGGTGCAAACCTAGAAGTACTGTTGGGTTAAAGCGATGCACAGTTTAGTGAATTTTTCAGTCGACTTCTGAATTGTTTTCCAGTAGCCTTCTAATTGTGTTCCTTGCCTCAAATATTTTCCCACACCCATCCATCCTCCACTCAGCTACCAAATTGGTTTTCCTAAAGCATAGATCTAGCTTGGTCAAGCTCCACCCCACATTCTTATTTCTTTCAGGATAAAATAGAAAGTTTTCAGCTTAGAATTGAAAGTCTTCCACACCCTGACTCCTTCCTACCTTTTTTCCCTTTAAAAATGTTTGTATTGACATCTTCTTACATCATTATGATCATTCCAAGTATTCCTCCCTCCTCTCCTCCCAGACAGCCATTCTATATAACAGATCATATTTTTCAGCATAGTGCCCAGAACATATTCACTCTTCAATGAGTGCTTGTTGACCTAGAGCTGTTTTAATTTGCATTGCTTTTATTATTAGTAATATGGAACATTTTTTCATCTAGTTGTTGATAGTTAATTTTCTTCATTCGAGAACTTCCTGTTCATGTCCTTTGACCAATTGGGAACTGATTTTGATTTATTGGGAACTGGCTCTTGCTTTTATATATTTGCCTCAGTTCCCTATAGATCTTGGGTAGCAAACCTTCATCAGAGGACTTCCTTTTGTTTTGTTTTTTTGTTCCTTAGGATCTAGCTTCCTTATTTTGTCACTTACATTTTTGCAATCATATTTATTTCTGTAGCTACTTTCCCCTTTTTTATTGTGATCATTTGTCCTTTTATTGCCAGAATTTTATTTATGGAAAATGGTCCTGTAAACTGGTAAATTTGAGAAATCTTGGTTTTTTTTTTGAGATCATAAAAGGGTGAATGGTGGTAGTCATAGTTCAGTTGTGTCCAATTCTTCATTACCCCATTTGGGGTTTTCTTGGCAAAAATCCAGCTCATTTTACATGTGAGGAAACTGAGGCAAACAGGGTTAAGTGATTTGTTTAGGGTTGCAGAGCTAGTGAGTGTCTGAGGGCAGATTTGAATCCAGCTCTTCCTGACTCCAGCCCCAGTGCTCAATCCATCATGCCACCTAGCTGCCGAATGGTGGTAGTAGGATTGCTAAATAAGTGTACTCCAGAATTTTATGACTCAACAATAATAAACTTGCAACAATCCTGTCAGGTAGGCAATACAAATATTAGTCACATTATTCCTTTATGCAGATAGTGAGGAGAGAGATTGAGCGACTTGCTCATCAACCAGTAAGTGTTAGAACTAGGATATGAATACAGTCTCTTGACTCTAAATGCTATTGTCTTTTGGTGACACTAAGCTGCCTTAATGCATTTCAGTAAACCTTGATTCTGTGCCTCCTGTATGCCAGGCTTTGGGGTTACCAAGACAAAAATAAGACAATTCCTATCATCAAGGAACTTAAAGGGAAGACTACATGTACAACATACATACATACATACACACAGACACAGACACAGACATACACACATACAGTAGAACCATGGTTTATGAATTAAATTCATTCTGACATTCTGTTCATCATGCTAGTGTGATTGGAAGGAGGGTGGCACCCTCAGCAAAGATAGTGAAGTTCATAAGGAGGGAGGTTTTTTGGGGAAAAAGAATGCATTTTGCTTTGGACATTTGGAGTTTAAGATGCCTATTGGACTACCAGTTCAAAATGTCCAATAGGCAGTTGTTGAGAGACTAGGGCCAGATAGATAGATCTGGAAATCATCTACATAGAGGTGAGTCCATGAGAGCTGATGAGGTCATATATTTGAGAGAGCATATATAAAGAAGATAAGCTTGGGGCACACTTGGAATTAGGGGGTGTGTTATGGATGATGATCCAGCAAAAGAGGCTAAGAAGAAGCAGCCAGATAAGGAGGAGGACCAAGTCAAAATAGTATCACGAAAACCCAGCAAGGACAGAGGATCCAGGAGAAGAAGGTAATCCACTCAAAGAGAAGCCAAGAAGGATGAGAACTGAGCAGAGGCCTTTACATGCTGGGGCACATCCTATAAAATAGCTTGGGGCTTCAGTCTGGAGAGTTTGAAGGGGTAGGGGACCATGTCTGGGACTTTAGGTCGAAAGTTTGACCCCGTGACCGATGAATCACAGAGATGGTTTCTCATGGCTCATCCTGCTACAAGGAAGATATATTAAAGTAGGTTGTTATCTCATTTCTTTTTATGAGGGGGTCCATCTCTGGTCATCCTGATCTATATTTTGCCACTGGACCCAGATGACTCAGGAGGAGTAAGTGAGGCTGGTGACTTTGCACAGCACGCCCTCCCTTAAATCCATTCACTTGCAAGTCATGGCATCATCTTCGTGATGTCATGGTCCTCTTTGAGCACAAAGGACAAACAACAAGTCTTTTTATAATGATCTGGAAATACCTGATTTCTTTTTAGTAACTGAGTACAAACTGTGAATAAATCATCTTGCCTTCTGAAACTTCTAAACGAAGTAAGAAGAAATGATGTCATTTACCCACCTCTCTCGGATTCTCTACAGCAGGTGATAGGGAAGTACTGACAAGGGTCATAACTATAGTTCAGTGTCTAGGAGGACAATTTTAGGAGAATTTCACTTCTGAGTCTTCTATGAAAAATGAATGTGATTGAAGCAAAGACGTATATCTACACATGTATATACGTATACATACACATACACATATATGGGCACATTAATTTCAAAGCATACTCTTCTCTCTAACTTCGTGTACTTTCCCTTTAAACACAGATTTAAAAGGAAAAAGAAAAAAACAGCTCAACAAAATTAATTAACACGTCAATTATGCTTGAGAGTATATATAAAATTTCACACACATGACTCCCCATCTCGACAATGAAGAAGAGATATATTTTCTGAATTCTTCTCTAGAAACAATGTTAGTTATAATTTCACAGCATTCCGTTTTGGTTTTGTAGGTATTTCTATTTGCACATTTTTTGGGGGATTCTGATTATTTCACTTTGCATCAATTCATACCAATTGTCCCCCATACCTCTGAATTCTTTACCTTCATTGTTTCGTACAATGCAGTAATATCCAAAATTACATTAACATACTACAGTTTGTTTAGACATTCCCCAACTACTTTTTTCCAGTTCATTCCTACCACAAAAAGTGCTGCCATGATCATTTTGGTATATGTGGGGAATTTTATTTTGTTGTTGACCTCCTTGGGGAGGTATACCTAGCCGTGGGATCTCTGGTTTCATTTTAATTACTTTCTTCATGTGATTTCAAGTTGCTTTCCAGAACAGTTGGGTCAAGTTGATCCACTAACAATATATTAGTGTGCTTCTCTTCCCACAACCCCCTCAACATGAACTATTCCCATCTTTGCTCATCTTCCCCCATCATCCTGGAGTGTAGTGAATTCTTAGAGTTGTTTTGATGTGTATTTCTCCAACTATTGGTGATTTGGAACAATCTTTCATACATTTGTCAATTGGTGATAATTCTTTTGAAAGCTGCTGATAATAAATGCTTATGTAATTGACTTGAATTAAATTGAATTGAATTGACTATCCACATTCATTAGGGATGGCTCTTGTTCATAATTCTTGTGTTAATTTCTCATATATCTTACTGTAGGGCACTTCTCAGAGATATTTGATGCAAAGATTTCCACCCCTCCATTAACCATTTCCTTCCTTATCCTAGCTATATTGATTGTGTTCTGCAACTTTTCAATTTCTTGTATTCAGAATTTCATCAAAATCACAATTTTTTATTTGTTTACCCCCCCCCCATTTAGTTAAGAATTTCCCCCTTATCAATGCCCATAAATTAGGGAATGACTGAACAAACTGTGATATATGAATGTAATGGAATGCTATTGTGAAATGAGAAATGATGAGTAGGTGAATTTCAGAAAAACCTGGACTCATATGAATTGATGCAAAGTGAAATGAGCAGAACCAGGAGAATATTGTGCAGAGTAACAGCAACATTGTGTTATGATCAACTATGAATACCTTAGCTCTTCTCAGCAATACTATGACCTAAGACAATTACAAAGGGCGTGTGATGGCAAATGCTATCCACATCAAGAGAAAGAATTGACAGAGTCTGAATGCATATGTAAGCATACTATTTTCACTTTTTTTTCCTGTTGGTCTGTTTCTTCTTTCACGACATGACTAATATGGAAATATGTTTGATGTGATTGCACATATATAACCTATATCAAATTGCTTACTGTCTTAGGAAGAGAGGAGGGGAAAGAGGGAGAAAAATGTGGAAACTCAAAATTTTATAAAAATGAATGGTAAAAATTGTCTTTACATATAATTGGAAAAAATAAAATACTATTTTTTTTAAAAAAGAATTTCTACCCTTATCTATAGTTGTGAAAGGTATATATTAATTTTTCTCTGTTTAAAAGATGATGTGACCTTTATATATTAATCATTTATAAGGAAGCTATATAAGGTATATGACATGAAATGCTACTCTAAGACTTTTTCCCCTCTAAATTCCTTTTCCATTTTTCTATGAGCCATTATCAAATAGGGAGATATTAAAATAGTTTGTATGCTCAGGTTTATTATACACTGGGTTACGAATTTTGATTGATTCTGATTCTTGCTTATCTAGTCTGTTCCAATGATTCCTTTTCTTTTAATTTAATTTCTTTTCTTAAACCTATTCCAAGTTTTCCTAATTACTGATTTATAGTATAATTTGAAGCCTGTCAGTGTTGATTCTCCTTCATAATTACTTTTTTCATTATCTTCTTGAGATTGTAGACCTTTTATTCCTTCAATGAATTATGATTGGGTCTAGCTCTATGAAGCATCCCCTTGTTAATACGACTGGCGTAGCACTAAATCTATAAATTAATTTAGTTAGTAGCATCATTTTTATTATATTTGCAAAGCCCAGTCATGACCAATGAATATTTCTTCAATTAACTGTCATTCTTGACATCCTGGAGAAACCTCCGCTTTGAAGTCTTGCTCTGCTCATTGTCTGCGTGCCCATGCCCCTGTTTTGGGAGGGACCCTGCTTTGCTTTGGTCACAACTTAACTTTCCAGGTGCCGTCTTTCCTCATCCTCCTCTCCAACCACATCACCAACCTACAGAACCTCCTGCCCTGAGTAGTGACTAGTGACTGCCTTCCCAGACCATCATTTCAGGAAGAGATGCAATCATGTACCACTTTACACAGGACTTGAACCTCTGGACTCCGTACCTTTCTCCTCACTGGTATCCTTCTACCTAATCATTCCTACTTTTCAGCTCCTCTATGTATTTTCTTCCATCATTCAACTGTAAGGTCTTTGCAGGCAAGAACTGTTTTTTAAAATTGTATTTGTATCCCTACAACAAAGCACACTGCCTGGTACATTATTCATTCATTCATTCATACATACATATGTTTTGAGTGTGTCATGGTAGATTGATTATTAGAAATTTTGTGCACTTTATTTTTATTTTGAACGGGATTTTCCTTTGTATTATTTCCTCTTGAATTTTGTCATTTCTATACAAGATACCACAAATGTTTTGGTTCAGATAGCTTAAAACTGCACTAAAACTTTTGGGACACATATAGAAATTTGGTCATTTCTATGATTTCTCCTGGATTTTGCAATTGCTATATGTAAATTATGCTGATTTGTTTCCATTTATTTTGTATGAATAGTTAGATCACACAGTGAATAGAGTGCTGGGCCTTGAGTCAGGAAGACCTGAGTTCAAATCTGGTCTTGAACACTTACTGTGTGACCCTGGGCCAATCACTTAACCTTGTTTGCCTCAGTTACTTCATATGTAAAATGAGTTAGAGAAGGAAATGGCAAACCACTCCAATATTTTTGCCAAGAAAACCCCAGCTGGAGTCATGAAGGGTCAGACATGACTGAAACAACTGAACAACAGTTTTGTATAATTTTCTAAAAAAGCTGTTATCTCATTAAGATTCTCTGGGGTTTTAAAAGTAAGCCACTATGTCAAATGCAAATAGCGTAATTTTGTTGGTGTTTATGCATTTTATTTGTTCTCTTGTCTTACTGCTATTGCTAGCATAAGTGATTTTGGTTGTTTTTGTTTAACATGACTAATTATGTTAACTGTTTTTCTAATGCTGAGCCATCTTTGCATATCTGGCACAAATCCAAAGTGGTCATAGTGAATAAGTTTTAGATATGTTTCTATAATTTAGGATTTCGTTTAGAAATATCCATCAATTATAATTTATGATAGTGGCTTTTGTTCTTTTTCTTTGCTTCAGCCCTCCCTGATTTTAGTATTAGGAGTATATTTACCTCAAAAAAGGAGTTTGGTAGTATATTTTCTTTTTCAATTTTTGAGAATAATTCTTTTGTAGCATAGGAATTAATTGATTTTAAATATTTGATAGTTTGCCTATAAATTCATCTAGACTATATTTTTTCCTCTTTTGGTAGTCCATTTATGTCTTGTTCAATTCTGATGTTGGACTGTTTAAGAAGTTTATTTCATCTTCTATTAATTTAGGTATTTTATATTTTTGTGGGGACCCCATTTTAGAAGAGGTACTGATAAACTGGAATGTTTCTCAAGGAAAATAACTCCCTAGTTGAAGGAGCTGATAGTATTTAACCTGGAGAAGAGAAGACTCATGATAATTTTTGAAGGGGTGTCATGTGGAAGAGAAATTATAATTGTTCTATGTAGCCTAGAATATGGAAGCTGAAGAAAGACTTTCACTTGATGTAAAAAAACCTTTTTTTTAAACAATCATCTATATCCAAGAATGAATCAGACTTCAGAGGAGATGAAAGATTCAGAAAGCCAGGCATACCCCTGTGGTCCATAGAAACATCAATCTAGAGGGGTAAGGACTTTGGAGACCAATTAGTCCAACTTCCTTGTTTTACAGATGAGGAAACTGAAGCCCAGAGGGATTGGTCATAGTCATGGTAGTCAGCATTATAGGTAGGATTTGAATCTTAATTTCATAGCCAGTATTCTTTCCGCTTTGCTCTGAAAGCTGCTTCAAGAAGTTGA
Organism: Trichosurus vulpecula; assembly: GCF_011100635.1. Lineage (NCBI taxonomy): Eukaryota > Metazoa > Chordata > Mammalia > Diprotodontia > Phalangeridae > Trichosurus > Trichosurus vulpecula. The sequence goes on from NC_050578.1 coordinate 139,062,218, forward strand.
TGGGATTCCTTTCATTCGTGGTTTTCACACTGATTTCACACTGATACCTAGGGATGGTTTAATGAGATTCTTATTCACATGTAGGTTGGGTTAGATTCCTGGTTTTCTCCAATTTTCCTAGCATCCTTCTATTACATTCATAGATTTGTTGTTTGTTGTTTTTCATTCTTCGTCCTCGAAGAGGACCGATAACATCAAGAGGGTGATGTCTTGACTTGCAAGTGAATTAGATTTAAGTGAGGTAGGGCTGTGCAAAGTCATCAGCCTCATTCTCTCCTCCAGAGTCATCAGAGTCATGGCAAGGCACAGGTCAGGATGACTATTGATGGCCCTGGATGTAGGGGAAGACTTTGGACTTTCTATGCTAAGGTCTTTTCCCCAGGTCTCAGTTTGTCTGAGGCAACCCATTCAGTGATTAAAGACTAGGTAAAAATTGAAGCAAAAGATAGCCTGGTTTGCCTTCACAAAATAATCAGTCTAGGAGGAGAAGATCCTCAGAATTTCTGGCCAGAACAGAAAACAATTGCTATTTACACTGGCTTTGAGCCATCAAAACCCAAACAGTGAGCAAATGGGGTTTGCACTGGCATCTGTTGTTGGCCAATAGAGTTTGAAAGAATCCTAGAAATCATCCAATCCAAGCTCATCCTTCCACAGATGAGACAGCTTCAAGTATATAAAGGATGGTTAAGTAGAGAAATGATCAGCTTTGTTTTGTTCAGCCTCCAGAGGGCAGGTGATAGAAATCCAATGAATGGCCCTAGTATTCCACTGTTATTTAAATGATGTCAAGAGAACGAGAGTAAGCACCTCCCCACCTCTGCCACATTGGGTGAGCCATCTTTGGTGGACCTATGGGGAGGACAAGGAGAACAGTCATACATTATAGGCAGGTATCTCTGTCCTCAGAAGAAACTCTGATGTCGATGAGATCATGGACTCACTGAGGTAACAAAGTTACTTCCATCTATGTGCAGCAAATTGTTATTAGCTTCCCAAGTAAATTATTGGGGTCTTCTCCTTTAAACCAACTCAGGGAAGCTTCACTCTGGGGGACAAGGGAGCAAGAGAGAGAAAGAGCTCTCTGAGGAGAGTCTAATATTTATTAGGTAGCTACTACTTTTAAAAGAAAACATTTCCAATTCCTATCCTTCCAGTGACTCCAGTGACATATACCTGCCACTTTACTTTCCATAAAGCCAATCTGGAGTGTGGCGCTCCATACCTACTTTGAGTAAGGATTTCTATGGCTACCTAGATTGTTTAGTGCAGAAAAGGTAGGCTCAGTAGGGTTAACACACCTTTTGAAATAGTGCTTTCAAACTTGGGTTTGTTCTGTTTGTGAAGGGACTCAGAAAATATGTGCACCTGCAAACTGCTTTCCATGTAGTTTTAGTCCTGCAGGAATCTGGAAGACAAGTTGGCTGTCGGAAGCCTGTTTTTGAATGCAAATGTGAGTCATTATTGAGACATTGAGTAGGATGCTTACTTATCCTTGCCATAGTATTTAGTTATCACTGCTGGAAAACTGTCATTTGAAGGGATTGGAATATGCTTTATACAAACCTTTAAAGCACTTTCAGTGATGGGGAAAGGAGGGTGCAAATTACAAAGGATATTTTCTTTCTTTTATTCCCATCTGCAGCTTGCTGTTCTATTGTCTGCATGTATCCATGTTTTTGCTGAGGATAAAATCTTAAAAAACTTTTTTGGGCCATAGATGATATTATAAAACTAAAAGAGTTGTTAGTTTCCATGGATAAATTGTGCATAAAAGAGGTCAGAAAATAGATGTCACACCATGTTTAAAGCTCTGGCCACAGAAGACTTAGTATACCTACATTTATTCGGGGAAAAACATGAACTGGAGTGAGAAAGTCTGGAGGCAAAACCTGGCTCTGCTACTTATTAACTAGTAACCTTAGTCACTTAATTTGCTCTACTTCAGTTTCTTCCTCTGGAAAATTAGGTCTTGGGCTAGGTGTTATCTAAGGTCCCTTGTGACTCTTAATTCTATGATGCATTATCCTACTCTCTAAGGACAAAAATGAGGTAATTTAGAATGTGACAAGAGCTAGGAGAGCATGGACTAATGGAAAAAAAATTCTCTCGTGTCTCCAATTTATTATGTACTGCAGAAGCTGGAGAGCATTAGTAGCCAGGGGGAGACAATGACAATTGCCAAGCCCCAAAAAGATTTTGATGACAGAGGAAACTGCGATTGTCCCTGGAGCTGGAAGCAGTTCTGGAAGAGGCTGTTGGGGATGAGAGTGGCTCTAGAATCCTTAGAGCTGGTCTTGAGGGCCAGAACTGGGACTACTAGAGAGAACTTTGTAGAGGGGTTGACCAAAGTGGTGTCTCAGGTGCAGTAGTTTGGACACCTATTGGCTTCTGCTAAGAATGACTGATGGTGGCTGCTTCCAACTTATTGGCTCAGACTTTAATGAGAGGAACCATCCTTTTGACTGGTCAAAAAAGGGGCTGATAGACCATTTTTATCCTTTTCCCATTCCCTTTTCCACCTTTCTTCCAGAGACATCCTGAGAGTAAAGTATCAAAATGTGTGTGTTTAAGGTAGGATGGGGAGGAGGAATTCCTTCCCAACTAAGAGCCTTTAATGACTGATCATTTTTGTCATAAATACACAGAGAGGTCAGCATATAATTGCCCACATGGCCTGAGTGGAGAGTTCCTGAACACTGCTGTATAAGAAAACTATTTAGAGATGGGAGATTTCCTAGGATATCCTAGAATATAGCCTTCTAGCCAGGGCAGAGGAATTTTTTGGGCTGCTCCAGGCTCAGAAATTGCCTCATGGGATTTTTAAAATCAGGATTTTATCAGGATTTCAGCCTTCTATCAAGAGAATGGGAATCTCCCTTGTCTGTAGTAGAGAGAGAAGAGGACCATTCACACATTCCTCCAATGCTTAGAGGAACAATAATAAGGGACTGAAGACATGAAGTGGAGAAGCAGAGGACCTGGATGTTGCAGTCTGCTATTAGAATGAGTTATTTATGCATGGTGGGTTTGATGAGAAGGGATTTGGCTAGCAGTCTCAGGTGGGTTTCTTCCTGGAAAGAGTCGAAACCCTTAGAGCATATGCCAGATCCCAAACAATTCTCTGTAAGGTTAAAGTAAGATTCATCCAAATGTTAGTTATTGCTTCTATAGCAGCCCCAAGCTCAGTTCCCTTTTGAGGAGATCCCAAATCATAGGATGGTACCTCATCTACAGGGAGATATATGTGTGTATATATATATATATATATTTATATACACACAGATATAAATGTAGAAGATAGATATAGATGTCTATAAAACATCATGTAGAAAAATGGGGGGGGGAGAGAGAGAGAAAGAGAGAGAGAGAGAGAGAGAGAGAGAGAGAGAGAGAGAGAGAGAGAGAGTGAGAGAGAATGGAGAATTATATGTCTTGCTTATGGACTATTCTGAGTTCTATACGTGTTTTTTAGTTCTTCATGGTTTCTAGAGTCCTTTTTCCTTACGTTTTCTGTTGGGTGAAACAAATGTTGCTCTCTACATGAGAAATGAATTTGTTACCTTGAGAATAGGAGATGAGGAGCTTTTTGCTCATATCTATTTAGATTTACACATAAGCTATATTCTAAGAAATATCAGAGTAAATGTTGAGTGAGATGTAATGAACCAAAGGAAAAAATGAAATTTGTGCTTGGCCCCTAAGGTTGAACTTAGTCTATGTAAACCCAAAATGTGTGGACATATTGGGCCATGGGTTACATCTGAATTTTGTACAGGTAGAATAGGATATAGACCTCTTTGGCATATTGGAGACTTCAGTATTAGGAAGCAGGTAAAATTAAAAAGTTTTAAGGTCTTTGAGAGAGAATAGAGAAAGAGAAACTATCAGTAGAGAGTATGTTGAAGATTTGAGATTTTCTAAATGATATTTCCATATTCCAAGGCAGACACATATACTAACAGCTGATTACATTTGCATTGAAGAGGAATGAACAAATGCTAGCTAGGTCATAGCTATGCAATGAAAGAACAGCTTTGATTTCAGAGATTCTGGGTTCAGATCTCACCCTGCCACTTATTCCCCATGTAACCTCATCGAATCCAAGGTAATAATAAGATATGGATGTCAGAGCAGCATGTTTTTGGGTATAAATTACATGCAGGAGTGGTATCAAAGATGATAGGACTTCTAGTACCAGAAAAGAGGGTGGGGGGCTCGTGTAGAAAATGTGGGAGCAAGCTAGACATTGCTCTGAGTGTCCGACTTGTGTCCAGAAATATGAAAAGACCCAAAGGAAGGCTTCCCATAGGTTGGACAGATCTTCTATGAAGGATTCAAGAAACAATGAGGATGTAAATCCTAGAGAATCACAGAATCAACAAATTTTTGAGTTGTCAGGGAGAGTAGGTGGTTAATAAATGTTAATCGATTGATTGTCCAACTCACATATCCCCAAAGAATCTGCACTACAATATCTGACTATGCCATCTAACATTCTACCTTCACTTGAAGACCTCTAATAAGAAGGTGTGGATGGCCCAAGGTCTCTTCTGGGGATAGTCATACCATGGATACACTGAAGTAAAAATAAGTTCTTAGTTATAAGCGAAGATGGCTCTCATTTTTATATCCATTTACTCTTTATTCTATGTGTCTGTCTTCCTCCCTTCAGTAATTGAGGTATTGATTATTGGGGATGAGAGGATAAGTTTTTCATAGGAGTTGATTTCTCATCATTATCTAGTCATTTCAAATCCAATAAGTTTTGGAAATATTTTGAGAAATTGTTTTAAAATGGAGTCTAAGGTTTTTTTTTTGTTTTTTTTACCTGTGATAAACAATTAACTCAAATCCAAGATTAACTCTAGTCTTCATTTTTTGGTAGAATCTTAAAACAAATTTTATTTTAATTGTTAGAGCTTCAGTTGTGAATTACCTAAGGTTTAGAGGTAAAGGGACTAAGGAGATTGTGTTGACAGCCTGGTAGCATGGAGACAGAGTTGGATTTGAAATCAGAAGATGTGGGATGGAATCTTGGCTATTCCATGCACCACTTGGGTAATGTTGGGCTAATCATTTAACTCCTCCCCATTTTAATTTTCTCAACAGGAAAAAGAGGCGATTGGCCTAGGTGACCTCTGATATCTGTGCTGCCTCAAAAGCTATGTTATAATCATCTAGCCATAAGTGTTGCCTCAGGTTGAACAAGTCATAAAGGGTAGGAGTGAGATTCAAAACCAGGACCTCTAGTGCCAAATCCAATGCTCTTTTCTCTTAGAGTGTGCAATTCTTCCATTGTAAATGTAATGTCAAATGTAATAAGACCAGATTATATATCTATATAGCCATGAAAGGTACTCACCAATCAGGACAGCAGGTAATTCCAGAGATGAAAGGGTTAAGTCCTCTGGAATCTGCTGTCCTATCTGAATTCAGCAGCTGAGTGAATGGTGAGGTGACCAGAGACTATAATGAATGGAGGCATCCATTACATAAGAAGTCAGCTGTTTCAGGGAAATCACCGTGCCGTCATTATTATTATTTCTTGCATCTCGGGGCCAGGCATAGTTTCATTTATACAGAGGCTCTTCAACAAATGTTTGCCAAATGGAATTTACTATCAAATTGCAGGATTTAGACTTGGAAAGGAACTTAGAAACAATAGAGCCCAACCCCATCATTTTACGTAGAGAATTGAGCTTTAGACAAGTGGTTTGCCCAAGATCACACAGATAATAAATGGCAGACCCTGCTCTTCTCTGATGCCTAAGTTAGTGCTACTTCCATCACACCACCATGCTTTTTCATCCCTGCTCAGATAGGAGGGGTGGAGATTCTATGACTTTTGGAAGATCCATCAAACCATATGCAGAGATTAAATTATAGCACCACTTTGTAATGATGCAAGCTTCCTTCTCAGCAAAATGGTGGCAATAACCTGTGTATCCTTAACCTCCCAGGTGCAGTGCTTTGCCAATTTTGAAAGGTAATAGACATGGACTATATTATTGCTATGGTCACAAACCCTGCATGTAGAGTGATGTGCTGAGGCCAGGTCTCTTGATCAAATGAAGGGCAATTTGATTCCTGGTGAGTTCTTGCTGTAGCCTCCTTGTGAGAATTTGGTGGAGGATTTGAGCTGTGGGTTGGTATAGCTAATAACTATAGATTTTGAAAATGAAACTGGAAATCTAATTCATTGATATGAAATTAGATAACCACAAAGTTCCTTTCTTTTTTATTTAATTTTTCTTTCATTTTTCTCACTTAAATGAGAAAATTTTTAGCATTCATTTTTTAAAATTTTGAGTTCAAAATTCTTTCCCTCTCTCCCTTCTCCCTCCTTGAGAAGGCAAGCAATTTGATATAGATTATACATATTCAGTCATGCAAAATATTTCCATATTAGTCATGTTGCAAAAGAAAACACAGACCAAAGAACAGAAAAAATAATAAAGTAAAAAAAGTTGTACTTCAATCTACATTCAGATTCCGTTAGTTTTTTCTTTGGAGTTAGATGTCATTTTCTATCATGAGCCCTTTGGAATTGTTTTGATCATTGTATTGCTGAGAATGCCAAAGTCATTTACAGTTGATCATTATACAATATTGCTGTTACTATGTACAATGTTCTCTCAGTTCTGCTCATTTCACTTTGCACCAGTTCATGTAAATTTTCCCAGGTTTTTCTGAAACAATCCAGCTCATTATTTCTTGTAGCACAATAGTATTCCATCACAATTATATACAACTTCTTCAGTCATTCCCCAATTGATGGGCATTCCCTCAATTTCCAATTCTTCACCACCACAAAAATAGCTGCTACAAATATTTTTTGAATATATAAGTCCTTTTCCTTTTCCTTTGATCTCTTTGGAGTACAGACCTGGTTGGATCAGTTCACAACTCTGCCAACAGTGCATTTTGTCCCAACTTTTCCATATCGCTCCCAACATTTGTCATTTTTTCTTTTCTGTCATGTTAGCCAATCTGATAGATGTGAGATGGTACCTCAGAGTGGTCTTAATTTGAATTTCTTTAGCTAATAGTGATTTAGAGCATTTTTCATATGATTGTAGATAGCTTTGATTTCTTCTTCTGAAAACTGCCTGTTGATATCCTTTGACCATCTGTCAATTGGGGAAGTCTTATATTATAAATTTGACTCAGTTCTCTATATATTTGAGAAATAGGACCTTTATCAGAGATACCTGCTGTAAAATTCTTCTCGTCAGTTTCTTGCTTCCCTTCTAATATTGGCTGCCTTGGTTTTAATTGTGCAAAACCTTTTCAATTTGATGTAATTAAAATTATACATTTTACATTCCATAATACCCTCTATCTCTTGTTCAGTCATTAATCCTTCTCTTATTTATAAATCTGTCTGGTAAAATGTTCCATGCTTCCCTACTTTGCTTATATCACCCATTATGTCTAAATCATGTGCCTGTTTTGACCTTGTCTTGGTATATGGTGTTCAATCTTGGTCCATACCTACTTTCTGCCAAATTGCCTTGTTGTTTTCCTAGTGATTTTTGTACAATAGTCATTTCTTGTCCCCAAATCTTGGATTTTTGGGTTTGTCAAGCACTAGATCATTATGGTCATTCACTACTATGCATTGTGTACCTAATTTATGCCACTGATCTACCCCTCTATTTCTTAGCCAATATCCAGTCTTTTGACAATTACCACTTTGTGGTACAATTTGAGATCTGCTACTGCTGAGCCACTTTCCTTCACATTTTTTTTCATTGATTCCCTTGATATTCTTGACTTTTTATTCTTCCAGGTTAATTTTATTATTATTTTTATAGCTCTATAATTTTTTTTTGGCAATTTGATTAGTATGGCAGTGAAAAAGTAAATTAATTTAGGTAGAATTGTCATTTTTATTACATTTTCTCAGCTTACCCATGGCAATTAATATTTTTCCATTTGCTTAGATCTGACTTGGTGTGAAAAGTGTTTTGTAATTTTGTTCATATAGTTCCTGGATTTGTCTTGGCCAGTAGGCTCCCAAGTATTTAATATTGTCTGCAGTTATATTAAATGGAACTTCTCTATTTAACTCTTGCTGCTGGGTTTTGTTGGTAGTGTACAGAAATGTTGATCATTTATGTGGGTTTATTTTATATCTTGCAACTCAGCTCGGGTTGTTAATTACTTCAATTAGTTTTTTAGTTGATTATTCTCTAAGTATATCCTCACATCACCTACAAAGAGCAATAGTTTTGTTTCCTTATTGCCTATACTAATTTCTTCAATTTTCTCTTCTTCTCATATTGCTATCACAAGCATTTCTAGTACACTATTGAGTAATTGTGGGGATAATGGACATCCTTGCTTCACCACTGATCTTATTGGACAGGCTTCTAGATTATCCCTATTACAGATAATGCTTGCTGATGGTTTTAGGTAGATACTATTTATCATTTTAAGGAAGCTCTATTCATTTCTATACTTTTTAGTGTTTTTAATAGGAATGGATGTTGTATTTTGTCAAAAGCTTTTTCTGCATCTAATGAGATGATCACATGGTTTTTGTTGGTTTTATTATTGATATTATTGATATGGTCAATTATGCTAGTTTGATATATATGATAGTTTTCCTTATACTGAACTCAGCCTTGAATTCCTGGTATAAATCTCACCTATTCATAGTGTATGATCTTTGTGATATATTGTTGTAATCTCCTTGCTAGCATTTTATTTAAAAATTTTACATCAATATTCATTAGGGAAATTGGTTTTTAGTTTTCTTTCTCTATTTTTGCTCTTCCTGGTTTAGGTATCAGCACCATATTTGTGTCATAAAAGGAATTTGGCAGGACTCCTTTTTTGCCTGTTTCTCCATTTAATTTAGTGTTGGAATTAATTGTTCTTTAAGTGTTTGGCAAATTTAATTTGTGAATCCATCTCATCCTGGAGGTTGTTTCTTAAGGAGTTCATTGATGACTTGTTCAATTTCTTTTTCTAAGTTGAGGTTATTTAAGTATTCTATTTCCTCTTCTGTGATGCATACTGCCTGTGGACCCACCTGGTACCCACCACCACCCACATGAGACAGATCTGTCCTGTTGACCTCTTAAATTGCCTTTGGCTGGAAAATTGTTTCATCTGACCTTTTGTTCATTCTGTTTCTCTAGAATTTGATTTGAGGTGTTATTTTTGAGGTGTTTGGAGGGAATTTGGGAGAGCTCAGCTGAGTGCTTCCTCTACTTTGCCATCTTGGTTACATGACCCCAAAAGTCCTTTCCAGCTCCAAAACTATGATTCTATGGAATGAGGCAGCTGCACAGCTCATAATAAACTACAGTTAACAGGAGACGGAATTAAAAAATATCTCCCAAGAGCAAAACTGGCAAGTTTTTCCCCTCTTCTTTCAATAGACAGAATACCACTTCATTGGAAATGACAAGATTTTAATGAGACAACCAGAGACCCACATTGGAATACTTGGTAAAAGGTCATATTGCCCTGGTATCTGAAGAACAGTTTATATGAGAAAAAGTAAAAATGAATATGGGTTCCTTTATATAAAGCCCCCGTGGTAGGGGACGTTTCAAGTTGGGTGGATGTCATTAGGAAGGGACATCACAGCATGAGTGTGTGCCAAGACAGTGTGATTCTCAGCATCCTCAAAATACTCTTTCTTCAGGTTTTTTTTTAATATCAGGCAAACTAGTAACACCCATAAGCTTCAACTACTTCAGCAGCTGCCCTCAGGCAAAAATGATACCATCTCCCATAACCTAGTGACTTTCAGGCTGTTTTTCCTCGTCAATCTTGCTATTTCTCAAAATTCAAAAGCAAAAGTCCAGGATTTGATCTGAGAATTTACATATGCAAATGCATTCTGGAAAATTATTATTAATAACATAAGCATATCCTTTAAGCAGCTCCATCCCCACCAAGCTTGTACTGGGAAAACAAATCCTCTTCCTCCTTTTTCTCACCATTGGGTTTTGGCTTCAATGCTCTCAATATCACTTTGAGCATTCGTAGTCTGACACACTAATGTTAAATGGCTTCCTTTCATCAGTTGTAAAATTATTTGTCTCAGATGTCTCTCAGAAAATGATTTGGGGGGGGGGCAGAGCCAAGATGGCATTGTAAAAGGAGGCAACTACTGGAGTTCTCTCACAAATTCTGTCAGATACATCTAGAAAAGTGAATCTGAGTAGATTTGAGAGAATTAGAAGCCACTAGTAGACTGATCAGGGCAGGAGCACCAGGCACGTGGAATGGCACCAGACCACACCAACCTGGAACAGCAGAGGAACCCAGCAAGCACACCAGTCTGGGAGAGTGCTGGGCGAATGAAATGCAGGAGCAGGAACAGGACCAAGGCAGAAGTATCAGCTAAGGTGGTGATCAAGCCCCAGGCCTTTCCGCCCAGAACGAGAGTCTGTTGGAGCTATGGGAGACACCAGCATAGAGCCTGTGGGCACAGGAGCAGATACCCTGGAGGCCTCCAGGCAACAGTCTAAAGGTTTGAAACTCGCCTTCTTGAACTTCTGGGAGCCATGATGGCCAGGTAAAACAGCTCTCCCTTCCTTCCTCACCCAGAGAATACTCCCTCGGGAGAAAATCTGAAATAGCGGAGCCAGAAATGGAGCTTCAGTAGCATTTCAGCAAGAGAAGCTGGGGAGAGGGCCCTTCTTGTGGTGGCAGAAGGAGACTAGTGCAGGAAGAGAGTTGTCCCAACAGGCCCCACCTCAGCAGAACAGTGAGAGTTCCTGAGCCCCAGGGGGTGGAGCTAGCAAACATCAACACCAGGACCTCAGATGTGCCTTTGCACAGCTAGGGGAAGTGGCAGACACCAGCACAGACAATGGCTGAGACCACCTGTGCTGTAGAGCAGTCCTGGGGAAGAGGAGTCTTCCAGTAACCAGACTACCCCTCCCCCACACCTCACAAAACCAGAGGCCATAGCACACAAAGCCAGTGAGCAGGCCCACAGTTCCCAACACAAGAAGCTTGGGACCAAGCCCCCTGAGCCCCAGAAGCAGAGATCCACTTTAGAAGCCGGGGGGTGGGAGGGAACACCATGAAAAAGCATACTAAAAAGCCAAAGACTATTGATTGCTATTGTGGAGACAGGGAAGATGAAAATACCAATCAGAAGAGGACAGCATTGACACTATACTCACATCTGAAACCTCAAAAGGGAATGTGAACTGGTCTCCAGCCCAAAAAGCATTTCTGCCTGGAAGAACTCAAGGAGGACTTTAAAAACAAAATTAGAGAGGTAAAAGAAAAAATGGAAAAAAATGGGAAAAAATTCAGTGATGAGAACAAATCTTTAAAAAGTAAAATTGGCAAAATGGTTAAGGAGGTTCAGAATACAAATTGAGAAAATTTCTCATTGAAAAGTAAAATTAACCAAGTGGAAAAGGAGACAGAGAAGCTAAATGAAGAAAACAATACATTAAAAATTAGAATTGGGCAAGTAGAAGCTAATGACTCTAAGAGACCTCAGGAATCAGTCAAACAAAATCTAAAGAATGAAAAAAATAGAAGAAAATGTGAAATATCTGATTAGAAAAACAACTGACCTGGAAAATAGTTCCAGGAGAGATAATCGAAGAATTATTGGTCTACTTGACAGCCATGATGAAAAAAAGAGCCTGCATGGTATCTTCCAAGAAATCATCAAGAAAAACTTCCTCAAGGTCCTAGAACCAGAAGGTAAAATAGTTATCAAAAGAATCCACCGATCACTACCCAAAGAGATCCCAAATTGAAAACTCCAAGGAATATTGTAGCCAAATTTCAGAATTATTAGGTCAAGGAGAAAATGCTGTAAGCAGCCAGAAAGAAACAATTCAAATATTGCGGAACTACAGTCAGGATCACACAGGATTTTGCAACTTCTACAATAAAAGAAAGGAGGAATTGGAATATGATATTCCAAAAGGCAAAGGAGCTTGGACTACAACCAAGAATCAACTACCTAGTAAAAATGAGCATAATTGGGGGGTGGAGCCAACATGGCAACTGGAAAGCAGGGACTTGCTTAAGCTCTCCCTCAAATCCCTCCAAACACCTGTAAAAATGGCTCTGAACAAATTCTAGAACTGCAGAACCCACGAAATAGGAGAGGGAAACAGATCTCCAGTCCAGGAGAGGCTGGATGGTCGCTGGGAAGGGTCTATTTCATGGTGCTGGGAGTGGAGCAGAGTGCAACCCAATATGGGCCATACCAGGACAGACCAGACCTGGAGTCAGCCAGCTGGAACAGGCCCTAGGGACATGAATCATGGAGCTGCGGCAGTTACTGGACTTCTCAACCCACAAACGCCAAGGAGCGGGTTAGTGGGAAACTGCAGGGTCAAGTTTAGAGCTGTCCAGCCCCATCCCTGGGGGTGTCAGAGGTGGTGCATCAGTGGCAGTGGCAGCAGCAGGAAGCTCCTGAGGCTGCTTCCAGAGCTCCAGCATCAGGTGCTTCCCAAGTCCCTGGCTTACACAGTTCGAGGAATCTAGCAGCAGATGAGAGTGGGAGTGCAAGGAGTGCTTTGTGGGCACAGAGGCAGTTTCTCTTGCTGTGCTCTGCTTGGATTTGGATTGTGGTCGTAGTTGGAAGTTCTTTGGGGAGGAGGGGTGCTGCTGGGACAGAGCCTGGGGTGACAGTAGAGTAGAAGTAGCTCTGAAAACAGCAGTGCTTGGACCCTAAAGCTTGGAACAAAGTACTCTCTATTCTACAAGCAGTCATATCCTGACAAAAAGCTCAAGGGTCAAGTAGTTGGCTGGGAACAGGAACAGGCAGCAAAAACAGTCTCAGATTCAAACTCAGACCCAAACTCAAATTCTAGATTCCTTTTTTTGGTGACAAAGAAGACCAAAACATACAGCCAGAAGTCAACAAAGTCAAAGAGCCTACATCAAAAGCCTCCAAGAAAAATATGAATTGGTCTCAGGCTGTGGAAGGGCTCAAAAAGAATTTGGAAAATCAAGTAAGGGAAGTGGAGGAAAAATTGGGAAGAGAAATGAGAGTGATGCAAGAAAACCATGAAAAACAAGTCAATGACTTGCTAAAGTAGACCCTAAAAACTCCTGAAGAAAATAACACCTTAAAGAATAGACTAACCCAAATGGCAAAAGAGCTCCAAAAAGCTGATGAGGAGAAGAATGCCTTGAAAGGCAGAATTAGCTAAATGGAAAAGGAAGTCCAAAAGACCACTGAAGAAGATGCCACCTTAAAAATTAGATTGGAGCAAGTGGAAACTAGTGACTTTATGAAAAATCAAGATATTATAAAATGGACCCAAAGGAATGAAAAAAATGGAAGACAATGTGAAATATGTGAAATATCTCATTGGAAAAACCATTGAGCTGGAGAATAGATCCAGGAGAGATAATTTAAAAATTATTGGACTACCTGAAAGCCATGATCAAAAAAAGAGCCTTGATATCATCTTTCAAGAAATTATCAAGGAAAACTGCCCTGATATCCTAGAGCCAGAGGGTAAAATAGAAGTTGAAAGAATCCACCGATCGCCTCTTGAAAAAGATCACCAAAAGAAAACTCCTAGGAATATTGTCACCAAATTCCAGAGTTTCCAGGTCAAGGAGAAAATACTGCAAGCAGCCAGAAAGAAACAATTTGAATATTGTGGAAACACAATCAGGACAACACAAGATCTAGCAACTTCTACATTAAGGAATCTAAGGGCTTGGAATATGATATTCTGGAGGTCAAAGGAGCTAGGATTAAAACCAAGAATCACCTACCCAGCAAAACTGAGTAAAATATTCAAAAGCAAAATATGGATTTTCAATAAAATATAGGACTTTAAAGCTTTCACAATGAAAAGACCAGAGCTGAATAGAAAATTTGACTTTCAAATACAAGAATCAAGAGAAGCATGAAAAGGTAAACAAGAAGGAGAATTCATAAGGAACTTAGTAAAATTGAACTGTTTTGTTTGCATTCCTACATGAAGAGATGATGTGTGTAATTCAAGAGACCTTTCTCAGTATTAAGGTAGTTGAAGGGAATATACATACAAACATACATAGATATAGATACAGATACAGATATAGATATAGATATAGATATAGATATAGATATAGATATAGATATAGATAGATAGATAGAGGGCACAGGGTGAGTTGAATATGAAGGGATGATATCTAAAAAATAAAATAAAATTAAGGGGTGAGAGGAATATATTGAGAGAGGGAGAAAGGGAGAGATAGAATAGGGTAAATTATCTCACATAAAAGTGGCAAGAAAAAGCAGTTCTGGAAGGGAAAAGGGGGCAGGTGAGGGAGAATGAGTGAATCTTGCTCTCATCGGATTTGACTTGAGAAGGGAATAACATACACACTTAATTGGGTATCTTACTCCACAGGAAAGTAAGGGGAAAGGGGATAAAAAGGGAGGGATGATAGAAGGGAGGGCAGATAGGGGGAAGAGGTAATCAAAAGCAAACACTTTTGGAAAGGGACAGGGTCAAGGGAGAAAATTGAATAAAGGGAGATGGGATAGGATGGAAGGAAATATAGTTAGCCTTTCACAACATGAGCATTGTGGAAGTGTTTTACATAATGATACATATGTGACCTATGTTGAATTGCTTGCCTTCCTAGGGAGGATGGGTGGGAAGGGAAGAGGGGAGAGAATTTGGGACTCAAATTTTTAAAAGCAGATGCTCAAAAAAAGTTGTTTTTGCATACAGCTGGGAAACAAGATATGTATGGAATGGGGCATAGCAATCTATCCTGCCCTACAAGAAAGTAAGGGGAAAGGAGATGGGGGGGGTGTGGGGTGACAGAAGGGAGGGCTGACTGGGGAATGAGGCAATCAGAATGTATGCCATCTTGGAATGGGGGAGGAGGGTAGAAATGGGGAAAAAATTTGTAACTCAAAATCTTTTGGAAATCAGTGTTGGAAACTAAAATATTAAATAAAAATGATAAAATTAAAAAAAATGAGCAAAATTTTTCAGGTAAGGAGATGGACATTCAATGAAATAAGGGAATTCCGGACCTTCCTGATGAAAAGGCCAGAGCTCAATGGAAAATTTGATTTTCAAATACAAAACTCAAAAGAAACATAAAAAGGTAAATGGAGGAAAAATGTTATTTAATAAGAGAAAATTGTTTATATCCTTATATAAGATTACATCGATTTATATATATTATATATATGTCAATCTTCAGAACAATATAATTATTATGACAATTGAAAGGGATGTATATAGACTGAGTGTGTTATAAAGTGATGTGATAATAAAAACATAATTAAGGGATGCAAAGGTATTGTTCTGGGAGAAGAGATAAGGAGTAGGTAGAAAAGGGTAAATTATGCCACATGAAGAGGCACAAAAACATAGAGGGAAAGGAGGGAGGGAGAAAAGCAATGTTTGAACTTTACTCTCATCGGATTTAGTTCAAGGAGGGAAAAATATACTCTGATAAGTATAGAAATCAAAATTGTCCTGCAGGCAGTAGAAGGGGAAAGGGGAAAGAACAGGGAGTGGGGTGGATAGAAGGGAGGGAAGGAGTAGCAAGGGGAAAAGTGTAAGATAAAGGAGGGGTGTCATTAGGGAGGGAAAATTGAGGAAGATGGTGGTCAAAAGCAAAACTCTTTAGAGGAGTGGAAGGGAGAAGGGAGAAATAAAGGCATAAACCGGGTGGAGGGGGGAAATAGGATGGAGGAAGACACAGATAGTAATCATAACTGTGAATGTGAATGGAATGAACTTTCCCATAAAACGGAGGCAGATAACAGAATGAGTTAAAAACCATAATCCTACAATATGTTGTTTACAAGAAACACATTTTAAACAGGGGGATACATACAAGGTCAAGGAAAAAGGCTGGAGTAGAATGTATTGTGCTTCAGCTAAAATAAAAAAAAAAGCAGGGCTAGCAATCCTGATCTCAGACAAAACAAAAGCAAAGATAGATCTAATTAAAAGAGATAAGGAAGGACACTACATCCTGCTAAAAGGCACCATTGACAAGGAAGTAATATCATTACTTAACATATACGCACCAAGTGGTATAGCATACAAATTCTTAGAGGAGAAGTGAAGGTTGTTACAGGAAGAAATTGACAGCAAAACTATACTAGTGGGGGATCTCGACCTTTTCCTCTCCAAAACTTGATAAATCTAACCTCAAAATAAACAAGAAAGAAATTAAGGAGGTGAATAGAATTTTAGAAAAGGTAGATATGATAGACTTCTGGAGGAAACTGAATGGGGATAAAAAGGAATATACCTTTTTCTCCGCGGTATATGGCACATACTCAAAAACTGACCATGTACTAGGGCCTAAAAACCTCACAATCCAGTGTGGAAAGGCAGAAACAGTCAATGCATCCTTTTCAGATCATGGTGCAATTAAACTTATTTGTAATAAAGAACCATGGAAAGATAAACTAAAATTAATTGGCAACTAAATAATCTGATCCTAAAGAATGAGTGGGTCAAAGAACAAATCATGGAAACAATAACTTCATTCAAGAGAATTACAATAATGAGACAACATACTAAAATTTATGGGATGCAGCAAAAGCAGTTCTTCAGGGAAGTTTTATATCTCTAAATGCTTACATGAATAAAGTAGGGAAAAAGGGGATTAATGAATTGGGCATGTAACTGAAACAGCTAGAAAAAGAACAAATTGAAAATCCTCAATTAAATGCCAAATTAGAAATACTGAAAACCAAAGGAGATATTAATAAAATTGAAATCAAGAAAACTATTGAACTAATAAAACTAAGAGCTGGTCTTATGAAAAAAAAAATCAATAAAACCGACAAACCTTTGGTTAAGTTGATTAAAAAAAGAAGGCCAAATTACCAGTATCAAAAATGAAAAGGGTGAATTCACCTCCAATGAAGAGGAAATTAAAGCAATAATTAGGAATTATTTTGCCCAGTTGTATGCCCATAAATGTGACAACCTGAGTGAAATGGATGAATATTTACAAAAATATAAATTGCCCAGTTTAACAGAAGAGGAAGTAAAATACCTAAATAACCCAATCTCAGAAAAAGAAATTGAGCAAGCCATCAATGAAATCCCTAGGAAAAAATCTCCAGGGCCAGATGGTTTTACATGTGAATTCTATCAAACATTTAAAGAACAATTAATTCCCATACTGTATAGACTATTTGGGAAAATAGATGAAGAAGGAGTCCTACCAAATCCTTTTTATGACACAAATATGGTACCAATAGCTAAACTAGAAAGAGTCAAAACAGAGAATGAAAATTATGAGCCAATTTCCCTATTGAATATCGATGCAAAAATTTTAAATAAAATATTAGCAAAAATATTGCAGCAACTTACCACCAGAATAATACACTATGATCAGGTAGGATTTATTCCAGGAATGCAAGGCTGTGTTCAATATTAGGAAAACAATCAGCATAATTAATCATATCAACAACAAAACTAGCAGAAACCATATGATTATCTCAATATATGCAGAAAAAGCATTTGACTAAATACAACATCCATTGCTATTAAAAACACTAGGAAGCATAGGAATAAATGGAGTCTTCCTTAAAGTTATAAGTAGCATCTACCTAAAACCACCAGCAAGCATTATATGTAATGGGGATAAGTTAGATCCAAGCCCAATAAGATCAGAGGTGAAACAAGGATGTCCATTATCATCCCTATTATTCAATTTGGCACTAGAAATGTTAGCTTTAGCAATAAGAGAAGAAAAAAATGAAGGAATTAGAATAGGCAAAGAAGAAACTAAGTTATCTTTCTTTGCAGATGATATGATGATTTACTTAGAGAATCAAATAAAAAGCTACTTGAAATAATAAAAACTTTTGAAAAATTGCAGGATATAAAATAAACCCACATAAATCCTCAGCATTCCTGTATATTACTAACAAAGCTCAAGAGCAACAGATAGACAGAGAAATTCCATTTAAAGTCACTGTAGATACTATAAAATATTTGGGAGTCTACCTGTAAAGACAAACCCAGGGCCTATATGAACATAATTATGAAACACTTTTCACACAAATAAAGTCAGATCTAAATAAATAGAAAAAATCAGTTGCTCGTGGTTAGGCCAAGCTAATATAATAAAAAAGGACAATTTTACCTAAATTAATTTACTTATTCAGTGCCATATCAATCAAACTACCAAAAATTATTTTACGGATCTGGATAAAATAATAACAAAATTCATCTTTGAAGAACAAGAGGTCCAGAATATCAAGGGAATTAATGAAATGAAATACTAAGGAAGGTGGCCTAGCCATACCACATATCAGACTGTACTATAAAGCAGCAGTCATCAAAACTACTTCGTACTGGCTAAGAAACAGAGTGGCAGATCAGTGGAATAGGTTAGGTACACAAGAAGCAGTCAACGACTACAGCAATCTACTCTTTGATAAACCCAAAGAATCCAACATCTGGCCTAAGAATTCACTATTTCACAAAAACTGCTGGGAAAGTTGGAAAATGGTAGGGCAGAAACTGGGAATAGACCAATATCTTACACTGTATACCAAAATAAAGTCAAAATGGGTTCATGATGTAGGAATAAAGGCTGATACTGTAAGCAATTTGAGAGAGCAAGGAATAGTTTACCTATCAGATTTATAGGAAAGGGAAGAATTCATGACCCAACAAGGGATAAAGAACATTACAAAATGCAAAATGGGT
This sequence comes from Trichosurus vulpecula, assembly GCF_011100635.1. NCBI lineage: Eukaryota > Metazoa > Chordata > Mammalia > Diprotodontia > Phalangeridae > Trichosurus > Trichosurus vulpecula. Next base: position 139,080,880 of record NC_050578.1, read on the forward strand.
AATTTTGATTATGTCAAATTGAAAAGTTTTTGCATAAACAAAGCCAATGCAACAAAGATTTGGAGGAAAGCAGAAAATCAGGAGAAAATCTCTATAACCAGTGTCTCTGATAAAGGTTTCATCTCTAAAATATACATGGAACTGAGCCAGATTTATAGGAATATGAGTCATTCCCCAATTGAGAAATGTCAAAGGATATGAACAGGCAGTTTTGAGGGGAAGAAATTAAAGATATCTATAGGCATATGAAAAAATGCACTAAATCACTACTGATTAGAGAAATGCAAATCAAAACAACTCTTAGGTACCACATCTCTCCTGTTAGATTGGCTAACATGACAAAATAGGAAACTGATAAATGCTGGAGAGGATGTGGGAAAATTGGAACATTGTTGTGTTGTTGGTGGAGTTGTGAACTGATCCAGCCATTCTGGAGATCAATTTGGAACTATGCCCAAAGGGCTATAAAAACATGAATACCCTTTGACCCAGCAATACCATTTTTAGGGCTGTATCCCAAAGAGATCACAGAAGTAGGAAAAGGACCCTGAAGTACAAAAATATTTATAGCAGCTCTTTTTGTGGTAGCAAAGAATTTGAAATCAAGAGGATGCCCATCAATTGGGGAATGGCTAAACAAGTTGTGGTTTTTGAATGTAATGGAATACTATTGTGCTATAAGAAATGGGGAATATATGGACTTCATAATAACCTGGAAAGACCTACATGATCTGATGCTGAGTGAGGGGAGCAGAACCAGGAGAACATTGTACACAACTACAGTCATACTACTTCTGTGATGACTTACTTTGATAGACTTGGCTCTTCTCAGCAATACAAGGTTCAAAGACAGCTCCAAAGGACTCATGATGGAAAGAGCTATCTACATCCAGAGAAATAACTACAGAGTCTGAACACAGATTGAGGCAAACTATTTGCACTCTTTTTTCTCTCTCTCTTCTTTTTGGTTTTGTTTCTTCTTTCTCGTGATTCATTCCATTGGTCATAATTCTTCTTTACAACTTGACTATTATGTAAATAAGTTTAATGTGAAGGTATATGTAGAACATATATCAGATTCCATACTGTCTTGGGGGAGAGGGAGAGAGGAGGGAGGGGAAGAAAATTTGGAACTCAAAAACTTGTGGAACTGAGTGCTGTAAACTAAAAATAAAAAATCTAATTAAAAAAAGAAAATGATTTTAATATGAGATAACGTTAAAACATGCAGCCCTGCCCAATTTCTGGCAAATTTCAAACAGAGAAATGTGTAGCAGGGCTTGTTTGTGCAGACTCAGTTTACCTAACATGGAATATTCTTACCCTCAACCATCTGGTTGGGGTATTTTCTTTGATTGGCTGTGCAACCTGAAAGTCTCCCAGGGAGACTGGGACAGTGGCTCTTTCTGGCTAGTGTTCTTGGCTACTGCTAACCAGTGGCCCAACTTCTTTCCTTTGCTCCCTCTCTTTTAACCCTGTTCCAAGAAATGGGCCTGGGGGTGTTTGTTTCTATTCTATGTCATTTGTCCTTGGTTTCAGGAGCTGAAGGTAATCCCCACTGGACCTCAGGGTTTGATCCATGACCACCTTGGAACCAGTATTCTAGGTAGGATGGTGTAGCCAGTAAGCCTCAGAGGGAAGCCCTTGAGAAGTCAGGGTGTCTGGGACTTGAGCCCAAGGTGGAGATTGGACTTGCAACTGGGACTGTATTCTAGCACTTCTTAAACTGTGGGTCATGATGCTATATGGGGTCATGAAAAATTTGGCAATGGTAGAAGGTTTCTGAATGCAGAATGACCAAAAATTAATTAAAAATAAAACGCATAATGAATCAGAGGTGTTTCTGGCAGTGCTTGCCCTTGTTGCATCACGCAACTTCACTGAAGCTTTGGTTCTGAACACAAAGCATGCGCACTTTGCACTGTGCATGCCCTCAGGCCACACAACCAAAAAGGGGTTCTGAGCAGAAAAAGTTTAAGAAGCCCTGAGCTATAGGAACAGAGCCTCCCCCTCCCTACCCCAACCACCCCAGAGACTGAAGTGGTACAAAGTGGCAAGTGAGATTACACCTCCAACATGTTGGAGAGTGAGTTTGCGTTTTTGTTATTATACCTTTGAGGTAAATGTAACTTTGTAAAGGTTTTAAAAAAGGCAATATAAAATTCACATGTGATCCATTGTCTAGTGCAGCAGGGCATTCTCAAATTTCACCATCGTTTTTGTATAGGCTGTTGTTGTTGTTCAGTTTTTCCAGTAGTTTCCAACTCTTTGTGACCCCCAATTGGTGTTTTCTTGGCAAAGATACTGTAAGTGGTTTACCACTTCCATCTTCACCTCATTTTCAGATGCGGAAACTGAGGCAAATGGGGTTAAGTGACTTGTCCAGGGTCATCCAGCTAGTAAATGTTTGAGGCCAGATTTGAACTCAGGGAGATGAGTCTTCCTGACTCCAGGCCTGGCACTCTATCCAGTGTGCCACCTAGCTGCCCTCTGTATAGGGTAGAATAAGTCAACATATAATGGGCCCATCAGCAACTAAGGATAATGTTATGCATTCTGCTTTTGTGGCCTGGGATGATCTCACTCTTTGGCCCTTTATTTGTTTCAGTGCTGAATCCTTGAAATTCAGCATCTCACATACCAATTCTGCTTTCTTGCCTCAGACCCACATATCATTTGTTAACATGGGCTCTGTAATGACTATACAACATGTCACAGCTTCCTTTCTTCCCAGAGGAGCAGGACAATGGAGTTACATGACAACCAGCCAATTAGAAAGATTTCGGAGGCTCAGAGCTGCTTGACATACCAGCGATCCTTTTCGAGTAAACACTAGCCAAATCTGGAGATGCCTGTAGCTGCCAGAAACCACAGAACCAGCTTTGATCAGCTCTAGGGCAACCTTGAGCAGAAGCTGCAGGCTCAAGAAAGAGGGTTTCTCTATTCTGCTTGGTGCCTCTCCTAGGAGAAACTGATCACCTCAACTCTTATCATCATGTAGGTGGACTCAACCATGGATAGTTAACATCTTCTCAACTCCCTTAGCTGCCTCTTATGACTGGAGGGCAAGAGGGTGAAGCAGTAAGCTTTTCCCAAAACCTTCCTTTCTAGAGCGCTCTGAATTTTCCAGGTAACTCCATTTTCTGTCAGTGGCCCTGCTTGGTTTCCTCCATAGAATATTGTGGCACTTTCCGGTGTATTCCCCCGTTTTTCAGCTTTCTTTTGTGCATCGTCTCCCCTGTTAGATAGTAAGCAAGGACTGCCTTAGTCTTATTTGTATTCCCAGAAGTTAGCACACAGTGGGCACTTAATAATGTTTACTGAATTGAAATTGAAATGATAAAGAAGGAAGGCATTTTAGTCCATTTGTCCTTAACTATCTTTCTTTTCAATTCATTGAAATCTTTCCTAAAATCAGTCTGCTCCCAGTAAGTGAAGCTTAAAATGTCCCTGTTGCTTTTGGGGTCATCCTGTTTAAAAGAGGGAACATTATAGAATTATTTAAAACAGCTGAAAAAGAATTGGGACAATGTGAAGTGAACATTAGAAGGATAAGACAAGGGGAAAATTTTCTGTCTATTTTGTAAATCGTCTGACCGGTTGATTACTCCCAATTGCTCAATACAGTGACAATACAGGATAATGTACTTGTTTGGCCATTTCAGTCACATCCAAGGAGAGAGTAGTTTCTTCCTCCCCAAATTCCCATCTTTTCCTCCCCAGAAACCAATTCTTCCTATTTATCAGAATCTGATTCAGAGTAGAATTTTCTTTGTTGGTTCTGCCATTTTTTAAGAGATGAAATAGTAAGGCCAAATTAAGAAGTTGTTAGCTGCTGTGGTTCTGGGAGGAGGAGAGGGGGAGTGTGGAATACACACACACACACACACACACACACACATACACAGATATAGAGACAGAGACAGACAGTCAGAGAATAAGAAGATGACAACAAAAAAGACAACAACAAAGAAGAAAAAGAACAACAAGAAAAAAGAATAGGGAGAATAAGAAGTCAAAGATCCAGCAGAGATGTGAATAATTGCAGGCCCCAACACTATTATTCCTCTGTACTAGGGTCTGGTCTGCTCCCCAGACTCCTCTCTAGTTCCTCTTTCTGGGGTACACTCCCAAGACAAAAATCTGTTTCTCCCTCCAATACACATCATGCTTCCCTCTTTGATATTCTTCACGCAGAGAAATACAGACTCCTGCATTTTGCAATATTCTTTCTTTGATAATACATTTGAAATACATCAGCCTCTATTTTTATATCAGTCATGACATGAAACTTGTATTTAGCATATAAATAATGCTGCACTAAGCATTAAACATGCAGCATATACAGCAATAAAACCATAGTGTGCCTGCAATTAATGTATAGTAAATAAAACAGTAAAACAGGCAAATTGAAGGTGTAGAAAAATGAAATGCAGAGCATACAAAGGCTGCTACCATGACCGCATGGACATACCAACAATGAATGTGTTTGTAGGTAAGAGTATCCATTAAATTAATATCTCATGCCTATTAATAGCATCTAATCTTAATACATCAGTCATTAGCATCACTTCCTGGTACTTAGCATTTCTAATCTTTTGAAGGAGACTGGGCTGAGAATGAGAGAGAAAATATAAATGCAGAAAAAATTTAAAAGACCAAGAATAAATGAGTGAATGAAAAAGCATTTATTAAATATATATCATGTGCCTGTCATTGTGCTCAATGCTAGGGATACAAATAGAAAAAGTGAGACAATCCATGTTGTCAGGGAGCTCATACTCTGAGTGGGGAGCACAATACAGAAAAGAGGGTTCAGCTGCTGAATCATTGGGAGGGTTCAGACATTATAAGGGTTCAGTGTCAGGGAAAATGGCAAGGCCTGGGCACTTAACATGCATCAGCAGGTCAGATGGCAATGTTGGGGAGTTCTGGATGCCATAGAAACAGGACAGATGATAAGGTTCCAGGGACCTTAGGAATCAGTGGTAGTATAGATGGTAAAGCCTAGGGCTTTTGCATCTCACTGAAATAATAATAGCAGCTCAAGACAGTATATGAGGAGCTATTTCTGCTCTGGGATGGGATGGGGGGGGGGGTTAAGGGTTGGAGGGTCTGCCTCACCACCATTAGAAGATAGAGAGTGGAAAGTGGACTTGAGATACTGAGTGAAACAGGGATTCTGGTCTCTCTCAGAGGAAAGAAATGGGGAAGGGGCTCAAAATGTCCAGCCAGGAGGGGTGAAGAAGAAATTGCAAGAATGTTAGGGGAGAATGGGAGTCCTCTGTTCTCATTGGTGACTATTCCTGCAGGTCATCTTGGATGAGGTCTTGGCAACCTAGGTCTGATAGAGGAAGAGGGGAAGGGAAGGAGGAAGGTGGAAAGGCACCCCTATTGGCAGCTCCCCTCCCCCTCACCAATTGCTCCAGGTGGTGTCTGAGTGGCCCAGGTTATGTTAGGGCTGGGAGGAAATGAATAAAATATTAAAAATCCTAGACAGAAGTCCCCACAATTACTCAACCTCTGTGCTACACTCTGTATGTAGTAGACATAAAACCCTATGTGTTCGTTATAGGGATTTTGCTTGTAAGGCAATTTTAAAGCAATTATGAGATGCAGAATGTCAGGTTGTACCTCACAGACTCCTTTAGTTATAGACCAATGTTGCCCTAACTCTTTAATATTAGCTTAACATTTTTTTCTTGGTATCTTTTGCTTTTAATCACCAGAATTTCTCCCAGTTTCCTTCCCTGAGAGCCATCTCATACAGTGATATTTTTTCCAGTTTTTAAAATTTTGAGTTCTAAATTCTATCCCTCCTTCTCTTCCTTCTCTACCCCCTCCCTGAGCAATCAGATATAGGTTATACATGTACAATCATGTAAAATGTTCCTATATTAGTAATTTTGCACAAGGATACTTGAATAAAAGGAAAAAAGAAAGAAAATGAAAACCAGCCTGCTTCAGTCTGGATTCATCAATATCAGTTCTTTCTCTGGAGGCACGTAGTATGCTTCATTGTTAGTCCTTTGGGATTGTCTTGGATCATTGTATTGCTGAGAATAGCTAAGTCATTCACAGTTCTTCACTGAACAATATTGTATAGCAATATTTTTGAAAGAAAAAGAGGAAGAGAAAAATAGCACAATTAATCAGTTAAGGAAAAAGTCTGCAGTATATGAAATGTTCCTTGACTCATTGTTAATGCTTCCACTAGTTTCAAAGGAAATTGAGGGGGATCTCTTCTGATATTTGCTTATAAATTAAAATTGCTGAAGTATTAACATTCAAAAATCTCTAATTTATTAGCTTTGAGTTCCCACTGCAATTTACAAAAATTGGAGAAGCCTCTTTTCTCATGCATTTTCTCTCTTTTCTCATTTTCAGACCTTGATCTCATAGGCTTTATTCAATCCACTATTACTAGCCATAAAACTTATTTATAATAATAAAAAATACAGAAACAGAAGACTATTTCAACAATGTATTAGTAATGAGGAAGGTCACAGCCAAAATCACCTCTCATCAAGAGCTGTGAATTCTGACTCCTCCCAAACCCTGCAAACACAATTCAACAATTCAGATTTCTCAGGAGCCCAATTAAAGTCTCTCTGGCATTCTTCTTAAAAGGTCTTCTCTACAGAATAAGAATCAAACTCCATTGTCTCACAATATTTCCTAATGTTTTCTGAAAGATGATGCATCTTTGAGTTTTCTCTGGAAAGGAGTCCACTCTCAGTGTCTTGCACAGTCTGTCAAATGATGACAGCTGTCTATCCCCATGGCAGCAACACTGACAAGATCCAAAGTCTTTGTCTATCACCATGGCAGCAACACTGACAAGATCCAAAGTCTTTCTGAGAGGGGCTATTTTAGTTGGCACCACAGCTGGAATTCATTCTCTTCTCAATGTCACTTCTGAGAAGACTTATTTTCTTCAAGGCTCAATTCGAGGGGTATATCTATTATAAAGAAGTCTTTCCTGATGACCATGGCTGTTAGTGTTGGCTTCCTCTGTATGCATACTTATCATGATGTGTTTCTCTAGTAGAATGTTGAGAGGCAGCAGAAAGTTGAAGGCAGGAACTGTTTTTCTTTTTTTTTTATATCTCCAGCACCTGCCACAGTGCCTTTCCTGTAGTAGACAAAATAAATATTTATGGAAATGGATGGATCCCCATGTATGCCCACTTTCCCCATTAATGTTGTATGTGGATTAGAAATTCTGGGAGAAGGAAAAGCTGTAACAGTAGATTTCCATTTCTACTTCTCACTCGGTTGGTGCTATAAGAATATCATGATGTCCCTTGTCACTGTGGAAGAGGTGAATGGATCCTATATTTCTAGATTTCACAAAGATCAGTCTGATGAATAATGAGCCAACTAGTCTTATCCTAAAAAATTTAATCATAGAATATTAGTTACAGGACTCTCTTGTCTCTTCACTTACTTATGCAGACTAGAAGAACAGGCCATCAGTTTTATATTGCAATTCGAAAGGCTGGTTGGAAGCAAAGGTTCCCAAACTTATTTGGCCTACCTCCCCCTTTAAAAAATTACTCATTGCTCCCCACCCCCCAGAAATCTACTTTCTTTAACCTTTTAATGTTTTTTGGAAATTTGCATCATTTAAAAATATAAATTTTTAAAAATGATGCATCCTAAATTTAATAATTTATTGTCAATTTGTTTTCCTGCATTGAAATTTTGATGATGCTATATTGCATCATGTAACTGTATATCATTGTATTATGAACAAGTCATTACACACACATGTTCCTGCCGATGCATATTAGACTTCTTGACAAGGCGCAACATGCTTACCTGCCAACACTTGCTTGTTAAGGCCTGTTGGTAGACTTGACCATTGATCACTTATAACTTGCATTTTGTGTATTTACTTGGAAAGTAACATAATCAGTATGACTTTAACTCTGTTGACCTTGGAAAGAGCTGTTAAGCTGTTAACTTAGGAATTTTTACACATGAGGAAATAACACAATCAATGACTGGGGAGATATGAACCCATAGTTTATTGGGACCAGGGGATAATGTTGAACCATGGATGGGGAAACAAACATCTTGAAACATGGGTGCTAAGGCATCTGAAGAGGGAATAGGGGTAGGGACTGGGGGCATAGTGGGGCAAAGGAGGGGCTTCCTCCTCCTTCACCCCAGTGCATCATTTGGTAGGTTTTCTTTTAACTAATGATTATCACTAAGCTTTATTGTTTCTATGTTGCTGAAGGACACAAATATGGTCAGCATCCTCTAAACTTGGGTCTTCGGTGCAAAGCCCTGCTTTCTCTGTTCTGATCACAGCATTCACCTTGGTTTGCTCTGCCTTTGCAGACAGACATTAAGGAACTTCATTGCTCAGACTTCAGATCTCAAGACAGACACAGGGCATTGTGTATCCTCATTTATATTTTATAGTTCAGCAATTCATCTGTTACTTAGAACTTTCAAAAATTTGTTTTAATTTGTGGGATAAAACAAGAATTTCCATAACATAGCACAATAAAAAAATGATTGTACATGAAACTACGAATCTACCATGCAACTCGCTATTCCTTTCAAATATACAACAAAATTATCATGTAAATTTTTTCTTTTTTTTCTTCCCCACCTGCCCTAGAAATAGCTACTGTTAGACACGTACATATGCATGTGTGTGTGTAAAATTATTCTATGCATACTTCTATTTATCAGTTATTTCTGTGGATACAGATGGCATTTTTCTTCATGTGACCTTTACAGTTAATTTGGGTATTTATAATAGACAAAATAACTTATGTGCTGAAAGTCATTCTTTTTTTTTTTTTGGAATTTTTTTAAATTTAAATTTATTTATTTAACATATTTGGTTTGTTCAAAAACAAAAAAAGTTTTTGTATGCAACTAAAAAATAAGATACACAGGCAATGGGGTGTAGAAATTTATCTTGCCCTGAAAGTCATTCTTAAAACAATATTGCTGTTACTAAATACAATGTTCTTTTGCTTCTACTCATTTTGCTTTTCATCATTTTGTGCAAATCTTTCCATGTTTTTCTAAGATCATTGAGCTCATCACTTCTTACAGCACAGTAGTATTCCATCATAATCATATACCAGAACTTGTTCAGCCATTCCCGAATTGATGGGTATCCCTGCAATTTCCAGTTGTTTGCCAGCTACCACAGAGCGTTTTTAAAAATTGTCTGGAACACAAACAGGCTAAGTGACTTACCCATGGTCACAAGCCAGTATTTATGAGTTAGGGGTTGCATTGCAGTCTTTTTGATGCCACAGTGGATCCTCTATCCACTTCGTGGTTGTGCTTCTTCACAATATTGCTTAACAACAATGACCATGATGATGATGACAAACATCTTTTGATCTTCTCAGTTAGCCCATGAGCTTGGGTACTTTTTCCATGGGTTGTAGTAGTTAAAAACCTAATCACCAAAGGTACCACCATCTTTTTAGTTACTCTACTTGCCATCTTTGGGGCATCTTTGAATTAGCCCTCCCTATCATCCCCCTTCCTACAACCAATAAGTCACTCCACTTTGCTAATTCTATTCTCCAACAGCTTTCACATCACTCCTATTCTCTCTACTCTTATGGCTATTACCCTAGTTGAGATTTTCATTATCTCTTACCTGGACTATTGTAACAGACTCCTAATATGTCCCCCTGCCTTAAGTCTCTCCCCATTCTAATCCATCCTTAACACAACTTACAAATTGATATTTCTATAAGCATAGGTTTGACCATGCCACTTTTCTGCCCAAAAAGTCACCAGTGGTTGCTTGGATCGTAGTTGCTCATATACATGCAATTTGCCATCATTATATATTAAACTCCTAACAGACAAAAGAGCTGTGTCATATTTGTCCTTGTGTACTGCCCCTTCTGTATATGAATAGTTTGGTTCATGAAAGGTGCAGAAGAAGAACATTTCTATAAGAAAATTTGTCAAGATCTATTTATGAGCAAATGAAAGGTGCAAGATAAAATGTTAAGGAAAGGAACAGACCATTCCAAGGCCCAAATAGAGTGGCTCCTCAGATGAATATTCTGAGAGAAGCTTTTTGAAGCCAGGGCAATGACTGAGGTAGCCATGGCTATAGGGCAAAGTGATTCATCAGCTGATTGGCATGTGACTATTTTTAGAGTTTTAAAGGTAACAACTTTTAAAGTTGTAAATCAAATGTTTGGAGGCTAAGGAGAAATCATGCAAGTACTTCTGGGTGCATATCTGGCAAAGATGGATTTCTTGAGTTTTATCTCATAAGTAAAGATGAGTCACTGATGACCAGGAGGCTCTGATTTGAGATATTAAAAACTGTTAATAAGGCATCAGGATGCCTTATAATCTAAAAAGAGATAGAAAAAGAAGCAAGAAAGAACTAAACACACCACTATAATGGTGTAATGCTTTCTCAGTGTCTTGTAAAGACAATGTGAGTGAAAATAACTGGTTATTGCTTCATTGACTCAAGGGCTGAAGAGGAGTAGTTTTGCCCAGGGAGAGAATGGTGAGACCAAAAGGGGAGCAGCTGTCAGAGAGGTGGCTTCATGAGATGCAGACAGTACATGAAGAATTGTGAGTTATTCAGGGTACGTTGGTTTCCCCACTCATACATCTACCTGGTAGGTTTGTATAGTGTGTGGCTACCCTCCCCTACGGACACTGAATGCATTGATGGAAGCATGTGACCAAGATTTATTGGAAAAATGGGATGTGTTGGTTGTTCCTATATTTGCTTTGTATTGAGTAACTGAGATATTTGATTATTCATGCTTTTGCATTCTGTTGAATAATTATTGTTACCATTCCTGCTATTGCCTTCTGATGAACAAATGTTATGATCATTCTTATTTTTGCCTTTTAAATATTTTGCGTTTGAATCAATGGTGTAACGGTGACTGATATAATGTAAATGGAAAGCATGCCAGTGAAAGCTTAGGAACTCTAGCAATTAGTAGACAGAGTGTATAATGCCCTCTCCCCGTCCCTAGTTACCACTAGGAGAGGGGGGGAGGGAGGGGTAGAGAAAGAGAGAGAGAGAGGGAGAGAGAGAGAGGGAGTGAGTGAGGGTGAGAGAGAGTGAGAAAGGGAGGGATAGAGAGGAGAGAGAGGAGGGGGGGAAGGAGTAGGGAGAGGGAGAAGGGAAGAGGGAGGGGAGGAGGAGGGGGGAGGGAGAGAGAGAGGGAGGGACAGTGAGGAGATTATAGCAATAGGGTATACCCCAGCCCCCCATCTTCAGACCTGCCAGAGTGCAGATTGCCTCAGCCAGTGGGAGCACGTCAGGTATTAGCAGGGAAAGGATCCCAAGCATAGTGCTCATTAGAAGACAGTTCAACAGTGGGAGGGGGAATAATCAAGTGGAGAAAATACTGGGTGGATTTACTTGAAATGAGGCACAGCTCTGTGTACATTGAGTCCCAATGGTGTGAGGAAGGATGGTACCACTGCTTAAGTGTAGCTGTAGATCCTGGGCTACACTTTGTTGACAATCTTACTTGATTCTTTCCATGTTTATTTCCTCCTTAAGTTTTATCTCATTTTGTTTAGAGCTTTTTTAGTTATATGGCAAATGGATCATTGTCTTAAAAATATTTGAGGAAAATGCAATGTTTTAGAACTTTGATCACTAAACATAAGCTTCAAAAGAACCTTTATCTTTGGTTAATTGTCCCCTTCCCATCACCTACAAATAAATATCTAGTTCTCCCATCCCAATAATATAGAGGCTAGACAGGCAATATTCAGATTTTTGGAAATATAGAACAGAAGCAGTAGCCTTCCATAATGTTTGACACTTTCTCTATGTGGAGCAGAATAGAATGTAATTAAGGAGGAAAGAAACAAGCATTTGTTAATTGCCTACTATGTGCCAGGCACTAAACTCTTTACAAATAGCTTTTCATTTGTTGCTCACAACAACCCAGGGAGGCAGGTGCTATTGTTATCCCCATTTTACAGTTAAGGAAGCTGAGGCAGAAAGAGGCTAAGAACTTGCCCAGTGTTTGAGGCCAGATTTGAATTCAGATCTTTCTGACCTAGGTCTAGCACTCTATCCACTCTAGCTGACTCTTAATCTTCAACAATCGAATAACTGATAAATCAGATATTTCTTCTAAGTTTAGATTGCTTTGATGAAACTAGTGTTACTAGTTTATGAAGCAGTATAATCTTTAGATGCAATGCGTTTTTTTTAAATGTACCAGGAATTAGGAGATCAAAGTTCTCATCTTATTTGTCACTTTGTGAACTTGGACAAGCTAAGTATTATCTCTGAGTCTTAATTCCCTCTGTAAAATGAGGATAGAGTTTCCTTTTATGATCCTGTCTTACACTCTGATCCCATAGAAATGTCTCTAATAATATCCTGTACATATTATTTTAATTTAATATAACATATATTCCTGACAAGGGGTCCCCCCACTGCGATGCTGATGCCTTGACTTTTGGGTTGTGGTTTTGACTTCCATTTGGCTTCCTAAGCCAGGCAGGATTAGCTCAGTTTGAAGTTATTCTTAAAATACAGTGTGGGAATTAAACAGATGAAAGTGACCTTTCTTCCCAAGTTATTGTATTTTCTTCCTTAATGAACAAGAAGGAAGAGTTAGGATTCCACATTAACTGAAATGCCATTAGATAGGGAAAAACACAACAACATAGAACTCAATGTGACATTTCCATTAAAAAATACTCCCAAGCATGAGGTGTACAGAGGAAGTAATTATCTTTAATAAAATGTAAAATTGTCAGTAACCAGAACTCAAAAAATTCTATTTATTACTGCCCATATTTTAAAAGGTTTTTCATGTTTCCACAATTTTATGGAAGTAGTTTTATGGTTGGCTTTTTCATTTGTATTTGCCTCAAGTGTAGTATAGATTATTATCCGTTATAATCCATCATGGATGCCTAGAAAAATTAGCATCATCACACACAGGCCTAGAGGAGATGGAATGGCACTTTTTTTGTCCTCCTTTAAGACATTCCTTGATAATTTAATGGGAAGGAGAAAACTGTGAGACATTACTTATCAATTAAAGCCTTCCCTAATTTCTCCCTTAAAGTATGAATTTATAAACAAACATATCTCCACTGAAGCAATTTATAAAGAAACTTATCTCCACTCAGAGGAATAGCTTAATTTTTAAAATTGGCTGATTATGTTTTAATTTCCTGAAATAAGTATTGGGATGAAGATATATGAATTAGGTCAAAAGAAATATAGTATAAGCTAAACCAAAAGCAAGAACACATTTCCAATCAATTAACCAGTTACCAAGCATTTATTTATAAGCTATACAAAGATAAAAATGACACAGTCCCCATCCTCATTCCAGTTGGGAAGACAACATGTATATAAATAGTTGTGTTAGAAATACACTTGACACTGAAATTCAGGTATCAAGGGCAATTTATTATTATTGAGGAATTCAAAGGAATTGGTAAAAGTTCCTGGCCAGGAGCAGAGTCCACCCTTCTTTAGGAAGGGAGAGTGGGGACTGCAGGAGTGAGACCAACTTTATTCTGTTAGACTGACATAAACTGATGTACCATCAGCTCAGTGCCTCCCTTCAGAGAACAGATTGGTTTGCTCCCTTCTAGGTCACAATCTTCCCTATATGCCCCCAACATGCAACTCCTTGGCCTGTTCCTCCATCCTCAACATACGTCCCATGTTCATAAATGGCCGAAAACTCCTCCCTGTGTGTGTGTGAGATAATATTCAATTAGCCAATTAAACATGCCTGGTAGCCATTTGACCCAGTTCTCTCTTCAACCCTGACCGTTATCTGGCCAGTTTAGACCAGTTCTCCTACATCCTGGGTCTGAGGCATCCACCAAAACCACAAAGTTGATCTGGATTGGTTGAGGACTCTCATCCTGGCTAATTTTTACTCCTTCTTTGTTCAAGCCAACACTTCATTAATTATTCTGTGGAACTCAATTAACTCTCCTGTGGAAACCTAACTTTCCCTAACTTTACTCAGTGGAAACCTAACTTTCTCTATCTCTCACAAGTGCATACAAGGTACATACAGAGTATATGGAAGCTAACCTTGGAGGGGAAGTCTCCAGCAGCTGGGGGCACCAGCAAAGCCCTCCTATAGGAGGCGATATTTTAGCTGAGTCTATGCTTGAGGCAGGGAGATCAATTAAGAGATTACTGTGATAGTCTAAGGGAGTGGTAATGAGAGTCTGAACTAGGATGGCAGCTGTGTGAGCAGAGATACAAAGTAAATTGAAAACAACACACAGAGGTAATCACATGTGATTGGTTGTACTTGTAACTATACCTATGGACTATAATATTCAGTGACTAGAACAACCTATGGAGATCATGCATCATATATATGTGTGTGTGTGTGTGTGTGCGTGCGCGTGTGTGTGTGCTTAGGTACAGTGTATGTGTGCACACATGCATATATATGCACAAATATATGTATATATGTATATATACCCACAATACATATATACGATGCGTATACATGTGTGTATGATTAAAGTCCCCCTGCTTGATTCTCTTCATCTCTTACAGCAGGGTAGTCAGTACCCAGCCCACTGAGCCAGCAGGAAGTGCTGCCTTCCCCTCCATTACCTCTGTTTCTTTTTCAGGAAGTGAGTGTTCCTTCTTCCCTGACTGAGGTAGAGTAGGAAGACAGCAGCTCTGCTTGCATTATGTGTGTGTGTATACACATACACACAATACACACGTGTACATATGCACACACAAACACATATATACACATATGCATATATGCACACATAGATCGATTGATCAAATGTTAGGCCCCCCCCCCTTAGAATGTGAGCTTCTTGAGGGCAGGTACCATGCTTGTACCTTTCTTTCTATCCCTAGCATTTAGTGGAGTGTCTGACACATGGTAAATGCTCAATAAATGCTTGCTGTTTTGCAGAAGACAAAATGCTGTCGAATGGGACATATTTTCGGAGATGGCCAATATGTGGATTTGTTTTGCTTGAATGTTAGTGCTTGCTACAAGGATTTTGTTTTGTTTTTTTTTTTGGTAGGGAGTAGGTGGGAGGAAAGGCAGGCTAACAACATTATTGTCAAAAAGAAAAGAAAAAGGTCATTGAACGCTTCTTTGAAGTGCATAGAAGTGAAGAGATGTAAGGCCACGAGGAGACACAGACAAACACGACAGCTTTGGAATTAACTTATTTATTATTTAAAAAATTAACCATGTTGCCAAGTATGCACTACAAGTTTGACTTCATAATCATCTATACTTTGTATGTGGAAATGCTTATTTTATTTGTTTCAGAATATAAAAACCCTAAAATATTAATCAATTCAAGGAGTGGACCTGGACCCAGGTCTGGCAACTTGATGGCTCCTTCACCTCTTTCTTTAACTGGTTGTAGATCATCTTTTAAAAAATTAAATTAAATTAATTTTTTTGTTGCGTTTCAGGTTTTTTTGTGTTTTTTTTTGGAGGGGGTAAGGCAAGGCTTTTGGGGTCACACAGCTAGTAAGTGTGTCAAGTGTCTGAGGCCAAATTTGAACTCAGGTCTTCCTGATTCCAGGGCTAGTGTTCTACTCACTGTGCCAGCTAGCTGCCCCTGCATTTCAAGTTCTAAACTGGAAACTCCCTCCTCCCCACCCTGCACTAGAGAAGTCCACCATTATCTATATCTATATCTATATCTATATCTATATCTATATCTATATCTATATCTATATCTATATCTATATCTATATCTATATCTATATCTATATCTATATCTACGTCTACGTCTACATCTACGTCTATGTCTACGTCTATATCTATATCTATACACACATATACATACATATATATTATGCACAAACATACTACTAGGTCACCTTCCTTCACAATTTTTATTGATTCCCTTAACATTCTTAACCTTTTGTTTTTCCAGATGAATTTTGTTATGTTATTTTTAGCTCTATAAAATAATTCTTTGGTAGTTTGGCATGGTGCTGAATAAGTAAATTCACTTAAGTACGATTATTGTTTTTATTAAATTGACTTGGCCTACCCATGAACAATTAATATTTCTTCAGTTGTTTAGATCTGTCTTTATTTTCACTTTTTTGGAGGGGGGTTGGGGAAGAGGGCAGTTATTTGTCATTAGGATTATTTGTTAAAGTCTGAAACACTGGTTGTGGTACCCATTCTGAAGTGGACAAGGCAGGAGGGCTGAATTTCCTTCTTCACCAGCAGGAGGCACTCCTCTGAATGCTTGAAAGCTGATGTTGATCAGGAGGGAGGGAACAACTAACTGCTGTGATTGGAAGCCTTTAACACTGGCCATGAAGTATTGGGGTTGGTTGATATGATTCCAGCCCCCGGGACAAAGTGAATCTGTGCTTGGGGGCATAGATGCTCGATATCGAGGTGGTGACTAGGTCTGTGGAGATTAGAGGAGAGATAGAGGAGAGAAGGAAGAAGAGGTTTAAAGAGAGACAAGGCAGACAGGAGTCAAGAAGTGGCAATGAAAGTGGAGGATGTCCCTCTACCCCCTGGCCTGGTTTTCATAGGTCCTTTGTAGTTGATTTCAGCATTTATAATACCCAGAATAACTTAGTCATTCACAGTTATTCTCAGAACAATTTACTGTAACTGGGTACAATATTCTCTTGTTTCTGCTCATTTTGCTCTCAATTATTTCATGCTAATATTTCTGTGTTTTTTTTCTTAAACCAGCCTGCTCACCATTTCTTAG
The DNA here is from genome assembly GCF_011100635.1 of Trichosurus vulpecula. Lineage (NCBI taxonomy): Eukaryota > Metazoa > Chordata > Mammalia > Diprotodontia > Phalangeridae > Trichosurus > Trichosurus vulpecula. The sequence continues at coordinate 139,097,605 of NC_050578.1, forward strand.
AGGACCATAGTATTTTATAACAATCAAAAGTCTTTATTTGTGTGAAAAATGCTTTGTAATTGGGTTCATATCGTCCCCAGGTTTGTCTTGGCAGGTAGATGCCCAAATATTTAATATTGTCTGCAGTTATTTTAAATGGGATTTCTCTTTCTGTCTCTTGCTGCTGGGTTTTATGGGTTATATACAGAAATGTTGATGATTTGTAAGAGATTATTTTATATTCTGCAACTTTGCTGAAGTTATTGATTGTTTCAACTAGGTTTTTTTTAGTTGATTCTCTAAGGTTCTGTAAGTATATCATCACATTATCTGCAAAGAGTGATAGTTTTGTTTCTTCATTGCCTATTTTTATTCCTTCAATTTCTTTTTCTTGTCTTAATGCTATAGCTAGCATTTCTAGTACAATATTGAATAATAGTGGTGATAATAGGCATCCTTCCTTCATCCCAGATCTTACCGGGATAGGCTTCAGGTTTATCCCTGTCATAGATAATGCTTGCTCTTGGTTTTAGATAGATGCTAATTATCATTCCTAAGTATTTTAGTGTTTTAAATAGGAATGGGCATTCATAGTTCTACTTTTCTGAATTTGCCTTTGAAGTTTTTATGCTCTAATATATAGTCAGTTTTTGTGAAGGTGTCATGTACAGCTGAGAAAAAGTTATACTCCTTTCTATTCCCATTCCATTTTTTCTAGAGGTCTATCATGTCTAACTTTTCCAAGATTTTATTCATCCCATTTGACTTCTTTCTTATCTATTTTATGGTTTGATTTATCTAGTTCTGATAGGGGAAGGTTGAGGTCCCCCATCAGTACAATTTAGAGTAAGGTGGGTGTTTATGTTTTTCTTTTTTATTTCTTTTTTATTTAATATTTTAGTTTTCAACATTGATTTCCACAAGATTTTGAGTTACAAATTTTCTCCCCATTTCTACCCTCCCCCCATTCCAAGATGGCATATATTCTGATTACCTCATTTCCCAGTCAGCCCTCCCCTCTTTCACCCCACTCCACCCCCATCCCCTTTCCCCTTACTTTCTTGTAGGGCAGGATAGATTTCTATGCCCCATTTCCTATGTATCTTGTTTCTCAGCTGCATGCAAAAACCAACTTTTTAAATTTTTTTGAGCATCTGCTTTTAAAACTTTGAGTGCCAAATTCTCTCCCCTCTTTCCTTCCCACCCATCTTCCCTAGGAAGGCAAGCAATTCAACATAGAGCACACATGTATCATAATGTAAAATATTTCCACAATGCTCATGTTGTGAAAGGCTAACTATATTTCCTTCTATCCTATCCTGTCCCCCTTTATTTGATTTTCTCCCTTGACCCTGTCCCTTTTCAAAGGTATTTGCTTCTGATTACCTCCTTCTCCTATCTTCCCTCCTTTCTATCATCCCCCCCACCTTTTTATCCCTTCTCCTTACTTTCCTGTGGAGTAAGATACGCAATTGAGTGTGCATGTTATTCCCTCCTCAAGTGGAATCCGATGGGAGTATGATTCACTCATTCCCCCTCACCTGCCCCGCTTCCCTTCCAACAGAACTGCTTTTCCTTGCCACTTTTGTGTGAGATAATTTACCCCATTCTATCTCTCCCTTTCTTCCTCTCTCAATATATTCCTCTCTCACCCCTTAAATTTATTTCATTTTTTAGATATCATTCCTTCATATTCAACTCATCCTGTGCCCTCTGTCTATATTCCCTTCAAGTCCCCTAATACTGAGAAAGGTCTCATGAATTACACACATCATCTTTCCATGTAGGGATGTAAACAAAACAGTTCAACTTTAGTAAGTCCCTTATGAATTCTCTTTCTTGTTTACCTTTTCATACTTCTCTTGATTCTTGTATTTGAAAGTCAAATTTTCTATTAGCTCTGGTCTTTTCATTGAGAAAGCTTGAAAGTCCTCTATTTTATTGAAAATCTGTATTTTGCCTTGGAGCATTATACTCAGTTTTGCTGGGTAGGTGATTCTTGGTTTTAATCCTAGATCCTTTGACTTCCAGAATATTATATTCCAAGCCCTTTGATCCCTTAACGTAGAAGCTGCTAGATCTTGTATTATCCTGATTGTGTTTCTACAGTATTCAAATTGTTTCTTTCTGGCTGCTTGCAGTATTTTCTCCTTGACCTAGAAACTCTGGAATTTGGTGATAATATTCCTAGGAGCTTTCTTTTTGGGATCTTTTTCAAGAGGCAATTGGTGGATTTTTTCAATTTCTATTTTATCCTCTGGCTCTAGAATATCAGGGCTGTTTTCCTTGATAACTTCTTGAAAGATGATGTCTAGGCTCTGTTTTTGTTCATGGCTCTCAGGTAGTCCAATAATTTTTAAATTATCTCTCCTGTATCTATTCTCCAGGTCAGTGGTTTTTCCAATGAGATATTTAACATTGTCTTCCATTTTTTTTCATTGCTTTGGTTCTGTTTTATAATATCTTGATTTCTCATAAAATCACTAGCTTCCACTTGCTCCAATCTAATTTTTAAGGTGGCATCTTCTTCAGTGGTCTTTCGGATCTCCCTTTCCATTTGGCTAATTCTGCCTTTCAAGGCATCTTCCCCTCATTGGCTTTTTGGAACTCTTTTGCCATTTGGGTTAGTCTATTCTTTAAGGTGTTATTTTCTTCAGGATTTTTTAGGATCTACTTTAGCAAGTCATTGACTTGTTTTTCATGGTTTTTTCACATCCTTCTCATTTCCCTTCCCAATTTTTCCTCTACTTCTGTTACTTGCTTTTCCAAATCCTTTTTGAGCTCTTCCATGGCCTGAGACCAGTTCATGTTTTTCTTGGAGGCTTTTGATGTAGACTCTTTGACTTTGTTGACTTCTTTTGGCTGTATGTTTTGATCTTCTTTGTCACCAAAAAAGGAATCTAGAGTTTGAGTTTGAGTCTGAGTTAGTTTTCACTGCCTGTTCATGTTGCCAGCCAACTACTTGACCCTTGAGCTTTTTGTCAGGATATGACTACTTGTAGAGTAGAGAGTACTTTGTCCCAAGCTTTAGGGTTCAAGCACTGCTGTTTTCAGAGCTACTTCTACTCCACCGTCACCCCAGACTCTGTCACAGCAGTGCTTCTCCTCCCCCAAGAACTGCTAACTAGGACCACAATGCAGATCCAAGCAGGGCACAGCAAGAGAATCTGCCTTTGTGCCCACAAAGCGCTCCTTGCACTCCTACTCTGATCTGCTGCTAGATTCCTCCCACCATGTGAGCCAGGGACTTGGGAAGCAGCTGACACTCAAGTTCTGGAAGCAGCCTCAGGAACTTCCTGCTGCTGCTATCGCCACTGCTGCACCACCTCCTTCACCCCCAGAGCTGGTGGCTGGACCACTCTAAACTCAATCCTTCAGTTTCCCCCTAACCTGCTCTTTGGCGTTTGTGGGTTGAGAAGTCTGGTAACTTCCACAGCTCACTGTTTCATGGCCCCAAGGCCTATTCTGGCTGACTGATTCCAGGTCTGGTCTGTCTCGGTGCGGCCCTTGCTGTCCTGCCCTCTACTTTCAGCACCGTGTGATAGACCCTTCCCAGCTACCATCCAGGCTTTCCTGGACTGGAGACCTGTTTCCCTCTGCCATTTCATGGGTTCTGCAGCTCTAGAATTTGTTCAGAGCCATTTTGTATAGGTGTTTGGAGGGATTGGGGGAGAGCTTAAGCAAGTCCTTGCTTTTCAGCCACCACCTTGGCTCCACCCATAGATCCCTCACTTAAATTTAATTCATGCACAAGTCATCACCCTCATGATGTCATTGTTGCTCTTTGAGAACAAAGAAAGAAGAAGAAGAAGAAGAAGAAGAAGAAGAAGAAGAAAAAGAAGAAGAAGAAAAAGAAGAAGAAGAAGAAGAAAAGAAGAAGAGGAGGAGGAGAAGGAGAAGCAGAAGGAGGAGGAGGAGCAAAAGGAAGAGGGGGAAGAGGAGGAGGAGGAGTAGGAGGAGGAGGAGGAGGGGAAGGAGAAGGAAGAGTTGTTTTACTGTCTCTTTCCTCCTGTAATTTATTTAACTTTTCTTTTTAGAATTTGGATGCTATATTATTTGGTGCATATATGTTTAATATTGATATTTCTTCATTGTCTATCTTTCCTTTAAGCAAGATATAGTTTCTCTGTTTATTCCTTTAATTAGATCTATTTTTGCTTTTGCTTGGTTTGAGATTTTGATTGCTACCACTGCCTTTTTTTACTTCAGCTGATGCATAATAGATTCTGTTCCAGCCGCTTATTGTAACTCTGCATGCATCTCTCTCTTTCAAGTGTGTTTCTTGTAAACAACATATTGTTGGATTCTGATTTCTAAAGCATTCTATTATCCACTTCTATTTTATGGGTGAATTTGTCCTATTCATATTCACAGTTATGATTACTAACTGTGCATTTCCTCCCTGCTTTCTTCTCTTTCTCTTTCTCTCTTTATCCTTCACCTCCTCTCAAGTCTGTTTTGCTAATGACTGTTTTTTTTATCTGCTTTCCCTTTTATTAACCACTATTTCTTTATCCCCTTCCCTTCCTACTTCCCTGTTGGGTAAGATAGATTTCTATTACCAATTGAGTACATATGTTTTCCTTCTTTGAACCAAATTAGATTTGAGTGAAGTTCAAGTGTTGCCTGCCACCCGCATTTTCCCCTCCACTGTAAAGACTCTTCCTTGTTCACCTCTTTTGTGTGAGATAATTTTCTCTAATCTTCCTATCCCTTCCCCCTTCTCCCATTGCATTCCTCTTTCTCATATATCCATTTTTAACATCATCCCAAAATAATCAACTCTTTCCCACACCCTCTTTCTATGTAGAATCCTTCTAACTGCCCTAATAAAGGTAAGATTAGAGGATACATGTCTCATTTTCCCATATAGAAAGGTAAAAAGTTTAATCTTATTGTGTCTCTTGTGATTTCTTTTTCACTTTTACCTTTTTATGCTTCTCTTTAGTCTTGCATTTGAAAGTCAAAATTTCTATTCAGCTCTGGTCCTTTCATCAAAAATGCTTGAAAGTCCATTATTTCATTAAATATCCATTTTTCCCCTTGAAGTGTTATGCCCAGTTTTGCTGGTAGGTTTTTCTTACTTGTTATCTCAGCTCTTTTGCCTTCTGGAATATTATATTCCAAGCCCCCTGCTCCTTTAATGTGGTAGCTTGTGTGATCCTGACTGTGCCTCCATGATATTTGAAAGGTTTTTTCCTGGCTGTTGAACTGTTTTCTCTTTGACCTGGGAGCTCTGGAACTTTGCTACAAAATTCCTGGGAGTTTTCATTTTGGGGTCTCTTTCAGGTGGTGATTGATGGATTCTTTCAATTTCTATTTTATACTTTGGCTTGAGGATATAGAGGAAGTTTTCCTTGACAATTTCTTGAAGAGTTTTAATATCATTAAAATAATAATTAATATCATTTTGCTTTCACATCTTCCATCTATTCTTGCAGTCCTTGTGTTCTCTGTCTCTCTGTCTCTGTCTCTGTCTCTCTCTCTCTTTCTGTCTCTCTTTCTCTGTCTCCACATGTATGTCTGTCTCTCTTCCACTCTCTCTGAGATTACACTTCTACTTACTTTGGTCTTACTATCTTCTTGTAGGTTTACCTCTTGGACTTCTCTTAACCTATTGTATTTCATCATCGTATTTGAAGTTTTATTTTATTTACTCGTATCTTTAGCCTTAGATTCTATTTTGAGCCTTTGTGCTCCAGCCAGGTGCTTCTCTCTCTCATACTCCTGAATGGGGTGCCTGGGCCCTGGCCCTTTTCTCTTTAAAGTCTGGATGCCTCTTCCAGTGCTGCGATGCAGTTCTGGATGGAGTGGCTGCTTGCCAGCACCACATCCCCTTCTTGATCTTTAATGCAAACCTGGCATGGGACAGGAGCTGGGCCTGGATCTGGGACTGAACCTTACCCTATGCCTCAATCTCTAGTTCTTATCTTTGTCTTCTGGGGTTCCAATGAAGGCACTGGCTTTGACACACATCCATGACTTTCTGTCTTGTCTCCTTTTCCTTGTGCGTCTTTGAACTTGGTCTTAACTCTGGTGAATTACACAAGTTATTAGAGATCTGGATATTGGAGGTCATGCTGGCTTCAGGACTCTTATAAAGCACTTGTTTCTATCCTCATCTCTGTCTCCTTGATTACTTGGTGTATCCACTGAATATCAGAGCCTCTGCTGGTGTCAGTCTACAAAGAGGGCCTCTTTTCTCTCCTCCCCCTCCCCAGGATATATGGGTATTGTACCCTGTCTCTCTGGACAGCCCCTACCAGCATCTGCCTTTATCTCCTGCTGTGGCTGCAGTGAGATTCTCGAGTCTGGAAACACTTCAGGCTTCTTGGAGGGCCCAGAAGTACACAGGGACTGTTTGAGACCCTCTGCCCTGCCTCTTTGCTTAATGACATACCTAGGCGACACCTCTTCTGACCCCTCTCAGATGAAAATGTCATGTCATCTGGCTCTTTTTCTTGCCTGCTATATAAGTTTCTATGTATCATACTCATCTATTTACATGCCATAGCCCCCAAGTAGGTGGTAAGCCCCTTTAGGGCAGTCTCTTCAAGGGACTTTTTTCTTCTGTATCCTTAGTAGGAGGGTAGACTAGAGAGACTTAAGGCAAGGAGACCAACTAGGAAGCTGTTGTAATAAACTAGGTGAGAGGGGATAAGGGCCCGAACTAAAGCGTAGATATGTGAGTAGGGATTGTCAGATGCAAGAGGCATTGTGAAGGTAGGAATGTCAAGATTTGACAGTTGATTGGATATGGGGGGGGCAGAAATGAAAAATCTAGAATAATATGGAGATTTTGAACTTGGGGGATTCTAAGGATAGTGGTACCTTTGATAGAAATAGAGAAGTTTTGGAAGAAGGGGTTTTTTTTTAAGGAAGGATAATATTTAGTTTTGGATATGCTGAATTTAAGATGTCTCCAGGACATCCATTTTGAAATTAGCTAGCTAGCTAGCAGTTCAGGATTGGAGCTTAGTAGAGAGACTGGAGGTGAATATATAGAACATCATCTGTACAGAGATGGCAGTTAAACCTATGGAGCGAACGAGGCTTCAAGGGAGAGAGTGTAGTGGGAAAAGAGAAACTGGCCTAGGATGGAGCCTTAGGGAACATTAATAGCTAGGGGGCACTATCTGGGTGAGCTAGCAAAGGAGACTAAGGAGGAGCAGTTGGAGAGGGAGAGGAGAGCCAGGGGACAGTAGTTTTATGAAAAGCCAGAGAAAGGAGAGTATCTGGAAGGTGAGGTTTAGTCAATAGTATCAGATGCAGCAGACAGGTCAGGAAGGCTGAGAGCTGAGAAGAGCTGTCAGATTTGGCAATTAAGAGATGATTGGTCATTTCAGAGAGGGAAGTTTGAGTGAAGCCTCAAGACTGGAAGAGCAATTGAGAGGAGGGGAAGTGGAGGCAATGAGTGTAGACAACATTTTCGTAGAGTTTGATTGGGAAAGGGAGGAGAGAAAGAGGATGCTGTTTTGAGGGCATCGTAAGGTCTAGTTAAAGTTTTTTAAAGTTGGGGGAGACTTGGACATGTTTGGAAGTAATAGAGAGTAACTGATGGGGAGAGGTTGATGATTCTAAAGAATCTAAAGAATTCTAATGAATGGGATGATTGAAGACACAATCTCCTGGAGAAGATGGGAGGGGATAGGATCAAGTCCACATGGAAAGACATTGGCCTTGACAAGACAAGGGCCAACTCTCTGTTGGAGTCTAGGGTGGGGATGGGGAACCTGCAGCCTTGAGGCCAGTGTGGCCCTCTAGTTCTCAAGTGCTGCCCTTTGACTGAATCCAAACTTTAAAGAATGAATTCTTTTATTAAGGGATTCCTTCCCCTAGACTAGGGGCAGGAGGAGAGAGTGGGACAGGGGAGAGAACATATGACTTGGAGCCAGGAGACTTGAGGTCAAATCTGTCCTCAGACACTTAGCAGCTATGTGCATGTGAGAAAGTCCCTTTATAGCTCTCTACCTTAATTTCCTTATCTGCTGCCCAGAGGTTGTTATGAGGATAAAATGAGATAATACTTGTAATGTACTTTGCAAAAATTAAAGTGTTATTTAAATCCTACCCAGCTATTATTTGAGATGAAGAGAATAAGATAAGAGGAAATTCATATCGAATGACCTCAATTTTCTCAATGTAGTAAGAGAGGTGTCCTCAGCTGAAGGAGATAGGAAGGGAGAGGTATGAGAAGCTTGAGGAGGGAAGAGATACTTGAATAGTTTTTGTGCCAATAAGATGGGGAGCCAACTACGGATCAATTTCATGACTGTTTAGGGCCCTGTTGAGATTAGATAACATGAATTTATAATGTACCCTGTCAGCATGGTTGTTGGATTTCTTCCATTGTGTTCAGTGGCTCATGAATAGGAATGGAGAGAGCGGATGTTGGGAGTAAACCATGGCTGAGTTTTGGCAAGAGATGAGTGGCAACAGGACTGGGCAGAAGGGAAGCCAGACTATTCATTTATTGAGGATTTGTCAAGCATGCCAGGCACTGTGCTAGTGTTGGGAATATAAAGACATGAGCCAGACAGTCCTAGACTTAAAAGAGCTTATGTATTTATCAAGAGAGGCAGCATGTACACAGAAAGCTCAATACAAAACCCATGCTAAGTAGATACAAAGTCATTTGAGGGGTAGGGAGGGATGGCACCATGACCCTACAACATCTGGGGACCTGAACAAGAGATGCCTTCTGGTTTGTGATGGGAGTGGAATCAGAAGGCACAGGGAAGCTTTTTCAGTTGGTGCTTCTTCTAGAACACTTGGTGGGCTCAGTCAGTACTGTGTAGGATTAAATTGGGTTCTGAAGTCCTTTATTTGAGAGGCAGCGTGGTGGAGTCAAAAGGAAGTGGAAATGCCAGAGTCTAGACACCCGTGTTTGAATACCAGTCCAGAAGCTTCCAAGCTGTATCACCCTGGGCAACTCAGCTAATCTCCCTCAACTTCCATTCCTCATCTGTCGTGTGGAGATAGCACAGTTTGTACAGCTTCCCTTGCAGGGTTGCCATGACAAAGGGACTTTACAAATCTTAAAAGGCTGGAAAAATTCTATGATATCACTGCATAGCTGTAAGCCCGGCCTTTTGGCCCATCGCTGAAGATTAGTAATTGCTTCTTGATCCACTGATATATTTCCTGTGACCTTCTGCTCAAAAAATTCGTTACAAATATTCATCCTTCCTAGGCAACTGGGCCGCTAAGTCTCGAGAGTAGGGCAGAAAGATTGATGCATGGCGTTCATTAGATATACAGTAGATGGGCTTTTCCCCTAAACTCAGTGCATGTCCCTTTCTATATGAAGTTTAGAAGACATTGAACGTACTCACATTCCCTCAGCAACTTAGAAACCATTGAATTGAATTTTAATAATGAGCAAGATTAGTTAAAATAAGAAGCTACCAGATCGCTCACATAGCCCTTCCTATTCCCACATCCCCTCCCAATGACTGAGCTTAGGTGAGATCTTCCTGGTGTACCTGTCCTCCAACTGAATTAAAGGCTCATTTTGTCTCTCTTTTAGGTGCAGAAATGCCTAGTTATGGCTCTTGTTTGATATGATGTCACTAAGGAAAGATATAAGTTTATAGCTGGACAACTGGTGTTTTCTCTCACCCATTATTATATGTCATGAGGATAGTGCATGCTCAAGTGACATTTACGTATATATACATGTATATATGTATGTTTCTGTATATATGTATATGTGTTTATGTGTATATATATATATATATACATATGCACATATACACATACACATATATGTCCAGGGGGAATTAGCACCTCTGGTATGAGGGTTTGCTGAGCCCTTTTCAGGACTACTCATCTATTTTTGGCATCCACCTGTCACCCAACTCTCACCTGTGGCTCCAAGAAGATACAGCATGTGCAGTAGCCACAGCCCAGTAAAACCATCATGGCAGAAGGGCTAAACCAGGTTGAGGGTAACCAACAGGCCTCAAACCCATTGATGAATTAGGGGGATGTCTGCCTCAAACTTGTGAAGACTTCCCCTGGCAGAACAGGCCATGCAGGTGGATGAAGCAGGTGCAACGGAGTGCTTAGAGCTTGATCAGACATTGAAGATGCCAAGGTCATCCACAGCATTCTGGGACTTCACCAGTCTTACCACTGAACTTCGATGACTCTAGAAGACAGAATGAGGCCAATGACTTTGTGTAAACCTTTCTCTCTTAAATCCAATTCACCTGCAAGTCATGAGATTATTGTTCCTCTTTGAAAACACAAGATGCATACAAATGCAAAAGTGAAATGGTTCCTCCTCTCAAAGAGATTATATTTTACTGGAGGGGTGAGTGGGATACAACACATTGACAGCAACGACAACAACACACACATGAGTGATTCTTCCTATGTACCCTAGGGTCATTGCACACCTGGTCTTCAAACCCAATTGTTCTTTCTGGTTGCTTTATTAAATTCTTCCTTGCTCTGGTGAACTTCCTAGTGGTAATGATGATTCCAGATACTCTTTACTTTCTTCACGACCTTGTCCAGTTGCTGTGATGAATACCAAGAGAAAGCTTCTGATCATATCCTTGGCCATGTGCTGTCAGATTCATCTTTTATTAATGAGATTGCTCATCTTGGGCACCATAAACAGTGGTAAGACCAACATTGCAGATTCACTTATTTTTAATGGGAAAATCATATTTCTACTTTACAACTCAAACTGCGAATAATGTTTTAGAATACAAATTTCTACTAAATCCTTGCTCCTATTTTTCAAACCACCTGGGCTTCTCTTAAATAGCCAACAGAGCTTCTATTAAGCGTCTACTGACACCAGTGGGCACACAAATGCAAAAGTGAAGCAGTTCCTCCTCTCAAAAAGATATTTTACTGGAGGGCTAGGGGGGGATACAACACATTGACAAATAAGCAATTACAGGATCTTTACTAAATAAATACAAAATGACTTTTTTGAAAGGGTCTGAACCCTTTGGTATAGATGGATATGACGAGAGAGGGTATTGGGAATGGGCTATATGAAAGCACAGAGGTCGATCTGGAAGGACTTCAGAGGGAGGTGATGTGATCTAGCAAAGGTCACACAGATCTTTTACTCTGTACTAGAGGCAGGATTTAAACAAAAGTCCTCTAATTCCAGGGCCAGGGATCTTTCCACTGTATCACCCTGCCTCCTCAACATTATGCAGTTAAGTTGAGTTTGGCTGCCTTTTCACATTGTTTTCATAGAAAAGGATCTAGCCAAGGCAACAGATGATCCTCTTGGACAGAGAAATGGCAAATTTAGGCAGGGGTTGAAGTTAGGCACTGAGTGGATTAAGGCAGGTGTCTGACTTGGGCTTCACTGATATCTGAGAGGACCTGGGTGAGGACAGTTGGGACCATTGATAATCAAAGACTAGAGGACAGTTTAAGGCACAGTTGCCAGGCCATCAGCTCCAGTTAACTATTGGTACAGCACAGACACTGTCTTCCATAGCTTCCAGCTCTTTCTGTCCTCCTTTGAATCTCCCATGAGACAAGTGTCTTTCATTCACTTGGGGTAAGAGTAAGGCAGGGGTGGTATTCTTCATTCCCTTCACATAACCCAACATGTCTTCTACAATCACATAGCATAGGGATTTGGTTAAGGACCTCAGCCTGCTTCTTCTGCATTGTGTTCCTTCCCAGAACACAGGTGAGCAAATGTTGATTTCTAGATGGATGGGTCCAGACTTGGAGGCAACCTTGGGAGTTCTGGATGTTTGGAGACTTTGGGTCTATTGGTCAGAGTTCAGAGGGCATTTCTGCTTTTGAGAGGATATCACTGGCTTGCCTTGCCAGGTGATGGACCTGGAGGGAATTGTTTGGATAGCTTTAACAAAGGGGTATTTCTCAAGAGATATCAAGAACCAAAGTATAAATACTTGCCTGAACTGGGGCACACTTTTATCTGTCACCTTGGTTCCTAGGGGGAGTTGTTCACACTTAATGTGGTAGCTACAAAACATTCCTTCCACCAAATTCACTTGTAGGTGTGGGCTGGTCCCTCCTTTGCTTGCAGGACAGGACTGCTAAGGTGCAGGTTTACCCTCTACTATGTTGGATCATGTAAATTCCTCCTTAAGGCTGGATTCTAAACTGGGCTTATTTGTGGCAGCCAGAACCAGTTACTTCAGGAAACTTGGAAGGTTCTGCTGACCTTTCAAAGCTCACAGGGTCATAGCCTGTTCTGTTCTATTTTTGGATACTCATCCAACCAATATCAGTAAAAATGAAAACCAACAGAAATAGAAGAAACCATAGTACCATGCATTCAGGTACATGGCAAGCTGATCAGAGAGAGGCCCCTCCTCTACTGAAGGCAGTTCTCCTTCCTCATTTGAAACCTGCCAGGGAAAGAGTGAGATTGAAATCCTCTGCTCGAGGCTTGGATGTGTACATTTAGCTCTGGCTCAGTTGCCACACAGGAAGCTGATAGGAAAAAATCACAATACTTGTACATGTTCTGAAGTGGAAGGCAGGGCCCCTCTTTTATGCCTAGGTACCCATTAGTGTTCCCAGATATTTGAATTCACACCTTTCAAAATTATAATTATGTAATATTTTAATTTGTTCCATCTCAATAGAAATATACAGTGCATATTTGAGAAATGTGACCCTTTCAGGGGATACTAATTGGATTCTAGCTGTAGACATCTTCAGAAACTATTCATTAAGTCCCAATACATGTTGGCAGTAGGCAAGGGTACATATCAGAAGGACTGGGCATTTGTTGGCCAGTGCCCCGTAACACAGATAAGGCAAGACTGAATTTCAGGAGAAATTCTAAGAGTTAAATATGTACATTTGGACATATCTGCAAATGGATAATAATTCCACCCACGAGGGTCATGAAATCACCAAGGGAGAGCATGTACAGAGAGAAGATAGTCTAGGATAGAGCCTGAAGAAAACCCAGAGTTAAGAGGCAGGACATAGGTAATGATTCTATCCTCCTTAGCTCTGTTACTTACTACCCTTGGGAATCTGGGCATATGGCTTAATCTCTTAATCTTAACCTCAGTACCTTCTCTATAAAATGAGGGGGGATGGCCCAACCTACTCTTTCATGGAGATGGGAAGTCCACAGGTATAACACATTGTGCATAGTTTTGGACTTTTTCAATGTATTAATCAGTTGTGCTAACTTCCCCCCTCTTAAAAATACTCCTTGCCATATGGGATGGCTCTCTGGGAGAGAGAGGGAAGGGATATGTAGGATACTTGGTGATTTACGAAACAGAAACTATCAATAAAATTTTGTTTTTTTAAAAAATGAGAGGAGTGGACAACTTCTGAGGTTTAAATCTATAGATTCTATCTCAGGATATATGATCTTGTGATCTTTCAGTTTAGCAAAAGAGAGTGAGAAGGAGCAGCTAGACATATGGGAGGAGGACCAAGAAAGAGAAAGGTACTGAAAAACCCAGGGAGGAGAGAATATCCAAGAAGAGAAGGTGGAAAATACTGTCAAACACTGGAGAGTAGTTTAGAAGGATGAAGTCCAAGAAAAGGTCACTGAATTTCTTAAG